>NC_138770.1:288954972-289484972 GCF_965119305.1 Pelophylax lessonae
ATGAGATCATCTCTCATTGCATGGTCCGATCACGTGGTAAATGGCCGCTGTGATTGGCCATTTACCACGATCTGTGATTGGCTGTGTCCAAGGGACACGGCCGACACAGATTTCCCCCCGATGCGCGCTCACGGGAGTGTGCGGGGAGCTTGTCACTGGGAGGCCGTATAAAGACGGCCTCCCGGAAATTAGAGCCCGCGCTGTAGCCGTACTTCGGCTATAGTGCGGGCGGCAACAAGATAAGGTTCACTTGGTGCTGCAGCCTGTCTGAGGAGTTTTACAAGGGAGGGAGGGAGTCTTCCACCTCACTGATCCTGCGTTCAGTTTCAGCAACCCTGTCCCTCAGCTTCTGCATATCCTGCCTCATTAAAGAAATGTCAACCTTTACCTCCTCGATTTTGGATGTCAGCGTGGTCTGGCATGTAGAAATCGCCTCCAAAACCCTGGATGTTGCAGGGCACTCAGCCGTCCCCACCTCCGGAGTCGAGTCGGCGCCATCTTGGATTGAGGCCTCCTCCTGTCGCCGGAATGCAGCCAGTTTTGCAGCGGCCTCAGAGCCTTTCTTTGACGGGGACATGAGGAGGTAAGTGTCGCGGATGTGCGGGAGGTATAGGGAGGATTATCGTGCCCGTAGGGCTGCAGGATCAGCGGTATAGGAGATCGGTCCAGCGGAGCTACACTCACACACGTCCTCTTACATGCTGCGCCAGGCCACGCCCCCCTAATGTTTCATTTTACTCCTTCTACCTTAATGACTGGACTGACATATGGCTATCCACTTAGTCTACTTCAGTGAATGGACTAGCCCTGGAAAAAAAGTCCTTACTTGGTGGTATTTAGTACCAGCGAGGATTAAAGTGGTTCTAAAGGCTGAAGGTTTTTTACCTTCTATGCATGAAGGTAAAAAAACCTGTATGCATCAGCCCACCCCCCTTACAACCTACCTGAGCTCCCTCTCCATCCAGCGATGTCCACAAGAACATCGGCTCCCCGGGGACTCTCCTTCCTCATTGGCTGAGACAGCAGTAGGTGTCATTGGCCATTAGAGAGAGGAGAAGCACAGCCAATAAGTAGAGAGAGGGGGCGGGCTAAGCTACGGCTCTGTGTCTGTATGGACATACAGAACAGTGGGTCAGGAGCCCCCCATTGCAAGCTGCTTTCTCTGGGGGCACTCGACAGGAGGGAGGGGCCAGGAGCACCGATGGGGAACCCGAGAAGAGGAGAAGCTGACAAAACCACTGCACAGAGAGGGTAAGTATAACCTGTTTGTTTATTTTTTTTAATTTTGCCTTTTAATATCACTAAAAAAAAAATAATTTTTCTAACTTACCCCCCACAATGCTTTCAAGGTTGCGTGGATAGAGAACCCATTTGCACATCTGGTGGTCTTGCCCTGCTCTGACAGCCTTCTGGACTGAGCTGTTTAATATGCTATCTATGCTTGCTGGGGTAACCCTTAACGCCTTACCCCACCAAAGCCCTGTTAAATAAATGCCCACCTGTTCTACATACAACACAATTTACACTCTTGTTATACAATACTACTGCATCAAAACAAACCATCGCCTAAGGCGTGGAAAACACCCAATCTTTGTCTTCTTGAGATGAAACCTAGAATAACACAATTCACGATCCACAGCAAAATTGAGGCCACATTACTCAATCCTATTCCTAAACACCTGAAAATATGGCAGCCATAGGTAGGCAATTACCTGCCATGGGCCTATGATCAATCATTTCTGGAATCTTGATTGAACCCCCATGGCACTCTCCACTGTTGACTTGCAATTGATAATTGCTTGATCACTGTATTTACCGGATCCTCTGATCTCCCTCTTCTTTGCCTACTTTTCTTTTACTTCTTTTCCTGAACACTCTCTTGAATTGTATAGTTAAGCTGCTTCATATTCCTGTTACTATTAAGCTTTAAGTGTGAATGTCCTTGTGAACCGGGGTTGTCCATTTGCAAGGTTCTTCTTATGACTTGACCTCTCCAGTTTATATTTTTCTTTGTGGTATTATTGCCCTACACCCACTGTGCATTGTTCATTGTGTTTTGTTTGCATAGCAGCATATGTAAAACGTAATTGTACAATGATGTATCTGGTTCTTTATTCTCAATAAAATCATTGAACAAGAGAACTACAGGCAGATGCTTATCCATCATGCCAAACCATCAGGGAAGTGAATGACTGGCCCAAAATGTATTTTCTTCAGCTGGACAACAACCCTAAACATACAGCAAATTTCATAAAGAGCTATCTTCACCATAAATAAGAGCAAGGAGTCTTGGAAGTGATGGTTTGGCAGCTACAGAACCCTGATCACAACAGGATTTGACGCAGACTACATCAACAGATCTGTGGTTCTCCAAGATGTTTGGAACAACCTACCTGCCGAGTTCCTTGTGTGCGGTAGAAGCAAAACTGGCTTCCACCTACCTTCCAGCCAACATGTACAGTAGTAATAGGTCAGACCACTGAAAATATATATACCGTACCTGGTATGTGGGGGGTTTGGTTGACTTAGTCATCCTGCTGACTTGGGCATTTCAGTGAAAAGATTTCCCAGCCCTGTTCTAATCACTTTGAAGTTTTGGCTGTACACACTCTTCCTGTTACATGATCATAATGGAAGAGTGCAACCCTTTTTTTAATGGCTACTGCAGATGCGCCATCATCGCCACCAAACACTTTACAGCATTCTAAGGGGATACAGGACTCGAAAGGTGGCTGAATTGTCTGACGTCTATCAAAAAACAAATTTTAGTTTTAGGTGGACTGAACCTTTAATATAAGGATGGGCATTCCAGTTCAACACCAAATAGGAATGATGTGCCTCTTATTGTCTATGTATGTTTATCACGTGACATAATTTTTTTCCCTTTAAAAAAAGAGCTCCTCTGTAAAAGCATCTATTTCCAGACCTAGTGTCAGCATCATTATCAGCAGGATACACTCTGCTATGCTTCTACGTACATATTCTGCCTTGAAGAACACGCTCAACTGACATGTAGACTAGACCACAACATATAAAGATCATTTTTTACAGGTAGCTATCCGGTATGTAATTATTTTTTTATATAATGTAACTATTATTGTTTGAAGTCAGCTTTATAATGCTTATGCTTCTGAATATGTAATATGACAGAACTGCTTGTGATCTCTGTTCTTTCTGCTTTTTAGGTTGGCTGCCAATCATGTTTGTGTTCTTAATATTAATTACATCAAGCTTTGTAGCTCTTGATGCTTTTTGCCCAGTCTTGTGTTCTTGCTCAGTAAAGAACTTCATTGCTTGCTCAGGTACTTCAGTTACAGATATTGCTGCATTATCCATACCCAATAATTTTACATATGTTCTTATAAACCGCACTCAGGCTACAGAACTGACCAATACCAGCTTTCAAGAAATGCCTGTTACTTTACGTCTATTTTTCGAAGGCAACAATTTTTCCTTAATAGAATCTGGAGCTTTTCAGAAGTTTGTTTTTTTGAGATCACTGAAGCTGACAAACAATGCTATAAGAAGTCTACCTCCAGGAATATTTCACGGGTTATTTAATCTGGAGCAGTTGTTTCTTGATCAGAATGCATTGTCTGATCTTGACCCATGTATGTTTCAAAACCTGAGAAACCTATCAGACCTTTCATTGAACAGAAATCTGCTTAGAGAACTGCCTGCTGGATTACTAGATCACCTTGTAAAACTTAGGCATTTAAACTTGTCTAGGAATAAATTGGCATCTTTGCCCAAGTATATTTTCAACTCATTGTTCAAACTGAAAACTCTATTTCTTTATAATAATTACCTGGAGGTAATAACACCTGGAATGTTCGATAATCTCACTGAATTGGAAGAGCTGCGTTTGTATGCAAATGAAATTGTAATGATTGACAAAGAAGCATTCTACAATTTACCAAAATTGAATATACTAATGCTTCACAAAAATAAAATAAAAATATTACCTGAGGGACTATTTCTCTATTTGCCTTTGTTAACTAAGCTGACTTTGTTTGAAAACCCTTTATCTGAACTTCCCAATGTGCTTTTTGGCAAAATGGAGAACTTCAACAATTTGTGGCTTTATCACACAAATCTCTTAACAATACCTAATTTTGTTTTTAGTAATCTAACTAATCTGAAGTTACTGATTCTAACTCAAAACCCAAAGCTTCAGAGTCTTCCAAAAGAATCATTCAGTGGTCTGAGTAAACTTGAGGAGCTGTCCTTGCATTCAAATGGATTGACATTTCTTGGTGAGGGCTTGTTCCAGGATCTTCAGCAGCTGCAAATTCTATCTCTATATAACAATGTTTTTGAGGAGCTTCCTGAAAATCTGTTTCGTCCTCTTGTAAATCTTGAAATTGTTTACCTAAACAATAGTAAATTACAGAACCTGCCAGGTACCTTCTTTAAAACCTTGACCAAGCTTAAAAACATTCGTCTTGATGGCAATCCTTGGGCATGTGATTGTAGACTTAAAGATTTCAAGCGCTGGCTTAAAGAGAATGTAAAAATAATACAGAATTCCATCTCAATTTTTTGTGAACATCCTTCAGCACTCAAAGGAAAATCTGCCCTTCATTTCGATGCACCAGTGTGTAGCTATACAACTATAGCAAATGACTATCTCTATGCAGCAACAACATCTTCTGCTCTAGTCAGTGATACACAAAACATAAGCCTGAGCAGTGAGGTGACCCTTACTCCTACTAAACCGCTATCTGATCATTCCCTGCACAGCCCTGCGTCTGTGATCCCAACTCATGTGGAAACAACTCCTTCTATACCATCAAAAGATGATTTATCCATAATTGAGGATCCTACCACTGGTTGGAGTTATGATTCTTCAAGCACATCTTTGCCTAGTCATATGGGAACAGCCAATAAATTCAAAGATGATTTACATACTCGTCTGCTTAGAAAGTTATTTGGATTTTGCCTAACATATGGAAAAATAATCTTTTATCTCATTATGGCTACTGCAGCTCTTCAAGTTCTTCTTATAGTTGTGACATGTTTCATTATGCTGAAAATAAGGAAAATTCATACTTATTTCAGTAGTGCCAAAGATCCTGTGGAGCTACAGCGTATCCTAATACCGATAAGTCCTGATTCTATAAAGAAATAATAACATTCATATTGCTGCATGTTTATATATCTTCATTGTTCCTATTCTTTGTTTTGCACTTCTTAAGCTTTACAAATAATTTTATATTAATTTCATGTTTATACATTATAGCATTTTGTCTTCAGTTTTAATGTTTACCACTTGCCGACCGCCCACTACAGATATACTGCGGTATATTTATATTGTGAAGATGCGCTGGTCAAAAAATATGGGGATTGCTGCACTAAAGTTCCTGAATATCGGGAAAAATAAAAGAAAAATATAAAAGTGCGCTATCCTGTAAACAATGTGATCATAAATCACTGATGTAAAATAGATCTTTCTATAGAGACTCTGAAAAAACACACAGTGGTATCTAGTGTGGAATTGTCCAACCATATGGATGCTGCATAATATAAGTCCCATGCAATAAATTGCGGTTCTGATAAAAAAAAAAAACAACCCTCCATATGAAGGGTTAATAAGCAGTGCGGTCCTGTATTTGCATGTGTTTATGAACTGAAGAGATAATTCTGCCAAAGCCACAGGAGTACAACGGAAATCGCTCACAAGACTTCTCTACACAAACGTGCATGAGCAGTTGAAATATCAATACGGTGTTAATAGGAGGTAGTGCTTGCTTACCAGCTAGCCGTGGGCAAGCGGCATAGTAATCCCGATTATCAATGTAGGAGACCGATGCCTCTATGCTCCTGCTCCTTGATCCAACTCTCCTGGGTTGAAACAGCTGATCCAGAAGGCGGAGCCGGACGGATTTTCAGGACGCAGATACAATCCTCCCCCTCTCACCGCTTCCAGCTGGGATGATCAGCTGTGACACTGACTGACTCAGACGAATGTTGAACATGCAGGAGAAGGAGGAAAACTCCATTCCCAGTTGACGGCTGCCAGAGGGGGAAACGCGTCGGAAGGAGTAGCCAGCATTTGTCACGTTCACACGGTCCGCACTGCAGGCGTCTGTGTCCTCTATCTTTTTACCCAGTTTTTTAAGGATTTTTTACATGTAAGTGCATTTTTTTTTTAATAAACCCATTTTATAATGATAATGCACTATGTAAGTTTTCCTCCTTCTCCTGCATGTTCAACATTCGTCTGAGTCGGTCAGTGTCACTGCTGATCATCCCAGCTGGAAGCGGTGAGAGGGGGAGGATTGTATCTGGGCCTGGAAGCTGGCTGGCTCCACCTTCCGGATCAGCTGTTTCAACCCAGGAGAGTTGGATCAAGGAGCAGGAGCATAGAGGCAACGCGGTCTCCTACATTGATAATCGGGATTACTATGCCGCTTGCCCACGGCTAGCTTGTAAGCGAGCACTACCTCCTGTTAACACCGTATTGATATTTCAACTGCTCATGCCGCTTGTGTTGAGAAGTCTTGTGGATGATTTTCGTTGTACTCCTGTGAATTTGGCAGAATTGTCTCCAGTTCATATACACATGCAAATACAGGACCGCACTGCTTATTAACCCTTCATGTGGAGGTTTTTTTTTTTACTTAGAACTGCAATTTATTGCATGGGACTTATATTATGCAGAATTCATAAGGTTGGACAATTCCACACTCGAGACCACTGTGTGTTTTTTCAGAGTCTCTATTGAGAGATCTATTTTACATCAGTGATATACTGCGGTAGGCTGGCTCGCCTGCATGAACTTCCGCACCTGTACGACGGTTTGTGGGAGCACTCCTGGGGGCGCGCGCCTGCCCCCAATAGTAGGCGGGGAAGCCGATCCGCGGGGCCGGTGGCCACAATTGCCGCCTAGCACCCACAATTGCTCCCCGCTGAGAGAGAATGATGGTCTGCTGTTGTAAACACAGCAGACCGTTGTTCTCTCTGGAATGAACACAGGGGGCCTGTGATCCTCCTATTTGGGATCACTGGTCTCTGTGTTGATTCAACAAGTCCATCTCCTTACAGTTAGTAAACACCACCGAGGCTCACACTTAACCCTTTGATCGCCCCTGAGTTAACCTCTTCCCTGCCAGTGTCATTATTACAGTAACCGTACATATTTTTAGCACTGATTACTGTAGTAATGTCACTGGTCCCCCCCCAAAAGTGTCAAAAATTTGAGTTAGGTGTCCGATCTGTCCGCTGCAATGTCGTAGTCCTGCTAAAAATTGCTGATCGCCCCCATGTAAAAAAAATAAATAAAAATCACATAAATCTTTCCCCTAGTTTGTAGACATGATAGCTTTTGCGCAAACCAATCAAAATACGCTTATTGGGATTTTCTTGTACCAAAAACATGTAACAGAATACAATTTGGCCTAAAAGGATGAAAAAATGTTGTTTTTACATTTTTGGGAGGGGGGGGGGGGGAATGTTGTATAGCAGAAAGTGAATATATATATATATATATATATATATATATATATATATATATATATATATATATTTGTTTTTCCTCAGCACTGTCACTGTGTGAGCAAAGGAAAGCCAATAATCGGCTAACCTGTGACAGCACACATTTACACTGATAACCAGTGCCCTGATTATCAGTGCAGCCTCACCAGAGTTCATTAGTGCCCATCAGTGCTGCCTTATAAATGCAGCCTCATTAGCGCCCATCAGTGCAGCCTCATCAACGCCCATCAGTAAAGAAGAAAAAGTACTTATTTGTAAAAGATAATGTTTTTTTCCAAAAATATTTGGTCTTTTGTCGTTTATTTAGCAAAGAATTTAAAAAAGTGATGATTAAATACAACTAAAAGAGAGCTCTATTTGTGTAAAAAAAAAAAAAATTATAAAATTGTCATTAGGGTACAGTGTTGCATGACCACGCAATGGCCATTCAAAGTGTGACAGCACTGAAAGCTGAAGATTGGCCTGGGTAGGAAGGGGGGTGAAAGTGTTGAAATTTGAGGTGGTTAAAGATTCTGTGGTTGTCATAATTCTGTGTTTCAAAGCCAAGCTGTAAAGCTCTGAACATAGTCGAGGGGTTTTGTGTGTGTGGACATGTTCCTTAAGTTTGTCAACTTGCAGAGCACTATTTTTACCTGATTTTTTTGATGTGGTGAAAGGTTTTGATTTATTCAACACTGTTCCATCTCGGTGGGTCACATTTAGTAATCCTGTGTATTCCTGGAATAGTATATTACATTTCTTGGTAAACATTTTAAATACACATTTTATGAGCTATTAACAGATATATTTAACAGAAAGGAAACGTGAGAGAATGATAGAAGAGCTCAAAATTTTGTATACAGTGGCTTGATGCGTCATTTCCTGACTTTCTTTACTACACATCTAGAAGACTGGCCATACATAATACAATTTTCTTACAATTTTCATTAGATTTACCTTCAACTATGTAGTACAAAGACCTGCCTAATAGGATACAATTGAAAGTGTTGTTTAGTTTTGACCTATGTGGTTTTTGGTAAATCTAACAGAAAATTAAACATGTATGGCCATCTTAAAGCCAGGGAGCAGATTCTTGATCTAGTGCAACCCCTCCCAGGCATGGTTAATATCCAGGAACAAACGCCTCAGGCCTTTCAAATAACTTGAAACCAGACAATGTGAAAGCCTTGACAGTGTTCGTGCTGTTGACTAAAGATATACAGTATCTCATAAAAAGAGAGTACACCCCTCACATTTTTGTAAATCTTTTATATCTTTTCATGTGAAAACACTGAAGAAATGACACTTTGCTACAATGTAAAGTAGTGAGTGTACAGCTTGTACAATAGTGTCAATTTGCTGACCCCTCAAAAAAACTTTACACACAGCCATTAATGTCTAAACCGCTGTTAACAAAAGTGAGTACACCCCAAAATGAAAAAGTCCAAATTGGGCCCAAAGTGTCAATATTTTGTGTGGCCACCATTATTTTAGAGGCAATGCATTAACCCTCTTGGGCATGGAGTTCACTAGAGCTTCACAGGTTGCCACTGGAATCTTCTTCCACTCCATGACGACATCACAGAGCTGGTGGATGTTGGAGACCTTTCGCTCCTCCACCTTCTGTGAGGATGCCCCCAGATGCTCAATAGGGTTTAGGTCTGGAGGCATGCTTGGCCAGTCCATCACCTTTACCCTCAGCTTTTTTAGCAAGGCAGTGGTCATCTTGGAGGTATGTTTGGGGTCGTTATCATGTTGGAATACTGCCCTACAGCCCAGTCTCCGAAGGGAAGGGGATCATGCTCTGCTTCAGTATGTCACAGTACATGTTGCCATTCATGGATCCCTCAATGAACTGTGGCCCCGGTGCCGGCAGCACTCATGCTGCCAAAGACCATGACACTCCCACCACCATGCTTTACTGTAGGCAAGACACACTTGTCTTTGTACTCCTCACCTGACTGCCGCCACACATGCTTGACACCATCTGAACCAAATAAGTTTAAAATAGGTAACAGAAAAATAGTGCATTATGAATTCCTAGAAATAAAATATTTTATATATTATCTATGCATTGAACGGCACCCCAACATAATTTGGCATCACAGCTCAACCCATTTGTGTTTTGTTGCACTGTTACATAGTTACATAGTTAGTGAGGTTGAAAAAAGACATCAATCCATCCAATTCAACCTATGATGTGTGTGTGTTTGCTTTTAACCGTACATTGAATACTGTATGTTGTGGTCTCTAAGGTGCCCATCTAATAGTTTTTTGAAACTATCAATGCTCCCAGCCGATACGACTGCTTGTGGAAGAGAATTCCACATCCCTACCGCTCTTACAGTGAAGAACCCCTTGCGCATTTTAAGGTTAAACCACCTTTCCTCTAGTTTTAGTGAGTGGCCACGTGTCGTATTGTATCTCCTCTCTCTGAATAGTTTGTTCCTTATGCTAGGGTCGCCAGTACAGTATTTGTACATTGATATCATATCCCCCCTCAATCGTCTCTTCTCCAGAGAGAATAAGTTCAGTGCTTGTAGTCTTTCCTCATAGCTGATGTCCTCAATTCCCCTAATTATTTTTGTTGCCCTTCTCTGGACTCTTTCCAGTTCCAGCACATCCTTCCTGAGGACCGGTGCCCAGAACTGGACAGCATACTCCAAATGTGGCCGGACCAGGGTCTTGTAGAGTGGGAGAATAATCTCTTTATTTCTGGAGTGAATCCCCTTTTTTTATACATCCCAGTATTCTGTTGGCTTTGCTTGCAGCGGCTTGGCATTGCATGCCACTGCCAAGCCTGTTGTCTACCAGTACCCCCAAGTCCTTTTCCATCCTAGACTCACCCAGAGGTTCCCCCCCTAGTGAGTAGCTTGCTTTCTGGTTTCTGGCACCCAAGTGCATTACTTTACATTTTTCAACATTAAACCTCATCTGCCATGTAGTTGCCCACCCCGTTATTTTGTTCAGGTCCGCCTGTAAGGTTTCCACATCCTGCATAGAAGATATTGGCATGCTTAGTTTAGTATCATCCGCAAATACTGAGATTGTACTCGATATCCCCTCCTCTAGATCATTTATGAATAAATTAAACAGGATTGGTCCCAGGACAGAACCCTGGGGGACCCCACTTTCCACACCCGCCCAATCCGAGTACTCCCCATTAATCACCACCCTCTGGACTCTCCCCTGGAGCCAGTTCTCTATCCAGGTACTCACCTTATAGTCCATACCTACCTTCCTTAGTTTGTACAGTAAGCGTTTGTGGGGAACGGTGTCAAAGGCCTTTGCAAAGTCCAGATACACCACATCCACAGGCTTCCCTTTATCTAGGTGGCAGCTCACTTCATCATAGAAGGTTAATAGATTGGTTTGGCAAGAACGATTTTTCATGAATCCATGCTGATTACTACTACTAATACAGTTTTCATTACTAAAGTCTTGTATGTGGTCCCTTAACATCCCCTCCAAAATCTTGCAGACTACAGATGGATGTTAGGCTGACTGGTCTATAGTTACCCGGGATACATCTCGGCCCCTTTTTAAATATTGGTACCACGTTGGCTTTTTTCCAATCAGCTGGCACCATACCCATCTGTTAACTATCCTTAAAGATCAAGAATAATGGTCTGGCAATCACCTGGCTGAGCTCTTTCAGAACCCTCGGGTGCAAGCCATCCGGTCCCGGTGATTTATTTATGTTAAGTTTCTCTAGTTTCGTTTTAAGTCTATCTTCTGTTAGCCATGGCGGTATTTCCTGAGGTGTGTTGTTTAGTTCAGCCAAACAAGCTGGGTTAGTGTAGCCCCCCGATTCTTTTGTGAAGACTGAAGAGAAGAAATTATTTAACACTTCCGCCTTTTCTCTGTCCTCAGTGGCCATATTTCCTTTGTCATCTTTTATGGGGCCAATGTGTTCTGGCCTCGCTTTCTTACTGTTTATATACTTAAATAACTTCTTGGGGTTCTTTTTACTCTCCTCCGCTATATGTCTCTCGTGTTCTATTTTAGCCACCCTGATTTCATCTTTACATTTCTTATTACACTCTTTGTAATGCTTAAATGCAGCCAATGACCCCTCAGCCTTGTATTTTTTGAAGGCCTTTTCTTTAGCACTAATATGCATTTTTATGTTGGAGTTTAGCCACCCAGGGTTTAGCTTTGCTCTTTTAAATTTATTTCCCTTTGGAATGCACTGGCCAATCCCCTTGTTAAGTATGCTCTTGAAGCACTCCCATTTTTCCTCCGTGTTCTTTGTTCCCAGGGTTCTATCCCAATTGATATTTTCTAGCAGCGAGCACAGTTTTGGGAAATTGGCTCTTTTGAAATTCAGCGTCTTAATATTACCCTTGTGCTTCCTATTACTGTAATTAATACTGAAACTTATTGACCTATGGTCACTGTTTCCTAAGTTGGCCCGTATTTCTATATCCGTGAGCAGGTCTGTATTGTTAGTAATCAGTAGGTCAAGTACCGCATTGTTTCTTGTCGGTGCATTCACCATCTGACCCATGAAATTGTCCTGCAAAACATTTAGGAACTGCCGAGCCTTGGCTGAGTGTGCGGTTCCTTCTGCCCAGTCTATATCAGGATAATTAAAGTCCCCCATTATAATGACATTTCCCATCCTTGCTGCCAATCCTATCTGTAAAATGAGGTCCACCTCCCCCCTCCTCCCTCTGGTGGGGGGGCCTATAGCATACGCCCAATATTACCTTCCCCACCGTGCCTTCCCTTTGAAGCTCTACCCATAGGGATTCTGCCTCGTCCTTAGCTCCATTATTAATATCATCCCTCATATTTACCTGTATACTGTTCTTAATATACAAACATACCCCTCCCCCTTTTTTACCTTCTCTATCTCTGCGATAAAGGGAATACCCCTGAATGGTCGTCATCCAGTCATGAGAGCTGTCAAACCAAGTCTCAGTTATCCCCACAAAATATAAGTCCTCCTCAAACATCAGTAGCTCCAGCTCTCCCATCTTGTTGGCCAGGCTTCTGGCATTGGTATACAAGCCCCGTAATTTTGACGCACACATGTGGATCATCATTATAAAGGTTAGGCAGTAGCCGCAAGGTAGATTAGCCATTACAATCACTTTATTTGTTGAGATAGGATATCAATCACATAAAAAGTGTATTGCTTTCAGTCGGTTTGCTGCCCTGTACACTTGCATTGTGAGATGGAACAGTAAGGCTGGCTATAGATGGAGTGAATTTCTTTCCTGCAACCACTAGGGAGACCTTGATTCCCCCATCAACACAGACAGTGTTGACAGGGGAAGCCCTCCTGCTGAGCCATTGTGTTCTGCTGGGAGAACACAATGATTATTGCTAGCGGCTATACCAGCCGCTAGCAATAATGGCATGTAAAATCCAGAAGTCTCTTTGTACTCAAGTTGATTGATCAACTTGGGTACATTCAGCCTTCCTATACACAGTTTAAATCTCCTGCTGAACCGGCTGGGATTCAAACCATATCTATGGCTGGATTTAGGCCTCGTGCACACTGGGCATTTGCCTAGCTCTTCTGAAGGTTTTTTTCTCCAGGTAAGAGAAAAGCAGCGCTAAAAACTCGCCTAAACCTGTGTTTTGCAAACTCTTTTAAGCATGTCAGGTGTTCATATTCATTTTATTCTGGCCATTAACATGAATGACTGTTCGAGTGCTAAACATGCCCTTTTTTCTGCTGAAACACTGCCTCTAAACTCTCCTGCCTCTAAATGGCTGTAAACGCCTCTGTCCACATATCTTAACATGTAGGGGCATTTAGAGGCAGAATAAATTCAAGCGCTTTAAAAAAAAATGTTTTTTGGAGTTTGAAAGAAATCATTTGAACATTACAGTAGGCAATAAACAACTTTGGAATTGAGCCAAACAATACAATATGTGACAAAAAGTCAAAGGTTGAACATACATAAAGGTAATAATAGGGCTCGGTATGAATGGGTATAAAGGGGGGTGAAGAGGGGGGGGGGTTGAGAAGAGGGAGAGGATAGGGGAAGGTTTGTCTGTATGGAGCATATGGGATAGCCTAAATAAAATATGCAAATCAAATCGATTGGAGTGGAAGCCGAACAATAATACCAATACACCTGGGGATAACAACGGAGGAAGAATCAAATCTCAAAAAGATACAACAACATAACCTGTCTATGGTAGGAATAGTAGAGAAGGTCTTGTTTGAGTGAGGCGTTAGGAGCAGAGGGATTGTCCTGGTTCATCAAAATTATGTGGTTTAAGTTTACCAAGAGAGTTAGTAAGATACCAATCAGTGTACCTGAAGGGATGGATTGTCGACACCATGTCTTCTTTAGATAGCGTATATTCCATGAAGTTTTGCCACCTCGAGAAGAAATGTTGAGTGGATCAGAAATTTAGCAGGATGGTATCCAGCCTTTCTAGGTGAAAAGCGATATAAGTTACGTTTGCAGCTTGCAGGCAGGGCAGGGGGGTGGAATTTATCCAGTTTGCCAAGATAGTCCTGTGAGCTATCAGTAGACAATTATTTATCCATTGGGGAGGGTTCTGCATTATTTTTAAGGTGGAAGGAGAGCTTGAAGGTTCACACCCGAAAAGGCAGAGAAGGGGGTCCTTGGGTAATCGTATTCTAAATAATAAAATTGCTGCGCTAAAGAAAAAATGAAATAACTGTAAAAACAGCAAATATAGTTGGGTCCAGCAGCCACACTAATCCGAATTGTAGCAGATTAAAATAAAATAAAAGCAAAACTGTAGCGCTAAAAACCCTTGGTCATGACAGTCCCACTTGAAGATGTGAATAAAGCAATATGATGACAGTCCATATGAATCCAACTCCTCATTCAAAAAGTGATTTCTAGGATAGAAAACCGCCACCAGACAGCACTCCAACACCAGTAATTCTAACTTCTTACCAGAAGCTGTTGATCCCCATGACAGAGATCAAAAATTGCGCATAACCAGTGGTAGGTGAAGGCTTCTCCAGTGTGTTCCTGATATGCTCACAGTAGAATGCTGATGAGATGGAAAGCCTTGAAATATCTCACACCCGGCCTCTGCTCGCCGCCGCCTCCTCACTCAACCTGCGGCGCGTTCTAGTCACCTCACACAGCGACCCCTCAGCAGCGGGGGCGCGCAGCTGCCAGAGATGCACCTAATCCCACAGCGCCCAGCTCGCTCCTTTCGGATGGTGGGCGTGGCCCGAAAGGGGCGAGCTGGGCGCTGTGGGATTAGGTGCATCTCTGGCAGCTGCGCGTCCCCGCTGCTGAGGGGTCGCTGTGTGAGGTGACGGGAACGCGCCGCGGGTTGAGTGAGGAGGCGGCGGCGAGCAGAGGCCGGGTGTGAGATATTTCAAGGCTTTCCATCTCATCAGCATTCTACTGTGAGCATATCAGGAACACACTGGAGAAGCCTTCACCTACCACTGGTTATGCGCAATTTTTGATCTCTGTCATGGGGATCAACAGCTTCTGGTAAGAAGTTAGAATTACTGGTGTTGGAGTGCTGTCTGGTGGCGGTTTTCTATCCTAGAAATCACTTTTTGAATGAGGAGTTGGATTCATATGGACTGTCATCATATTGCTTTATTCACATCTTCAAGTGGGACTGTCATGACCAAGGGTTTTTAGCGCTACAGTTTTGCTTTTAATCGTATTCTAGTTACCGTCCATATATATGCAAGGACCGTGTCCCAGTATGAGACAAAAGCGGGACATTCCCACAATCGATGCAATAGAGTTAGGTGTGATGTCTTGCACCAAGGGCAGAGAGCTTGTGTATGATCTGATGGATTGTTTTGGAAGGGGAGGTAGGCCCGATGTATTATTTTAAAGTGTTTCTCTCGCCAAGTTTCTTAGGCAATGAGTTTGCGAATGTGTCCATAGCTTTTAAGGAGTTTCTCTGGAAGATTAGTGTCAGCAAAGGTGGATGCCCACTGCTTGAATGGAGTCAAGCGATATTTTTCAGACTGGTGTGTAATTAGATTTGAGTATAGGTTGGAGATGGAGTACTAGATCAATAAAAGACTTTAGAAGAGGGTCTGTTTGTGAGCCATGGCAAGTCTGAAGGTAACAGATGAGTTGGTGCTAGTGAAAGAAGTGCGATGATGGTAAGGAAAATGGACTAGAAGGATTTGAATTTGCTTGAGTTTTCCTGGTATAATCTTAGATTGTAAGCTCTAAAGTGATTCCTACTGTATTAAAGTGTATTGTATTTGTACTAGTGAAAAAACAAAAGAATGTGAATCAGCGCTAATAATTTGAGTGAAAAGCTGCTAGCAAAAAAGTGCAAAATATGCATACACTAAAACATCAAATGTACAAAAAATTGCAGCACTCAAATAGAATAAAGTGCAACCATATTAAAGTGCATGAAATATATACCTGTAGAGTGTCCCCGTGATGGGTTATTACATACAATATAACGATTGAAATTCAAAGAATGTTCATTCAAATGTTCATAGGCAGTGTCCCAGTGCAATGGTATAACGTAAAAGATCACACGTGTCCACCACTGTATAAGTGAATTTCAAACTCACCAGAGCCAAATGCTATCTGTTATAGGACAGCAATGGGGTATGTGACAATATACCTCATGATCTCTGGAAGCCTGGGTTATCGATGACATCCGGCCACAAGGACACCCTCCGGCAGATTTGACAGCTCAGCACATCATATGAGAGAGTTCAAATAAAAAGAAGAGGCTCGTGGTATAGTACGAAATTTAAAGTTGAAATTTTAATAAAATGCTGTAACACTGACAAGCCAGTACAGTGTACACATAATAAAACACAATGATCGTATAAAAGACTCACATCAAGAGCCACCACTTCAAATAATGGAGTGATGGCTGCACCTTAGGTATTGAGGTAATAGCTCTACGGCCGTTTCCCGTCCAACGCGTCATCAGGAGCTTTTGATGACGCGTATAAGTTTGAAGTTCACTTATACGGTGGTTGACACAGCTACACGTGTGATCTTTTACGATATAACATTGCACTGGGACACTTCCTATGAACATTCTTTGAATATCAATCGTTATATTGTATGTTATAACCCATCGCTGGGACACTGTATATATTTAATGCACTTTAATATGGTTGCACTTATTCTATTTGAGCGCTGTACATTTGCATTTGTACTGTCTAACCTCAAGTTGTAAAGCGCCGCGTAAACTGTCAGCGCTATATAAATCCTATATAATAATAATAATGAGGCTATTTTGGTGAGACTATGAGTTTGCCAGAGATTAAAGAATTTGTATAGAATCAATAGGGGAAACCTAGGGTAACGGGTTACATTGAATAGTGAGAGAACCAGATATGTTTGAGGGTAGCCCCCGTAGTCTCCACACCTTAATCCAGGCTACCACTGTATCTCTGACCATAATGTTAGATTTGAGATGAAGCAGTAGGGCTCTTATCGAGGAGTGTAGGACAGACGGAAGTGAGTACAGAGACTCCTGGGCACCCTCAGATTAGATCATTGTGATGTTCCAATCTAAGCAAGCATACAAGATTGTAAAAATGAATGTTGGGCAGGCCTGCCCCCCCCCCCTCTGACTTCGGGATACAAAGTTTTTGGATAGCAATACATGGCTTTTTGGAGGACCACAGGAAAGCAATAGGTGATTTATGTATTTTTTGTATATAGGCATGTTTCAATAAAAGTGGGAGTGTTTGTAATGGGTATAATAGGCATGCAAAAGGCACCATTTTGAAGAGGTGACATCTCCCAAAGAGTGAGAGTGGGAGAGTTGCCCAGGCTTCCAACTCCTTAGTAATTTTGGATATGAGGGGTGGATAATTAAGGTTGTAAAGGGAAGAGGGTTCGCGCCCTATACACATGCCTAAGTATGTGATGTGTTGTGCAGCTATGGCAAATGGGGAGGACAAGCTCCACGTACTAGACAGTTATTAGTGCAAGGCTGGAACTTTGCTCTTGTCGAAATGTATCCTTAAGCCTGAACTGAGACGGAAGGCCGCAAAAAAAAATTCTACATTGCACACAGATTGTTTCTGGAAGAGCCAATTTAGAAGAGAACCAATAGTCTTTGCATCCAAATTATGAACCAGATAACCTTAAAGCGAAGTTCCAGTCATTTTTAGTGTTCTTAAGTCAGCAGTTATAAAAAGTGTAGCTGCTGGCTTTCAATAAACACACACTCACCTGTCCCACGATCCAGCGATGCGGCCGCCTCGCTCCTCTCTCTCTCTCTCTCTCTCCCTCCTCACAGGCGCCGGCATCACAAGTGTGGGCAACCAGCTGTGAAAGCTTGAGGCTTTACGGCCGGGTGCACACTGCGCATGCACGAGACACACTGTGCCTCCTCAGTGGCCGAGCAATCTTCTAGGACCTGTGACGTGTCCCAAAAGATTGCAGGGAGGGAGGGGGAGAGGAGAACTTTCTCTCAAGTCACCTAGGTGGCGTCAAAACTAGGCTAGGTATACCCCCCCAACCCCCCCCCCCAAAAAAAAATGCTAAATGTGGCATGTAAGGGGGTGAGGAGTGCTTAAAGTGGAAGTTCCAATTTAGGCGGAACTCTGCTTTATGGAAAACAAGATACATTTTTACTAAAATAATTGTATGATTAAGTAATGTTCACACGTGCTGTGTAGATTCATGTGAAGTGTGATGCCTAAAAATAGATATACTGTAACATTCAGTATTAGTGAAACATGTACTCTGTCTTACAAATGGACACATCCTGTCTACCAGTGTGAAATAATGATTATTCATTGAGTGGGCTGCACAATAAACCTTTCTCACGAAGGATGTGAGGGAAGCACAGGGCAGATGCTGTTATTATTAAAATAGAACAAAGGGAAAAAAAATTCAGTTGATGCCAAGTCAGAGGATTGAGTAAGGAAAATGTGATTAAGGCCTGGCTCACACCTATGCATTTTTTAGTGCATTTTCAGTTTTGCAGAAACACACTACAGTCCATTTAACATGGTTTTCTATGGGTCACGTTCACATTTGTACATTTTATGGAAAGGGCCAGGGACCAGCAGGTTGTGTTGTAGGTTCTATAGACTTCAATGGATCTGTGCACCTGGAATATGCATCAACTTCAACCTGTATAGGTGTGAACCAGGCCTTAACAACATGGGATTGACAACACCAATATGATCGGGCACCAACAGATTGTGTGTATCTTGTCACGGGGATAGGTTAGAGCCAACCGCCCATAGCAGCTAGAGAGTATCCTTGGGATGGAAAACCGCAATATATACAGAAAACTGTTCTCTCAAAGAAGCGCTTAGGACAGGTTGCTGCACTTGTTGTTCAATCCAGTGAGATAAAAATTAGAAGACATTACCTGATTTGACAAGGCTCTATTGAGTGAAATGCGTTGTCATGGTGACCGCCTGACAGGCTACAATGAACATTCTCTTTCCTCTACACAACACAACCTCGGGCCGTGGCGTGGTCGGTGACATCATTCCCAGGAGCCAGGCTAATCTGCTTTTCCAGTCCTCTCTCTCCTCTGTGGTCAGACAGTCTGGCTTGAGGCTGAGATGTCTCAGCTGGCTGCTGGTGACCACACTTTGATGGTTTACAGCGGCTGTTTTTGGTGATCGGGTCGGGTTGACACTACTAACCATCTTGCTATGAGTCCCCCTATCCTCTTTTGAGTGGACATTACGGCTGTCAGCCCCAGGTTTTGTTCCATTAGCCACTCGATTGCCAGCAGTATCTTCATCCAGAGGCAAGTAGATTTTTCAGCCAAAGGCATCAGTTTAATGAGAGGAATATAATTGACATTCCAAGGTATATATTATCCTCAAGACCTAGAGCTGGATGTCCCCTCCTTATCACTTTTCATGAATAGGTTTTATGACTTTGTAATCCTTTTACACTAACCAAATAACACTTTAACTACCACTGTCCATCCAGAAAGTGGGCCACATTACCTATGGAATGATAGACCGCTATTAGCGTAAATAACAGGGAAAGGCGAGGAGGAGGTCCGCAGATCTGAAACGAAAACATGAAGATAATACAGAAGTCAGTCCAGAGGACAGACCTGAGGTAACTGCTGACCCCGCCCAGTGACAGTGGGGGAATATATAGGTGAATGGATACATTCCTTGACCAGCTGTTTCCCACCAAAAGATCACCATTCCAACACTCAACTGGCTGAAAATCTGCTCGCAACTCGGGTAAATCATCTTGGCAACAGAGCGCTTGTAACCTGACACACGAAACAAAGCACCAGCAAAGCCAACCTAGAGAGACATGGACTTAACAGTCATCACAGGCCTCTGTTAAGAAAATAATTCATTAAAAAAATCAAATGGATGATGGGGGTGACAATTTTTCTAGTTTTTTTCCTAAACACTCTATTCCAAAAAACAAAAGGTTGTGCTTCAGATCCTATTTGCAGAAATAGGCAGGCTTTTGATCAAAATACTACCTGCCTCAGTGCCAGCCCTAAATCAGGAGTGGCCAAATTGATATATTTCCCCCCTCCTCTTTTGGAAGTGGTTCCCAGAATGCATTCTTACAATAACTGTGTATATTGCTTAAAATTCTTAGTTTAGCAAGTGTATATTCCAGAGCAGGTTGATTGGAGTTAGCTCAACACAATGCAGCTAAATAATTTGAGCAGGTTAGTGTAACTAAAGGAATTTTCTCTGTCGCTCATTGACAGACGTAGTCCTCTTTGATTCACATCAATTGGGTTATGTTGTCTCCGCAGGAGTAGGACTAGGCAGAAAGAAAAAATCAGTTTTTTTCTGTCTAGTCAGGAGTTATAAAGTTGATGTAATGGCATCGTCGGATGCCTCGTTTGGCCGCAAGGTTTTGCAGGCCGCAATTTGAGGAGACCAGTGGTCTACCTCGAGGGTTTTTTTCCGTTGGAATTTTTTATTTGAGTCTCATTCTTTGTTTATAATGAGCCTTTAAAACTTCTAGTTGGCACCGGTTGGGCCTTCTAGATTGGATTTTGATTTCTGTCAATCCCACCCCTCATTTGTGGCACTGCTTCTGGATGTCCCAATTGATGTGAATCAAAGAGGACTACGTCTGTCAGTGAGCGACAGAGAAAATCGGATTTTTGTAAGATCTTACCGTAAAATCCTTTTCTCTTAGCTCATTGACAGACGTAGTACCCGCCCCTCTATCATTGAGTTGGGTTGGGTTAAATTCTCTGTTACTGCTTTACAACAGAACTGATTTCCTGTAGCAGAGAGAGGGAGGATATACCCTCTGGGACTGCCCCTAGGGTGGAGCCAGAACGTTTTTTCTTTCTGCCTAGTCCTACTCCTGCGGAGACAACATAACCCAATTGATGTGAATCAAAGAGGACTACGTCTGTCAATGAGCTAAGAGAAAAGGATTTTACGGTAAGATCTTACAAAAATCTGATTGTTTTTTTTTTTTTAGATTTGAATAGAATATTGGGAATTAGAACTGTTGTCATATTTTGTATTTGTTTCTGTGTACCTGTTTGGGAGATTTTCTAAAACTGGTGCACACAATCTGGTGCAGCTGTGCATAGTAACTAATCCGCTTCGGACTTCAGCTTGTTCAATTAATCTTTGCCAATAAAACCCGGAAGCTGATTGGTTACTATGCACAGCTGCATCAGATTTTCTGTGCCCCAGTTTTAGTAAAATTCCCCTCAACCATTCTGATTACCAGTGTCACCAGGAATTAAAGTGAAGGTGAATCCAAAAATTTGAGTTGCCACAAAACAGGAATAGAGGGGAAAACTTCGAACAAGGACACTTGTTCCTATGACAGCTATGAGAGAAAACAACAACAAAAAAGTGTGGAGAAAGTTGTAGCCTTAGTTATAAGTTTAAAAGTATTTTATCTGCATACTTGTTCCAGGAAACTGACTTAATTTATATAAAATCAGAGGGTCTTGATGAAAGCCAGACAACTGGCATTTGGGAAGAGGTCAGTAATTATTTTGTGACCATTTTACTTCAACTTTTTTAATTTTTTCATATATATATATATACTTATGTATAAATTGTGTAGCCTAAACATTTATATATAGTGCTCATTTCCTGGATGCTAGTTATATTTGGAATGGTAGAACTGTAAAATTATCCCATGCTCCTGGATACCCTTTAAAATGTTACTTTCTTTACATCATTGTATTCAACAACACAAAGGGCAAAAGTTACACATTCCGTGTCTTCATTCCCAGCTATAGCTCTGCACTACATACTGTACATCCCCAGCCCTTGATGGCAGGGTTAGCATAGTTTTCAGTAGAATAGCATGATAAATACAGCCATCTGACAGTAACGGAGTGCCAACAAATGGACATCTACTTTTTTTTTTCCTCTTAATTTAACTCCAATCAACAAGTAATTTAAACTTTTAACCTCAATTTCTAACCTTAAGGCCGGCATCACATATGTGTAAATTGGTTGCGGGTTTCCCCACATCAAATCCGCATGACATGTGAGTGTGACCGTCTCTCAACCGGGCCGGTTCACACAGGTTCAAGGCGGCTGCGGTCTGCATTTCAAAGGGACAAAAAAGGTAAAGAGGTGGAGGGACAAGATTACCCCTCCGTGAATGGTTGCAATGAGGGGCTCACAGGGATATACGTGCAGACAAAAAAAGCTTTAATGGTGAAGATACATACACATCAAAAATATAGACAAGTAAATCTGATCAATAAAAGAGGTGTGGAAGCTCATCAGGTGAACTGTTTGACTCCGTGGACCCCTTGGGGGTCAGAATGGTACAGACAGCAATAAAACACATTGAGGTCCCCACCCACCCAGTCCCAATGTGCACTGTTGTTAGCGGGCTTAGTGTGATTAGTCGAGGAAACACGACCTGTGAATCACTCAAGAAGCCCGAGCAACTGTGCTGTGGCCAGGAGGGAACTATAGTGGGCCCGTGGAGGGAAAGTACATGGGGGTGCCAATAGAGTGTGGAGAGGCACCTAAAGAAAAATTTCTATAAGTATTGATATGACGTCATGTCGAGAAGTATCATCAGTGCATCACAAAAATTGGACAGAATGAAGCATCATAGTCTCATGTAGTAGCAAACAACACGGGCCTGCTCCCTATGATGTAAGTCTCATTTCCTGGCTGGGAGCCTCCAAGGAAACCTAGCCCAACGGGGCAGTAACGGAATGGTGGTGCTGGGAGGGATCGTGGCTTAACCAGCCGTTTTGCTTAATCAGCAGGTACCATAGGAGGTAGGGTATGTTAGGGGGATCCGGGCTTAACCAGCCACTTTGCTAGGACAGCAATATAGGTGAATGTTTGTTTCCTAAAAAAAGGGGTCTCCCGTGTGAGTAGATGGAGGGCTGTATGATTGTCCCAAATAGTGGCTAATCGCCAGAGATACTGGGTCACTGGGTGGCTGATCCACAAGTTGGCAGTGCCTGAACAGCTCAGACGTCTAGAGTCTGCATGAGAAAAGTCCCGGTCAGACCATTGGCTGGAGCTGCTAAAAGTTCTGGGGGTGAAGTGTGGCGACCATGTATAGCTAATGATCCAGAGTTGGATATATGTTAAGAGAAGTGTTGGTCTTACCAGATATCACCCGTGCTCATCCAGGATAACAGGGATGGAGGTAGCATGCTCCGCACTTAGGTCACAGTCAGGGCAGGCAGACGTAGAAGAAGGAAGATTCGGCTGTCCGATGGATTAGTAACTGCCAGTGGCGTTGTGGCCTCTACCATCGAGGAAACTGCAGGGGCAGACTCAGTTCCGTGTCCGGGTGCAGTCCTGGTGCTGTTTCCGGGTCACGGTGGATGTATTCAATCAGTCCGGTGCGATCTCCTACGGGGACGAAGGGTGGGCGGGGCGTCAACGTGTGTGAAGACCTTGAGGCTTGTTCCAGCAAACAATATGGATCACTTTGAGGTATACAAAGATCTCTGTCTCTTCCTAAGAAAAATTTACTACAGACTACTTTACGCTACTGATATGAATTCTGATGGTTACCAACAGGGGTCACAATCGAATGACCAGGAGGCCATAGAAATTCTCACATCATTACTTGACGAAAATGAATCTAGTGATGACGAATCCCTGGATTCTTCCCCTGACCTTAGAAAGGCGAACATCCGTATACGGTCTACCACTATGCCCAAGTTTAGGAACAACAAGTGGCTAAATGTCTTTGCCACTCTTGTTGAAGAAGACCTCAAAAAGATTTGTTGGGAATGGTCGCCACCTGACAATCTTTCCTGTGACGAGAGAACGGCCCTAAAAGAACTAAAAGAGGCCAAGGGGCTAGTGATCAAAAAGAGTGATAAGGGCGGTAATGTCGTTCTGCTCTCTGAGGCTTCTTATGAAATGGAAGCAAACAGACTTCTCTCAGACCAATCCACCTACAATAAACTTAAAGAGACGCCCTTCCCTAAAGTCCAGGCGAAATTAAATGAAAAACTCAAATTTGCCAGAGAAGCAGGCCTTATCACGAATAAGGAGCTAAAATTCCTGAAGGTGGCTGACTACAATATCCCCACTTTCTATATAATCCCGAAAATACATAAGAACATTCGGGACCCCCCTGGGAGACCCATAGTCTCAGCAGTAGGGGGTCCTCTGGAGAAAGTGGGGAAATTTCTTGATTCCCTCATCAAGGAGTTAGTCTGTAACTTACCCTCCTATGTCAGGGACACGGGTGACGTTTTGAATAAAATCCGGGACTTATACTTTGAAGGGGAAGTGATTTTGGTAGGAATAGACGTGGAATCTCTATACACCTCCATCCCCAATGCCTGGGGCATACTAGCCACCTATCACTTCCTCGAGAAAAAGTTCCCCCTATGTGCAGCACAAAATGAATTCCTTGTGGACATCTTGGATTTTGCCCTGTCCCACAATTTCTTTCAGTTTGCGGGCAAATATTATCAGCAAATCAGAGGCACAGCTATGGGGGCACCCTGGGCCCCCTCCTATGCCTGCCTGCATCTGGGACTGTGGGAGGAAGAGACAGTATACGCCTCGTCTATGTACCAGAGCCATGCACTCACATGGCTTAGGTACATAGACGATGTGCTGCTGGTCTGGAATGGCACAATAAATCAGCTCCAAGAGTTTCTGACCGAACTCAATAATAATCCTCGGAATATCCACCTCACCTACACCTGGAATAAGGAATGTATCTCATTTCTTGATCTAAAAATTAATCTGGAGAATGGGAGATTAGTCACTTCCACATTTAGGAAACAAACGGCTGCCAATACCCTCCTTAGGGCAGATAGTCTACACCCTACTGCTCTGAAGAGGGGCATTCCAGTTGGTCAGTTCATAAGACTTAAACGCAATTGTACCAAATACAGTGAATACATTAAAGAGGCCAAAAAACTTTACCAACGATTTAGAGAACGAGGATATTCCCATCGCACTCTACGCAGAGCTAAAAGACAAGCCGGACAAAGAACACGTGACCAACTCCTTACACCTAATTCCAAGATGAATGACCAAACAATGACACCACCGAGACTAATCACCAAATTTGGTACCCAATGGGGTGAAGTACGTAGTATCCTAGAACGACATTGGCATGTGCTACAAAACACTGAAAGATTGAAGAAAATTGTAGGCCCAAGACCACTTCTAGTGGCCAGGAGAGCCAAGAACCTAAGTGATCACCTGGTGCATTCAGAATTCACTAAAACTCAATCTCAGGGTAACTGGTTGTCAGACCTACCCAAATTTAAGGGTATGTACCCTTGTGGACACTGCCACATTTGTAAATATGTCGAAAAAAGCTCAGTCTTCTTTGATTCAACTGGCAAGAAAGAATTCAGGATAACCTCCTTCATTAATTGCAGTACATCTAAACTCTTATACCAAATCACTTGCCCATGTGGCAAACACTACATAGGCAAGACAAAAAGGACTCTGAGAATCAGAATAGGGGAACACTTAAAAAGCATAAGGCTGAAAGAGGACACCCCACTTGCAGAGCATTTCAATGAATATCACGGAGGTAACCCCAGGGGCCTAAGAGTTAAGGGGTTCTGGGCCCTCAATATTTCACCCCGTAGGGGTGACTTTGACAAAGCACTCCTTCGGGCTGAAAAAGCCTGGATTTTCCGTCTCTCCACACTTACACCTTATGGGCTCAACAAGGAACTAAGCCTCAAGGTCTTCCTGGACCCCTAAACATAGCCCCTAGCCTCTCTATCCTCACCACTAGGTTATATGACCTGTAATAGCCATGGCTAAATCTCCCCCACCTTATGAGCTGTTTACCCCCTGTTCCCCCTTAATCAGGGGCCGCTTCCTAATTAGTATCATTATTCCCATCACTTGTATATATATATAATTTTTTCTCTGCCCTCCTGAGTATCCATACTGTAGGACAGTACACCCTTTACCCAACCAACAGCATGGTTTAGGCCATCTAATTGCTTTCAGTACACTACCTCCTGCATTAATGACCATGCTCTGCATTAGAGTTGTACCCCGGATCATGCCAAATTACTAGTGGGAATATATGTTTACCTAAGTGTCTATTTATGTTTTTACTTTGTCTATACACTACATGGTTATTTACTAACCCGGTTATTTTTGTGCAAAAGTGCAAACTACTTAGACCTCGACACTATGTTTTGTGAGACGGCCTTGTTTTTCGCCCCCCTCCTCCCGCCCCCTCCCCTGTACTGGACTTTTATTATCCTTCACCGCCAGGTCTTTTATATGGTCAAATTGACCGACATCGGGAACCAATACTAGACTGCACCGCTGTGGTTAAGTGGTGGTAGTACCACATTTATACCACCAGATGGCCTCAGTCTTAACATCTCCGGGAACATCTAATTGTTGATTGCTGTCACCATGGTTTCAGCCTATATAAACGTACCCCGGAGAACGTGATGACGTCCTGAGGAAGCGTGCGTAAGCACGCGAAACGCGTCGACATCACACGTTGACGCCCCGCCCACCCTTCGTCCCCGTAGGAGATCGCACCGGACTGATTGAATACATCCACCGTGACCCGGAAACAGCACCAGGACTGCACCCGGACACGGAACTGAGTCTGCCCCTGCAGTTTCCTCGATGGTAGAGGCCACAACGCCACTGGCAGTTACTAATCCATCGGACAGCCGAATCTTCCTTCTTCTACGTCTGCCTGCCCTGACTGTGACCTAAGTGCGGAGCATGCTACCTCCATCCCTGTTATCCTGGATGAGCACGGGTGATATCTGGTAAGACCAACACTTCTCTTAACATATATCCAACTCTGGATCATTAGCTATACATGGTCGCCACACTTCACCCCCAGAACTTTTAGCAGCTCCAGCCAATGGTCTGACCGGGACTTTTCTCATGCAGACTCTAGACGTCTGAGCTGTTCAGGCACTGCCAACTTGTGGATCAGCCACCCAGTGACCCAGTATCTCTGGCGATTAGCCACTATTTGGGACAATCATACAGCCCTCCATCTACTCACACGGGAGACCCCTTTTTTTAGGAAACAAACATTCACCTATATTGCTGTCCTAGCAAAGTGGCTGGTTAAGCCCGGATCCCCCTAACATACCCTACCTCCTATGGTACCTGCTGATTAAGCAAAACGGCTGGTTAAGCCACGATCCCTCCCAGCACCACCATTCCGTTACTGCCCCGTTGGGCTAGGTTTCCTTGGAGGCTCCCAGCCAGGAAATGAGACTTACATCATAGGGAGCAGGCCCGTGTTGTTTGCTACTACATGAGACTATGATGCTTCATTCTGTCCAATTTTTGTGATGCACTGATGATACTTCTCGACATGACGTCATATCAATACTTATAGAAATTTTTCTTTAGGTGCCTCTCCACACTCTATTGGCACCCCCATGTACTTTCCCTCCACGGGCCCACTATAGTTCCCTCCTGGCCACAGCACAGTTGCTCGGGCTTCTTGAGTGATTCACAGGTCGTGTTTCCTCGACTAATCACACTAAGCCCGCTAACAACAGTGCACATTGGGACTGGGTGGGTGGGGACCTCAATGTGTTTTATTGCTGTCTGTACCATTCTGACCCCCAAGGGGTCCACGGAGTCAAACAGTTCACCTGATGAGCTTCCACACCTCTTTTATTGATCAGATTTACTTGTCTATATTTTTGATGTGTATGTATCTTCACCATTAAAGCTTTTTTTGTCTGCACGTATATCCCTGTGAGCCCCTCATTGCAACCATTCACGGAGGGGTAATCTTGTCCCTCCACCTCTTTACCTTTTTTGTCCTCATATCTCAGGTTGCGCTGGGTTCCCGGTCCCATTTGACCGTGTGGTACGTATCCAAGTATTTTCTCGCCGACATACTCAGTCTGGCTTGAGAGCACCACCTCAGCTACCCAGTTTTTTATCAATATTTTTTCTGCATTTCAAAGGGGTCCTATACATTTTTGGGTCCGGTTCAGATGCAAATTTAGGCAAAAATTGGGACCTGATTCGCACCTGAACCAGTGAACAGGAAAGCACCCTACCCCATGTTGGGAACCTGAACCCAGCCTAACTCCAATCTACAAATAAATTCAGCCAACAAAATAAAGAGAATGTGTGTCTCCCTATACCTGCATAGCCATATTTGTTCAATACATGCTCATCCTCTGTTTCCTGATGTTCAGTACAAGTGTGTGTATTTGGTCCAATCCAAAAGGATTCTAAAAGTAAACCTTTTTTCAATACAAAGACTGCCCAGAGAGTTAAGTAAAATCTAGCTTTTTTTAAAATGGCAATATCAACCAATAAAGGTTTTCTATACATGATGGCACATTTTCAGGACATCTGTTATTTCTGACATGAGCTTAAAGAGAACCAGAATGATTTGGGTTGACTTTAATTTGGAAACAATTTTTGTTACATGTTTACTTTATTTTTTAATTAAAAAGAAAAGAGACAGATTGCACCCAATACACTGATTCTTTTTTTTTTTATATACATTCTGTTAGAGCACAGCAGTGGTTTTATTGTGTGAATGGTTCTAATTGAATCTTCATATGAGCCCATCTGAGAAGCACACTTTCAGCTGTGTTTCAGCTTTCTAGGTATCTGAACCCATTTGTTTTATTTAGCAAGGCAGTTTTACAAAATAACACATAAATTAATTCTATTTAATACACTATACATTAATGATTACATTTCCTGCGCTGGTATTTAAACTTGTAGTATATATAGAAATGCTTCTTGTCCTATTGTCAACTTTACGAAAAATGCATTTTTTCCCAAAACTGACACTTTCCCCTAGCTAGGAGTCCTTTAGTGACCTCTCCCAGCATTACTTAGCCAAGTTGTCTGTCAGTATGAAGCAGCCCGGATAATTTCCAGGATTTCTGTTCATTATCTGCACATTTCCGGAAGAATTTCTGCAATTGGAGTTTGTTACACTTTTCAATTGCGTTGGTTACTTTATAAAAGAAAAAAAATGTCCATAAAATTTATCATAATGAGTAAGACTATTACTGCAATGTACTCATTGCAAAATGTTCTGTATGGCATAAAATAACTTACTCTTTTTTTTTTTTTTCTCATTGCTTCTTTGTTCAAAAAGTGAGAACGTATGTTCTGAATGAGGTGTTTTCCTTGCTGTAATAAGAGGATGACTAAATACACTATATTACTACAAGTATTGGGATGCCTACCTTTACACGCACATGAACTTAATTAGCATCCCAGTCTAAAGCCTCGTACACACGCAACGAATTTCCGCCGACCGGTCGTCCGTCTTTTGTCCAGAGTCATGTCTGTTGGTTTGAATGTGCTCTAGAGTCTAGACTGCACACAAATTTTCCCGCACGACAGAATTCTACTTCAGAAGTGATGTCATGTGTTGGATTGCTTTGTATATGTTCTTTCATCTCTGAGCATGCCTAGTCTTGCTCATAAGATTTTTCCCCATCGAAATCTGTACTAATGAGACGAAAATCGGACGTGTTTTGATGGTCGACAAAAATTTTATAGCCTACACACCAGGAATTTTTCAGCCGAAACGTCGGAGTCGGTTGTCGGAAGCATCATACTAACAAGCCGAAAATCGGCAGATCGGTCGTCGGACGAAAATTCCCGGCCGAATTTCCACTCGTGTGTACGGGGCTTTAGTCCATAGGGTTCAATATTGAGTTGGCCCACCCTTTGCAGCTATAACAGCTTCAACTCTTCTGGGAAGGCTGTCCACAAGGTTTAGGAGTGTGTCTATGGGAATGTTTGACCATTCTTCCAGAAGTGCATTTGTGAGGTTAGACACTGATAAGGCCTGGCTCGTAATCTCCATTCTAATTCATCCTAAAGGTGTCCTATCGGGTTGAGGTCAGGACTCTGTGCAGACCAGTTAAGTTCCTCCATCCCAAACTCGCTCATCCATGTCTTTATGGACCTTGCTTTGTGCAGGTGGAAGGGGGGATTGGTCAAACATTCCTATAGACACACTCCTAAATCTTGTAGACAGCCTTCCCAGAAGAGTTGAAGCTGTTAATAGCTGCAAAGGGTGGGCCAAATCAATATTGAACCGTATGGACTAAGACTGGGATGCCATTAAATTTCATGTCCTACCACACAAATATGTGATCGAAAACACACAACTCTACATATCGGAAGCCTATATTTACTAGGCAGCTGGTTACCACAGTCTTTGTATCCTATATGTACTGTATGTTGTGAATAGGTTCTGTCTTAATAAAGTATACCTTTACAATACAGATGGAATTTCTGGAATGTATCTAGTATTTCCTTATAGATAACCATTTCTGATGAAAATCTGTATAGAGGAGATGTAAGAACTGACTGGTGGTTATATTGGAAATGTTTTAGAAATCCTGTGCTGGGTAAAATCCATAGACTTTTTTCTCAATTACTAACTTGGCAAAAGTATGCAGACCGAATGTTCAGACTTCACTTGCTGCATACCTGATCAGGACAATGACTCGGAGAGCATTAAACAGCCTTGTAACTAGGATATTTAGAAGCAACGACAACCAATGCTATTCTTTCAGTACATAATTCCTTTGCGTTTTTGAGAAATTGCACAGAAGTTGCGAAGAGGTAAACTCCGCTTAGTGTACCTCTCACTCCTCAGTAACACTTTTTTTATTCGGCAAGCTCATGGAGCTAAATGCAGTTCTGATTTTTTTTCACTTGTAACTGGCACCAGGAGAGGGCTCTCCTTGGTCTGGTCACACAGTTGCCATAAAATCCGCTTAGTACATACTTGCTGACTCTTTTGCTTCAGGAAATGAACTTAAAAGCAACACTGTATCCTATGAGGGAGACCTAAGGTTTCAAGCTAAACTTTAGGCAGATATAAAAACAAAATAATTTAGCTATGTATTTATTGACACTAATTTTTAAAGTGTTTTGTAAACCTAAAAAAATCATGTTCATGTCTCTTTATGGCAAGATGAGCTGCATTGTGATCTTGTAATGTTTTGTAGAGTTTTTAATGTTCAAAGCCTGGTTGATCCTGCCTGTTCCTGTGTCCCTGTCTATAAGCTAACCGTGCTTATCATGGCTGCCAATCCATGATTGCGTGGTCCCATTACATCCCGCCAGCATCAGCATCTATGTACAGCATCTGCATTTCTCCCTCTCTCCCCCTTCCTCATTCCTTCCTGTCATTACCTTCCGTTGTCCATGTGAAGACCCTCCCCCTCCTTTCCCCTACCGGCTTGAATGATTTAGTATTTCTGCTTCTCCCCTCCTCTGTCTTTAAACTGCACTGTCTCCCAGAGTTTATTATCTTTGGAGACAACTGCTGTGCATGCTGTGACCTGGCAATGTATTAAAACAATAAAAAAAAAATATTGAAATCAAATGTAAAAATAATAAATTAATTACTTCTGCAAAAAAGTGTCCAGTGCTGTAATTTCTGAGTTACTCGGCTCCCTCCTGCCTATGAAATGCTGCATCCCCTAGCAGAAGTAATCACGTGACCACAATATCAGGCTACATGGAAAAGGTATTTAGACTATTTGGGAAAAAAAACACACTGCCAATATAAGAGCCCAAAATTAAAAGGGATAATTCTGATTTACTGTAAATCTTTGACTTTACAACCACTTTAATATAAAACGACTGTAATTACCTCATTTTGACTTGATATTCCATTCTTGTGAACCTCTGCACATTTCTACTACAGGCCTGTTGATTTGGCAATAACTGTCAATTCTTAAGATAAAGTAATGCATTTTGTTTATATAAGGACAAACTAGGCTTTCTTTTGGCAATAGTGTCTTGACAATTTCTTTTTATTTTCTATGTAATTTGTAGACAAAAATTAGTTGGTTTTATTTTTGACCAGTGTTAAAAAAAAAATAAAAAAAAAAAGATTTTCCTGTAAAAAAAAAATGACCGTTTATTCTATAATTTGTCTCATTAAAACTGATGCTAAAATTCGATTTCTAGCACAAACCATGGCGAAGTTATTTGTGAATAAAAAAAAAAAAGTTGTTTTTCTTTTGGGGGTTTTTTTTTTAATTCTGTACAATATATTTTTGTACTTCTCCTATGGATCACAGGAGTGCAATTCGTTCTACAAAGCGTAATGTGCATTGAACTCCGAATTACATGAATATTAAATGATTAAATGCTAAATGTGCAATAACAATTCATTCAAATGTTAATCTTAGTCACATGTAAAAAGGGGCCTAGTGCAAAAGGGACTCAAAATAAACGATGTTTTAAAGTGCTTGAGTGCGCTAAAAAATAAAGACATGACTCAGTATTTGGTGGAGAAATCATTGTTGGCAAGCCAGAGGTAAGATGTTTCTTGTAGTCGGTACAACATCTATATAGGGTTGAGGGCTGGAGACTGGCTAGGCCACTCCATGACCTTACTGTGCTTCTTGAGCCATGGCGGTATGTTTTGTCATTGTCATGCTTGAAGACCCATCCACGACCCATCTTCAGTGTATTGGCTGAGAGAAGAAGGTTCTCATCAAGATTTTACAATACATGGTCCCGTCCATTGGCCCCTCAATGTGGCAAAGTCAGCCTGTATCTTTAGCAGAGAAACAGCCCCAAAGCATGTTTCCACCTCTGTACTTTACTGTGGGGGATGGTGTTCTTAGGGTCAAAGTCAGCATTTTTCTTGAGTCGAGTCGAGTTAATGCCAGAGAGCTCAATTTTGATCTCATCTGACCACAGCACTTTCTCTTAATCCTTCTCTGAATCGTTTAGATGTTCATTCGCAAACTTCAGATAGGCCTGTACATGTAACTTCTTGAGAAGAGTTATCTTGCGGGTGCTGCAAGATTATAGTCCATGGCGACGTATTGTGTTACCAATGGTTTTTTTGGTGACTGTGGTCCCAACTGCCTTGAGGCGAATCACAAGCTCCCGCTGTGTAGTTCTGGGCTGATCCCTCAATTTTCTCATGATCATCCTTACCCCATGAGGCAAAATTGTGTATGGAGCTCCAGACTGAGGGCGATTGATGGTTATTTTGTATTTTTTCCATTTGCGAATATTTGCTCCAACAGTTGTCTCCTTCTCACCAAGCTTCTTTCTAAAAGTCTTGTAGCGCATTCCAGCCTTGTGTAGGTCTATAATCTTGTACCTGATGTTCTTTGACAACTCTATGGTCTTGCCCATGATTGTGAGTTTTGAATGGAAGACAGAGATTCTGTAGACAGGTGTTTTTTTTTTTTTTTACACATACCGAGTTGTCATTAGGAGGACCTTCCTAAAATTGACAGGACTAATCTGTGTACCACATGAGCACATACTGTAGCCAGTCTGTGGGAGCCAGAATTATTGTTGCTTGGTAGGGGATCAAATACTTATTTTACTTACAAAACTGCAACACAATTTATAACATTTGTATCGTGTTGTTGTTCCTGGATTTTTGGTTGATCTGCTGTCTCTATCATTTAAAATACACATATGATAAAAAATTATAGACCCTTCAATTCTTTGTAAGTGGGCAAACTTACAAAATCTGCAGGGAATCAAATACTTATTTTCCCCACTGTACATATATCTTTATAGGGCAAAAATGTATGATCTATTTATCTAAGAAAAAATAATGTACAAAAAAAATAAAAAATACTTCTATGAAAAATGTATAAAGATAAAATGTATATTTATATAGTAAATCCCGATAGTCTCTATATATATATATATATATATATATGTCAGGTTATATCTACTATATATAAAAACTGATGAACTATGATTTTGCAATAATTGAATTTGGGATATGTAGGAAAGTGCGCTGATTCGAATCGGGTGTGCTGCTACCTTAGAGTGAATATAGGTGAAATGTGAAGATCAAAATCAGGTGCGCTACCCAAATTATGTGTGTTAAACCATACAAAAATATGCGTGAGTGGAAAATTCAACAAATAAAATAAATTAAATACATTCATATAAATTATGACAAGTGCAAATCAAAACACAATCCAGTGGAACACCAGTGAACATCAAACAATAGTGTCCAAAATACTATAAAAAGTCCAAAAGGTGATTCCAAAATTCTGTGTTGCAAACATAAAAGGATCTGGAAGGTGCAAATCTTGTGATAGGATAGTTCAGCTTCCCACCACCGGCTAAGCCTCTTACCAGAGAAAAGAAGTTTTAAGGGCATATAAAGATATCACTGCTTCAGAGATCATACAGCTGTAGAGAGATTCCAAGAACACTCAGGTGACACTCTTATACACAGGTAGTACCTGGACTCTTACCAGACAACGCAAAGATGTGAGCCCAGAACTATCATGGGTAGTGGTCCTGCAAAGAATCGCTGGGTGCTTGATGGCTGATGTGACCTCAGGTGTCTAGTTTACCTCAACAGTAGGGGACACAACAAAGGGGACCGCCATGGTGCATTATTGACAATATATTTATTAAGGTATAGATAGATTGCACTTACAGTGTGGAGGACAATATGCACGGATTCCCTCAAAGTAAAGCAGAGTAGCGGTGGCCGCCTGCAGTGCGGACCGCTGTCTTGGTCTAGTAGTGATGACGCGGCGGCGCCTCCTCTCTGACGCGTTTCCCCCGATTGGGCATCCACTGAGATAGGAGGTCCTCCTATTTTATATATTGGTAAAAAATCACCATAGGTTTCAAGAACTTAGAAAATTGTTGTGGTATACTATTGAGTGTCTGAACAAAATGTATTGTGTTTATTAAGTTAAGTTATTTGCCGTAATAGGCTGGAGGCGGTGGCGGAACTACCAGAGTCACAGCAGTTGCCGTTGTGAGTGGGCTCTGGAGTTCCGCCACTGTGGGGGGGCCCGACGGGCCCGCCCGTTCGTCAGTCAGTCCGTTCCTCAGTCCTTTGTTTATTTCATTTTGCCATGTGGAGGGGGGGGTGGCCGGCCGCTGAGGGGAGGCAGAGCTGAGCATAGGAGTCTGGAGCCCCGCCTATCCTTTCCATGGATTGAGAGAAGCTGTGTAGAGGGGAGGAGTAGGAGATAAAAACCAATAGAGACAGGGGGGAGGAGCTCTCCCCTCTGTAAGGAGACCCCATGGAGGCACGTGTAGTGGATGCTGAGGGGGAATGGACTTACTGACAAGGTAAGTGACATATTGCTAGTGCAACTGATCCCATCCTCCACCCCCTCTGCCTTTTACTGATCCCCCCACCACCATCATCACAGATCTCATCCCTATTCCCCCCCATCACCTGTACAACAGATCAGAATTATTATTATTATTATACAGGATTTATATAGCGCCAACAGTTTGCGCAGCGCTTTACAATGTGAAGGAAGACAATGCAGTTCAAAACAGGAGGAACTAGAGGGCCCTGCTCGTTAGAGCTTACAATCTAGAAGGGAGGGTCAAGTGAAACAAAAGGCAATAACTGCGGGGGATGGGTTGATGGAGAAAAAGGATGTACATTTGTTAGGGGTTGGTAGGATAGGCTTCTCTGAAGAGGAGGGTTTTCAGAGATCGCCTAAAAGCTAATAGAGTGGGGGATAATCGGACAGATAAGGGTAAGGAGTTCCATAGGATTGGAGAGGCTCTGGAAAAGTCCTGGAGGCGAGCATGGGAGGAGGTGATGAGTGAGCTAGAGAGTAGGAGGTTTAGAGAAGAACGAAGCGAGCGATTAGGTTGGTATTTTGAGATGAGGCCGGTGATGTAGCTGGGGGCTAGGCTGTGGATTGCTTTGTAAGATGTTGTAAGTATTTTGAATTTAATTCGTTGGGTGAGCGGAAGCCAGTGGAGGGCTTGACAGAGAGGAGCGGCGGACACTGAGCGATTGGTGAGGTGGATGAGTCTGGCGGCAGCATTCATGATTGAATTGATTGGATTGAAGGGGGGGATAGCCTGTATAGAGGTAAGCCAATGAGAAGGGAATTGCAGTAGTCGAGGCGCGAGATGACCAGGGAGTGAACTAGGAGTTTTGTTGTGTCTTTGGTTAGAAAGGGGCGTATTTTGGAGATGTTGCGGAGGCTGAGGCGGCAAGATTTGGACAGCGATTGGATGGGGCTTGAAGGAGAGTTAAGAGTCCAGGACAACACCTAAGACCTTGGCATGTGGGGATGGGCTGATGGTAATGCCATTGATATTGACGGAGAAATCAGGGGAAGGGGCACGCGGTGGAGGAAAAATTATAAGCTCGGTTTTGGATGGATTTAGTTTGAGGAAGTGGTGAGACATCCAGACCGATATATCTGATAGTAAATTAGTGATGCGTGAGGAGACTGAGGGAGAGAGCTGAGGAGTGGATAGGTAGATTTGGGTATCGTCAGCGTAGAGGTGGTATTGGAAGCCGTGGGAGGCTATCAACTGACCTAGAGAGGAGGTGTAGATTGAAAATAGGAGGGGTCCAAGAACAGAGCCTTGGGGGACTCCAACAGAGAAGGGAAGAGGAGAGGAGGAAGTAGAATTGTAAGTAACGCTGAAGGTGCGGTTAGATAAGTAAGAAGATAACCAGTGAAGAGTACAGTCACGGAGACCAAAGGCATGGAGTTTTTTGAGGAGGAGGGGATGGTCAACCGTATCAAAGGCAGCAGAAAGGTCCAGAAGTAGGAGTACAGAATAGTGTCCATTGGTTTTGGCCGTTAGCAGATCGTTTGTCAGCTTTAGGAGTGCAGTTTCAGTGGAGTGTTGAGGCCGAAATCCAGACTGAAGAGGATCAAGGAGGCTATTCTCGGCAAGGTGGTCGCACAGTCGGTTGTAGACTAGACGTTCGAGGAGTTTGGATGAAAAGGGGAGCAAGGAAATAGGGCATAGGTTGTTCAGATCGGTTGGGTCCAGTGAGGGCTTTTTAAGTATGGGGCTGACTAGTGCATGTTTTAGAGAGTTGGGGAAGATGCCAGAAGAGAGGGAGAGATTGAAGATGTGGGTTAGAGAGTGTAGAATAGGGCCAGAAGGTGAACGTAGCATTTGCGAGGGAACAGGATCCAGAGGGCGGGTTGTTAAGTGGACGTTAGCAAGTAGTTCAGCAAGGTGTGGGGGGATCAGTAAGAGGGAGAGGTGGTGGGGGGAGAATCACACCACTGCTGTCACTACCCCCCTCACCACCACCACCGCTGTCACAAATTCTACCCCCCTCACCACCACCACCACCCACCGCTGTCCCTAATTCCAACTCCCTCACCACCACTGTCACTAATTCAACCCTCCTCACCACCACCGCTGTCACTAATTCAACCCCCCTCACAACCACCACCGCTGGCACTAATCCCACCCCCCTCACCACCACCACTGTCACTAATTACACCCCCCCTCACCACCACTGCTGTCACTAATTCCACCCCGCTCACCACCACCACCGCTGTCACTAATTTCACCCCCTTCACCACCACCGCTGTCACTAATCCCACCCCCCTCACCACCACCACCGCTGTCACTAATTCCACCCCCCTCACCACCGCTGTCACTAATTCCACCCCCCTCACCACCACCACCGCTGTCACTAATTCCACCCCCTCACCACCACCACTGTCCCTAATTCCAACTCCCTCACCACCACCACCACTGTCACTAATTCAACCCCCCTCACAACCACCACCGCTGTCACTAATTCAACCCCCCTCACAACCACCACCGCTGTCACTAATTCAACCCCCCTCACAACCACCACCGCTGGCACTAATCCCACCCCCTCACCACCCCCACCACTGTCACTAATTCCACCCCCCCCCCTCACCACCACTGCTGTCACTAATTCCACCCCCCTCACCACCACCACCACTTTCACTAATTCCACCCCCTTCACCACCTCCACTGCTGTCACTAATTCCACCCCCCTCACCACCACCGCTGTCACTAATTCCACCCCCCTCACCACCACCGCTGTCACTACCCCGCCTTACCACCACCACCGCTGTCACTAATTCCACCCCCTCGCCACCTCCACCGCTGTCACTTATTCCACCCCCCCTCACCACCACTGTCACTAATTCCACCCCTCTCACCACCACCGCTGTCACTAATTCCACCCCCCTCACCACCACTGCTGTCACTAATTCCACCCTCCTCACCACCACCGCTGTCACTAATTCCACCCCCCTTACCACCACCGCTGTCACTAATTCCCCCCCTCACCACCATCGCTGTCACTAATTCCTACCCCCTCACCACCACGACCGCTGTCACTAATTCCACCCCCCTCACCACCACCACTGCTGTCACTAATTCCACCCCCCTCACCACCACCACTGACACTAACTCCATCCCCTCACCACCACCACTGTCACTAATTCAACCCCCCTCACCACCACCACTAATTCCACCCCCCCCCACCACCGCTGTCACTAATTCCACCCCCTCACCACCACCACCGCTGTCACTAATTCCACCCCCTTCACCACCACCGCTGTCACTAATTCCACCCCCCCTCACCACCACTACCTCTGTCACTAATCCCACCCCCCTCACCACCACCACCGCTGTCACTAATTCCACCCCCCTCACCACCACCACCACTGCCGCTGTCACTAATCCCACCCCCCTCACCACCACCACTGCTGTCACTAATTCCACCACCACCCACCGCTGTCCCTAATTCCAACTCCCTCACCACCACTGTCACTAATTCAACCCTCCCCCTCACCACCACTGCTGTCACTAATTCCACCCCCCTCACCACCACCACCACTTTCACTAATTCCACCCCCTTCACCACCTCCACCGCTGTCACTAATTCCACCCCCCTCACCACCACCGCTGTCACTAATTCCACCCCCCTCACCACCACCGCTGTCACTACCCCCCCTTACCACCACCACCGCTGTCACTAATTCCACCCCCTCACCACCTCCACCGCTGTCACTTATTCCACCCCCCCCCTCACCACCACTGTCACTAATTCCACCCCCCTTACCACCACCGCTGTCACTAATTCCACCCCCCTTACCACCACCGCTGTCACGAATTCCCCCCCTCACCACCATCGCTGTCATTAATTCCTACCCCCTCACCACCACCACTGCTGTCACTAATTCCACCCCCCTCACCACCACCACTACTGTCACTAATTCCACCCCCCTCACCACCACCACTGTCACTAACTCCATCCCCTCACCACCACCACTGTCACTAATCCCACCCCCTTCACCACCACCACTAATTCCACCCCCCCACCACGCTGTCACTAATTCCACCCCCTCACCACCACCGCTGTCACTAATTCCACCCCCTTCACCACCACCGCTGTCACTAATCCCACCCCCCCTCACCACCACTACCTCTGTCACTAATTCCACCCCCCTCACCACCACCACCGCTGTCACTAATTCCACCCCCCTCACCACCACCACTGCTGTCACTAATTCCACCACCACCCACCGCTGTCCCTAATTCCAACTCCCTCACCACCACCACCACCACTGTCACTAATTCAACCCTCCACACCACCACCGCTGGCACTAATTCCACCCCCCTCACAACCACCACCGCTGGCACTAATTCCACCCCCCCCTCACCACCACAACTGTCACTAATTCCACCCCCCTCACCACCACCACCACTGTCACTAATTCCACCCCCCCTCACCACCACTGCTGTCACTAATTCCACCCCGCTCACCACCACCACCACTTTCACTAATTCCACCCCCTCACCACCACCACCGCTGTCACTAGTTCCACCCCCCTCACCACCACTACCTTTGTCACTAATTCTACCCCCTTCACCACCTCCACCGCTGTCACCAATTCCACCCTCCTCACCACCACCACTGTCACTAATTCCACCCCCCCCTCACCACCACTGCTGTCACTAATTCCACCCCCCCCCCTCACCACCACTGCTGTCACTTACTCCACCCCCCCTCACCACCGCTGTCACTAATTCCACCCCTCTCACCACCACCGCTGTCACTAATTCCACCCCCCTTACCACCACCGCTGTCACTAATTCCACCCCCCTTACCACCACCGCTGTCACTAATTCCACCCCCCTTACCACCACCGCTGTCACTAACTCCATCCCCTCACCACCACCGCTGTCACTAATTCAACCCCCCTCACCACCACCACTAATTCCACCCCCCTCACCACCACTACCGCTGTCACTAATTCCACCCCCCTCACCACTACCGCTGTCGCTAATTCCACCCCCCCCCCCCCCAACCACCACCGCTGTCACTAATTCCACCCCCCTTACCACCTCCACCGCTGTCACTAATTCCACCCCCTCACCACTACCACATCTGTCACTAATTCGACCCTCCTCACCACCACCGATGTCATTTATTCGACCCTCACCACCACCGCTGTCACTAATTCCACCCCCCTTACCACCACCGCTGTCACTAATTCCTACCCCCTCACCACCACCGCTGTCACTAATTCCTACCCCCTCACCACCACCACTGTCACTAACTCCATCCCCTCACCACCACCACTGTCACTAATTCAACCCCCCTCACCACCACCACTAATGCCACCCCCCTCACCACCACTGTCACTAATTCCACCCCCCTCACCACCACCAACGCTGTCCCTAATTCCAACTCCCTCACCACCGTCACTAATTCAACCCTCCTCACCACCCCCACCACCAATTCAACCCTCCTCACCACCACCACCGCTGTCACTAATTCCACCCCCTCACCACCACCACCGCTGTCACTAATTCCACCCCCCTCACCACCACCACCACCACCGCTGTCACTAATCCCACCCCCTCACCACCACCACCGCCACTAATTCCACCCCCCTCACCACCACTACCGCTGTCACTAATTCCACCCCCCCTCACCACTACCGCTGTCGCTAATTCCACCCCCCTCACCACCACCGCTGTCACTAATTCCACCCCCCTCACCACCTCCACCGCTGTCACTAATTCCACCCCTCTCACCACCACCACATCTGTCACTAATTCGACCCTCCTCACCACCACCGATGTCATTTATTCGACCCTCCTCACCACCACCACCACCGCTGTCACTAATTCCACCCTCCTCACCACCTCCACCGTTGTCACGAATTCCACCCTCCTCCACCGTTGTCACGAATTCCATCCTCCTCACCACCTCCACTGCTGTCACTAATTCGACCCTCCTCACCACCACCGATGTCATTTATTCAACCCTCCTCACCACCACCACCGCTGTCACTAATTCCACCCTCCTCACCACCTCCACCGTTGTCACGAATTCCACCCTCCTCCACCGTTGTCACGAATTCCATCCTCCTCACCACCTCCACTGCTGTCACTAATTCGACCCTCCTCACCACCGCCACCGCTGTCACTAATTCCACCCCCCTCACCACCTCCACCGCTGTCACTAATTCCAATTTTTGTTTATTAAAAGTCTTGCAATCAATAAGCATAACATCAATATACATAAATACATATTTACATGAAAAGGGAAAAAAATACATAGCAAATTCTGCTCTCAAGTATAGAATGGCTTTACAGCAAAAACAAAACTCACATCATGAACATGTCATTACCGGGGCAAATAATCTTAGTAAGACTCACACCAACACACCAGACATCAAACCTGCGAGGTCAAGAAGCAAAACCACCCCCATTATGCATGCAGCCCTTCTTCAAAAAGAAGATATAAACCAACAAAAGCTAAGGGCGTGAAAGAAATAGCATAGCATAGGAAAAAAGCTCCTCACCCAGAAATGGACAGTTCACCAAAGGCAGGTCTGATATTGCTCCACGCCCTTATCCAGACCGCTTGAGGCTCCTTGCCCTTCTCAAGACCCCAAATCTTCCCAACCTCACCCAGAATATCGTACACCACCACCTCGACAGGGAGGACTTTCTTTCGCAGGGTAATCTGGCACCGTGCATTCCACGTGAAGTAACGGACAACTATACTAACTAGAAAAAGTGTATCCAAATCAAAATCCCAGCGAGTCAGGAATGCCCCGTACACCCACTCCACATAACTCATGCGATAGAGAAAGGGGATGCCTAGAGCCCTCCCCACCCTTTTATACACCGGAGCAAAAAGTGGTCCATAGACTCCACTTTACCAACAAACTCCGCTCTAGGACAATCCCGATCATCCACAGGGCGATGCTTCAGGTTCCCTTTCACATAGAGCCTTCCATAGAAAGCGAGCCAGGCTTGATCCCTAAACTTCAAAGGGATTCTTCCCAAGTTAATTAAACGCAGCCCTTCCCTCATTACGGGGCCTGGGCAATTCCTTAAGGTTAGTGACACATTGAAAGCAGAGCCCAAAATCCTCTTCTCCAGAAGCTTCCTGGGGAGGGACTTGATATCCCCCACTGTCATCTGCCACTGCCGAAGTATTTTCAGACACGGGGCAACGTAAGCCGGAAGCTTGCCATGTCGGACTCTCAGACTTTTCACTGTTCCGCCATCTTCCCAGCATTGCAGAAAAGGCCTAAACCAAGATTGAAAAATACCCACCCATCCCGGCGGGGTCTCTGCTAACATATTACCAAGATTGTATTTTAAAAAGAGCAGAGAAAATAAAACTATAGGGTTGACCATTCCTAGACCACCTTCCCGCCTGGACAGGTAAGGTACATTGCATTTGATCAGGTTCAGCCTATTTCCTCATAACAGTTGGAAAAGCAGCTGTACACCCTTGCATAGAGAGATTCTGGAAAGATACAGACAAAGCTGACATATAAAAAGATTGGGATCAGGTAAGTTTTATTCAAGTCAACCCTTTCCCTCAAGGAAAGTTTCCATTTCTTCCAGCTTGCTACTTTGGCATTGGCATTCAACAACCTGCTTTCCCAATTTCGATGACCATAGTCACCAGGACCAAATTTGATGCCCAACAATTTAATTTCCTGCTGGGGCTCTGGGAAGGCATTCGGAAGTTTGAAGCTTTCATCCATCCAGAAAACTTCACTCTTTTCATGATTGATTTTAGAGCCAGAAGCCTCCGTGTACTGCTCTATCACAGACACCACCTCCTGCGCCTCCTCCATCCCAGAGATAATAACTGACACATCATCGGCATACGCCACGACCTCTAACCTTCTTATGAAGGGGTCGATTGCGAATACATATAGCAGGGGGCTCAAAGGAGACCCCTGGCGCACACCAGAGCCAACCTCAAAAGGCTGTCCAACCCAACCATTCCTAAGTGGGAAGCTCTCAGCCTCTTTATATAATGTTTTCAGCCAATCTATAAACCTCTCCTGCAGGCCGTATCTACCAAGTAGCAAATACAGGTACTCATGATTGACTCGATCAAAAGCCTTCGCCTGATTCAATGCCAGCAAGTACTTTCTCCATCCAGCAGCCCTGCATCACTCCAAAGCCTCCCGGACAGCTAAAACTGCTGAAAAGGTACTTCTGCCTTGGACCGAGCAGTGCTGATGATTGGACAACAAATCGCCTGCTAATGACGACAAGCGCCAAAAAAGAATCTTCGCCAAGATCTTTCTATCAACATTGAGAAAACTGATGGGGCGCCAGTTCTCAATTATTGAGGGGTCTTTACCTTTTGACAGAAGAATCACAATGGATTGCCTCATGGAGGGAGGGAGAAAACCCTCTTCTAAACAGTTGCTATAAACCTCCGCTAAAATTGGAGCCAGAATGGACTTAAAACACTTGTAAAATTCAGCTGTCAACCCATCTGGCCCAGGAGATTTTTTGGTAGCCAGCTTCTCCATAGCACGAACTACCTCATCGGCTGAAATTGGTTCTGTCAAATCCATCAAAGGCAATGTACCATTTCCCAATCCTGGAGTAGAATCCAGAAAGCTTTCCATCCTGTCCTGACTAAGGTCCTTTCTTCCCAGAAGGTCTGCGTAATATGACCTGAAGATCTCCAGGATCCCTGATCTGGACTTTCCCAGGGAAGCCGTACTATCCCTCAGACCTATGACCGTCTTAACTGCTATTACCCTGCTTACAGTTCTGGTAAGTATCAGGCGAGTGATATTTCCCGTAATCTCTCTCCAGAACCAAGGAGGCATGCCAGTCGTATTGACAATTCCCAAGAAGAAGCTTTACCTCAGAGATCTCCCCTGGATCTCCCCCATACGGTAGGCAATGTACATACCAAGCTTCTTCTTCTTCTTACTTATGGACTTGAAAATCCTTCAGCCTTTGTTTCACAAGCTCCCACCACTCTGACTTACTGCTGCAAAAGTCCAGAATAGAAACCAGTGCCTGAAAAAAATCCTCAAAGGATTGTCTTACCTCTACATCTTCCAGGAGAGCCGAATTCAGTTTCCAGGTACCCCTTCCTCTGGGTGGAGTGTCCGAAGCATTCAGAGTCACAGACAGCATACAGTGGTCAGAGAACTCCACCGCCCTCAACTCAGGAGCCGAGAAAGTAGTTCTCCTTTAGAAAAAAACCTATCTATCCTACTCTGACTATTCCCTCTCTGAAACGTGAATCCCGTGCTGCCAGGGCAGTGCTTAATGTGCACATCTACCAGACCTGCTTGTCTAACCATATCTCTAAGAAAAACGCTATCGTAACCCAGCCTGTCTATGGAGCCTCTCCTGTCTTCAGGCCTAAATATGGTGTTAAAGTCACCTCCAAAGACAACCTGCTGGGATGTAAAAAGGAAGGGCTTGATCTTTGTGAGGAGTCATTTCCTGTCCCATTTTGACTGCTGTCCATAGATATTGATCAGGCGCAGGTCCTGCCCCCTAACAGAGACGTCTAAGACCATGTATCTCCCTACGCACAGTAGATGTAGGAACAACCACAGGATGGACAGACTCAGGGACCACATCACCAGGGGAAACATAATCTGACACAACAGACACAGGAGGGGCAACAGTTTTCTCCCTAACTTCAGCTGCTTCATCTTCTTTATCAAGCTTCTGCAGCTCAGTGTCCAATCCTGGCAAGTTATGCAGTGCCTCTGGGCACTGGCTATATGGATGACCCAGCTGCTGGCACAAATTGCACCAAATGGCCTAAATCCTGGCACAGTGAGCACTTCTTGAGGGTGCAGGACGATGCAAAGTGGACTTTATCACCACATTTATTGCACACCTTGATAGAAAATGATCAGCCTATCCCTTCCCAGAAAGGCTGAGCAGGGAAGGTGCTGAACTACATTGCCAAGCACCCCCAATTTTAGTGACACTGTCCAGGCCCCTATCCATATCCCATGCTCATCAAGGACCTTCCGTAGTGGAGTGAGGACCTTGCCATATCCGCGTATTCATACTATTAAATAAGCCTCTGGTATGGATTCGTTACGCACCAAGATTGTCACCAACTTTATCAAAGGCTGCCTTGAAATCACCTTTGGCACTAAACCGCTCCACTGCTGAAGGCCCTTGCACCTCCTATACCTCTCCCAGAAGAGATCCAAACTCTCAGGTTTCACAAAAGATAAATCAAATTCATAACTGCCCACCAGGCAAATCAAAGCAAAAATATTGCAAGCTTTAAACCCCATTTCCAAAACCAACTCAGCCACCCCTTACTGGTGGGGTTCCCTCCCCCTCCCACCTCAACTGAACCACATTCCTCCTCCTATACCCACCTCCTACAGCCCCCCACCAAACCTCCCTGAATTGTGACTATTAACAGAATTCCCACCACCCACTGTGGTGCGACTCCCCAAAACTGAAGCATAGCTTCCTATATTCCTTGCAGCAGAAAATCCATCAGTTTGTTTCCACCCGTCACTAATTCCACCCTCACCACCACCGCTGTCAATAATTCCACCCCCCCTCACCCCTACCGCTGTCACTAATTCCCCCCCCTCACCACCACCACTGTCACTAATTCCACCCCCCTCACCACCACCACCGCTGTCACTAATTCCACCCCCCCTCACCACCACCCCTGTCACTAATTCCTCCCCCCTCACCACCATCCCCACTGCCGTCACTAATTCCAACCCCCTCACCACCACCACTGTCACTAACTCCACCCCCTCACCAGCACCGCTGTCACTAATTCCACCCCCCTCACCACCACCACTAATTCCACCACCACCACTACCACCACTAATTCCACCCCCCTCATCACCGCTGTCACTAATTCCACCCCCCTCACCACCACCACCGCTGTCCCTTATTCCAACCCCCTCACCACCACTGTCACTAATTCAACCCTCCTCACCACCACCACCGCTGTCACTAATTCAACCCCCCCTTACCACCACCGCTGGCCCTGATCCCAACCCCCTCACCACCACCGCTGTCACTAATTCCACCCCCTCTCACCACCAATGCTGTCACTAACTCCACCCCCCTCACCATCACCACCGCTGTCACTAATTCCACCCCCCTCACCACCACCACCGCTGTCAATAATTCCACCCCCCTCACCACCACTACCACTGTGACTAATTCCATCCCCCTCACCACTACCGCTGTCACTAATTCCACCCCCTCACCACCTCCACTGCTGTCACTAATTCGACCCTCCTCACCACCACCGCTGTCACTAATTCCACCCTTCTCACCACCACCACCACCGCTGTCACTAATTCCACCCTCCTCACCACCTCCACCGCTGTCACTAATTCCACCCCCCTCACCACCACCACCGCTGTCACTAATTCCACCCCACCTCACCACCACCCCTGTCACTAATTCCTCCCCCCTCACCACCATCCCCACTGCCGTCACTAATTCCAACCCCCTCACCACCACCACTGTCACTAACTCCACCCCCTCACCAGCACCGCTGTCACTAATTCCACCCCCCTCACCACCACCACTAATTCCACCACCACCACTAATTTCACCCCCCTCATCACCGCTGTCACTAATTCCACCCCCCTCACCACCACCACCGCTGTACCTTATTCCAACCCCCTCACCACCACCACCACTGTCACTAATTCAACCCTCCTCACCACCACCACCGCTGTCACTAATTCAACCCCCCCTTACCACCACCACCACCGCTGGCCCTGATCCCAACCCCCTCACCACCACCGCTGTCACTAATTCCACCCCCTCTCACCACCAATGCTGTCACTAATTCCACCCCCCTCACCATCACCACCGCTGTCACTAATTCCACCCCCCTCACCACCACCACCGCTGTCAATAATTCCACCCCCCTCACCACCACTACCACTGTGACTAATTCCATCCCCCTCACCACTACCGCTGTCACTAAATCCACCCCCTCACCACCTCCACTGCTGTCACTAATTCGACCCTCCTCACCACCACCGCTGTCACTAATTCCACCCTTCTCACCACCACCACCACCGCTGTCACTAATTCCACCCTCCTCACCACCTCCACCGCTGTCACTAATTCCACCCTCCTCACTACCTCCACTGCTGTCACTAATTCCACCCTCCTCGCCACCTCCACCACTGTCACTAATTCCACCCCCCTCACTACCTCCACCGCTGTCACTAATTCCACCCCCCTCACCACCTCCACAGCTGTCACTAATTCCACCCCCTCACCACCTCCACCGCTGTCACTAATTCCATCCCCCCACCACCTCCACCGCTGTCACTAATTCCACCCCCCTCACTACCTCTACCGCTGTCACTAATTCCACCCCCCCCTCACCACCTCCACCGCTGTCACTAATTCCACCCCCCTCACCACCTCCACCGCTGTCACTAATTCCACCCCCCTCACCACCTCCACCGCTGTCACTAATCCCACCCCCCCTTACCATCACCGCTGTCACTAATCCCACCCCCCCCCCTTACCATCACCACTGTCACTAATCCCACCCCCCTCACCATCACCGCTGTCACTAATCCCACCCTCCTCTCAACCACCACTCATCCCATCCCACCACCGCTGCCACTGATTTCATTCCACCATCACCTCTGCCACTAACCCCATGCTATCCCCCCACCACTGCCATTCATCCCATCCCCCCACCACTGCCACTCATCCCATTCCATCTACCCAACCACTACTGCTGCCACTGATCCCCCCCCCCACAGCTGCCACTCATGCCATCCCTTTACCGCTGTTACTTATTCCATCCCCCCATTACATCTGCCACTCATCCCATTCCATCCCCCCATCACTACCACCACTTATGCGACTGATTCCAACCCCATGCTCCAGGGGGCCCATGCCTCACCCCTGTACACCTGGATAGAAGGGGTACGAGTGTGACGCATGGGGATAGGTCGCTCCTGGGGTCAAGGGGGCGCTTCATGGTTTCTTGCACCGGGGCCCCAAAGGTTCTAGTTACGCCTCTGGCTGGAGGCATTGTGTATTAATAGTATTTATAATTCAGACACCACCTTTTTATTATTAATTTATAATTCACCAAGCTCCTCCTTGTTATTTAATTACATTTTCCTATATTTACCATAATCAGATTTTTATACCACACACCCACTGCATAAAATAATTTGGAGGCACTGCTGAGATTACTTATAAGAAAATCTTACCATAATACAAAACATGCTGGTGATTGTATCTTTATATACATTGTCAAATATATCTATTGTCTATTAGCATGGCAAGAAGTCACAGTGAATTAAATTAATCTAGACACAGCCAGGAAAGTAAACTGTCCCAACTGTGGCCACCTCACCCCTTAAAGATGCTGGTAAATCTCTGGAGACATTACATAGATTCATTGACTATGGGGTAGTTGAACACATTCGGAAAAGATTATACCTCAGAAGCAGTTTAGAGAAGTTTGTCAATGACGAAAAGGAGCAGGCCCAAAGTTTAAGTGATGACTTGTTTATTGAAGGTGGCTGGGTTTACCAACTGATAATGTCCTTTGCTAACACAAAGGACACGAAGGTCAAAGTTTGTCTTATTCTGAAGTCATGGCCTACTCTGGGGTTTTCATGTAATGAATTTATAACACAAATGCCAGCCTTAAGGAAAGAATTATTGGAAACCCGCTCCATCTTAATAGCCAAAAATCAAGAGAAAAGGGTCCCTTTCAGATGAGCTCCATCAGGCTCATATTAGACTCAAGCAATCTAACAAAAGTCAGGAGGAATTATTTGTTCAGACCCAAAATACTAAAACCTTATATGAAGAGACCTGTATCCAATTTAGAAAGCTGCAAGAGGAATATCAAACATTTAAACAGGAGATAGAATATTCTAGACAAGAAAGAAAAACCTCTAGTGAAGCTAACTCTGCTACTGGGGATAAAGCAACACAATCCTTTCAAAAAGATGTACTCATGGATTTTAAATAGATTGACATCAGCAGCCATGGCGGGTGCGGTCCCTAAAAACAATACTAAGCACAAGGAAATGGCACCTAATGACAATTCTTTTTTGGAAGAGTACCTAAAGGAGGACAAGAACTGATTGAGCAATTTAGATCAGTGGGTAATGACAATTCCCAACTTTAAAAAAATGTATTTATTATCTCACCTACTGTCCTCTGATGAAACAGAAGTCCTCAGCAGAGGACTCAGCTTCTGTTCCAAAGCAAATACTACCCATTTTGACATAATAAAAGATCTAAACCTATTTGCACGACGACTGACCTATAAATACATTTTTGACAAAGAAAGACAGAAAAAGAAAAAAGATAAAGATATGACTGATCTATGGAAATAATTCTCAGTCTGGGATTTCCGGGCCTTATGCAACTACTTGAAGATAATGAACACACAGTAACGGACATAGATGGTCGGGATGAGGGGGAGTCTGTTTCAGATCCCCCTCTTTCCCCATTACCCGACGATGACGTTACAGGGTTTCCATCCAATTCTGAGCCCACAATCCCTATCCTTTCCCAAGATAATACCCCTGAACATCTTTGGTAGCCCCCATATCTAGGGGTAGTTTCAAGCAAAAATATAATAAATTTCCCCCATTACAATCTAATCCCAACATTTGGGCATTCCTCACTCATAATAGTTCAGAGATTGAAAAATTACATATTCCCAATAAAATAATGGGTTATGTTAATCTTAATATGAATCAAAGACAAGCGATCTCAGATTTAGGCAACAACTCCAAGATAATCATTAAACCATCTGATAAAGGTGGGAATATTGTAATTAAGGACACTTTACAATATAGGAACATGTGTTGGGACATACTGAAATACTGATATTGGTATACAGTGGTGATCGAATTGGGCACCCCTGATAAAAATTTGTATTAATGCGCATAAAGAAGCCAAGGAAAGATGGAAAAATCTCCAAAAGGCGTCCAATTACAGATTAGGCATTCTTATAACATGTCAACAAAAGTTAGATTTTATTTCCATCATTGACACTTTCAAAATGACAGAAAACAAAAAAATGGCGTCTGCAAAAGTTTGGGCACCCTGCAGAATTTATAGCATGCACTGCCCCCTTTACAAGGCTGAGACCTGCTAGTGTCATGGATTGTTCTCAATCATCGTCTGGGATGACCAGGTGATGTCAATCTCAAAGGTTTTAAATGCCCAGACTCATCTGACCCTGTCCCAACAATCAGCACCATGGGATCTTCTAAGCAGTTGTCTAGAAAACTGAAACTGAAAATAGTTGATGCTCACAAAGCTGGAGAAGGCTATAAGAAGATAGCAAAGCATTTTCAGGTGTCAATATCCTCTGTTCGGAATGTAATTAAGAAATGGCAGTCATCAGGAACAGTTGAAGTTAAAGCAAGATCTGGAAGACCAAGAAAAATATCAGACAGAACAGCTCGCAGGATTGTGAGAAAAACAATTCAAAACCCACATTTGACTGCACGATCCTTCCAGAAAGGTCTGGCAGACACTGGAGTTGTGGTACACTATTCCCCTATAAAGAGATACTTGTATGAATATGGTCTTCATGGAAGAGTCATCAGAAGAAAACCTCTTCTACGTCCTCACCACAAAAATCAGCGTTTGAACTTTGCAAATTAACATATAGACAAGCCTGATGCATTTTGGAAACAAGTTCTGTGGACCGATGAGGTTAAAATTGAACTTTTTGGCCGGAATGAGCAAAGGTACATTTGGAGAAGAAGGGGCACAGAATTTAATGAGAAGAACCTCTGTCCATCTGTTAAGCATGGGGGTGGATCAATCATGCTTTGGGGTTGTATTGCAGCCAGTGGCACAGGGAACATCTCACGAGTAGAAGGAAAAATGGATTCAATACAATTTTAGCAAATTTTGGATGGTAACTTGATGCCATCTGTGAAAAAGCTGAAGTTAAAGAGAGGATGGCTTCTACAAATGGATAATGATCCTAAAGACACCTAGAAATCCACGGGGGATTACATCAAGAGGCGTAAACTGAAGGTTTTTCCATGGCCTTCACAATCTCCTGACCTCAACATAATTGAAAATCTATGGATAGACCTTAAAAGAACAGTGCGTGACAGACAGCCCAGAAATCTCAAAGAACTGGAAGACTTTTGCAAGGAAGCATGGGCAAAGATACCTCAAACAAGAATTGAAAGACTCTTGGCTGGCTACAAAAAGCGTTTACAAGCTGTGATACTTGCCAAAGGGGGCAGTACAAGATATTAACTCTGCAGAGTGCCCAAACTTTTGCAGACGCCATTTTTTTGTTTTCTGTTATTTTGAAAGTGTAAATTATGGAAATAAAATCAAACTTTTGTTGACATATTATAAGAATGTCTAATCTGTATTTTTACCTGGGGTGCCCAAATGTTCGATCACCACTGTATATTGGTAAATTCTTAGCACTACTTGGTGATGCATATATAAAAGGAATTATTGATAAGGACACATTGGAATACATTAAAATAAAACACCCACATACCCCTACGTTTTATGCCCTTCCCAAGACCCACAAAAATACTCCCGGTAGACCCATTATTTAGGGTCATATACAGAACCTGCAAGTAGAATGGTTGACCAATATCTAGGTCCGCACGTGATGGGTCTACCGTGATGGGTCACACCAAATTTATTAAGGGCCCTAGAAGGCATTATTTTTCCACCAAGATGTCTACTGATGGCATTGGATATAGAGGCATTATATTCATCAATACCACATGAAATGGGCATTAAAACAGTAGCCAAATTTTTAGGTGAAAGTGGACCAAGTAGTGATGCATAAAGTACATTTATACTAGAACTTCTGACTTATATCCTGGAACACAACGTGTTCACATTTGATGGTTTCCATTTCCTCCAGGTGCAGGGAGCAGCTATGAGCACCTGTTTTTCCCCTTCCTACACCAACCTGCACTTGGGGGGATGTGAATGTGATTTATTCGCTAATGAGGACCTCGTGATGTACCTGGACCATGTTTTAGGGTGATTCAGGTACATCAATGATGTCCTCATTCTGTGGTCTGGGTCTATCCATTAATTTCAGTGATTTTTCACCAGACTGGAGATAAATAACTATAATCTCAAGTTTACCATTTCTTACAGTGATGACAGGATTTATTTTCTTGATACAACAATCATTATTCAACAAGATGGATCAATAGGCACTACCCTGTTTAGGAAGCCTACAGCAGGCAATACTTATTTGGATGCCGACAGTGCGCATCCACGACCTCTGATCAACAGCATCCCATATTCTCAATATCTGAGACTAAGACGCAATTGCTCCACGGATGATATGTTTAAAAATGAAGCCAAAAAACTGTGGGATCTGCTGTTTATTAGAAGATATACAAAGACAACATTACGTAAGGCATTTAACAAGGCTATAAAAAGAACTCAACATGATTTGCTTTTAATAAAAGCACAGAAAGGAAATGTTAGTGATATTACAAAACTAATCAGGACGTATTCTAATCAACACATTCAAACTAGAAATATAATACAAAAAAATTTTAGTTTTCTTACAAGTGACCCTACATTGCAGAAATAAATTAATGACACACCGGAGATAGTATATAAAAGTTCTACCTCTCTTCGAGATCACTATACACAATAAGAAATTACTAATAAGGACGAGCTGGGCCTCTTTAGATGTGGTAGATGTTCTTTTTGCATTTGGATCCTAAAAGGATCTTCTTTCAGGTTACCCAATGGCAGAATGAAAAATATATGCCAACATACTACATGTCAAAAGAGGGGGGTAGTATACATTATGCTCTGTGTATGTGAAGCATTTTATGTACGGAAAACAATTCGGCCCCTAAGGATTTCCGATCACATTTTATATATCTGAAATGGCCAAATCAATACCCCAATTGGGGACCATGTCGGAATACGACACAATTTTAATGAATCCGTGATTAAATTCATGGTTCTTGACATAATTCCAGAGAATCCAAAAGGGGGCGATATAGACCCCCTGGTGCTACACAAAGAGGCTAGGTGGATTTACAACCTTAGGGCTACTACATCACTAGGTCTCAATGATGTTCTGAGCTTTAAGCCATTCTTGTGACATACCCCTCCCATAGAGTACCTGCTGAGGTCCACCAGCAGATGTCTGTGTGTGTGTGTGTGTGTATGTGTGTATATATATATATATATATATATTTGGATGTAGATATATGTATATGTGTGTCTATCTTTACCAGACCCAGTAAGGTTGGGGGGAGATATATACGTATATATGTATTGTCTACTAGGATGTAGATATATACAGTATTTATATGTGTCTATCTGTATCAGATTTAATTTGATGAGGTGTTATTGACATGGATGGATTTGGTAACATGTGTTGTTATTTGAATATATTACTCACCTTGATATTAAGTATATGTATATTTATATTGTGTATCAATAATTGTTTATACATTTGTAATGTAAACAAATACTAAGAATATACATGTAACTGCAACATCACACGTCATTATCACTTTGTGTGCTTGGTGTCTTCCTTATTGTGGGCGTTTGGAGCATGCTGTCAGCCTGCTGGGCCCTAGTGGGAGCCATCAATCTACTCTCAGTATATGGTGTCTTGAGTCATCTGGTTAACCATTGGGCCAGATGGTTTTCTGCAATGGCAGGCCCCGCAATTTCTCTATGAGCGGCTCATTAAGGTATGCTATAGACCTTATCTAGTAGAGGGACATTTGTCTATAGTGTGTATCTAAATAAAGTATTAGGTGTAAATAAGTACAATAAAACCTAATTATACCAGATAGTATAATCATACTTATTTACACCTTGCACTTTATTTATATTTCCATATTACATTTTTTGTATGGTTACACCTGAGCACATTTCACACTTTAGAATTGCAGGGAATTGTGATGAGAATTTTAAACTTTAGGCAGAAGCAGTGCAGCTGAATGGGAGAATTATTCCAACTCTGCTACTTTGGCCTTAAGTTTTCTTTTTTTTTTGAAAATTTGTATTTATTGAAATTTTTTTGCGCAAAATAACAGACAATATATAGTCATTATTAAACTGTCTCACATTTCCTTAAAGGAATTGTAGGAACCGATCTACTTGAAACATAAATTTCCCTGAGTTTCTTTTCCTCAACCTAAGGAGGATTTGGATCTATCCAGTCCCCAAACAAGTAAGAATTATGTATACACAATTTCCAGGCTAATAATCTAATGGGCAGAATCTAATATATATATATATATATATATATATATAAATATATATGCAATACATTCCTTTATATGTTCAGGATCTCTATGGTCAACTGTTCCCTGTATACCCCAGCGTCCGTTGGGAAAGAACCTATACATACATGTGGTATATTGTGATGTGGGCCTTGCCTATACATGGACTGTAAGTTGTGGTTATATTGTGATTGGTATATATACAGTGCCTTGCGAAAGTATTCGTCCCCCTTGAACTTTGCAACCTTTTGCCACATTTCAGGCTTCAAATATAAAGATATAATACTGTAATTTTTTGTGAAGAATCAACAACAAGTGGGACACAATCATGAAGTGGAACGAAATTTATTGGATATTTCAAACTTTGTTAACAAATAAAAAGCTAAAAACCTGGGCGTGCAAAATTATTCAGCCCCTTTACTTTCAGTGCAGCAAACTCTCTCCAGAAGTTCAGTGAGGATCTCTGAATGATCCAATGTTGACCTAAATGACTAATGATGATAAATAGAATCCACCTGTGTATAATCAAGTCTCTGTATAAATGCACCTGCACTGTGATAGTCTCAGAGGTCCGCAGAGAGCATCATGAAGAACAAGGAACACACCAGGCAGGTCCGAGATACTGTTGTGGAGAAGTTTAAAGCCGGATTTGAATACAAAAAGATTTCCCAAGCTTTAAACATCCCAAGGAGCACTGTGCAAGCGATAATATTGAAATGGAAGGAGTATCAGACCACTGCAAATCTATGAAGACCTGGCCATCCCTCTAAACTTTTAGCTCATACAAGGAGAAGACTGATCAGAGATGCAGCCAAGAGGCCCATGATCACTCTGGATGAACTGCAGTGACCTACAGCTGAGGTGGGAGACTATGTCCATAGGACAACAGTCATATACTGCACAAATCTGGCCTTTATGGAAGAGTGGCAAGAAGAAAGCCATGTCTTAAAGATATCCATAAAAAGTGTCGTTTAAAGTTTGCCACAAGCCACCTGGGAGAAACACCAAACACGTGGAAGAAGGTGCTCTGGTCAGATGAAACCAAAATCAAACTTTTTGGCAACAATGCAAAACGTTATGTTTGGCGTAAAAGCAACACAGCTCACCACCCTGAACACACCATCCCCACTGTCAAACATGGTGGTGGCAGCATCATGGTTTGGGCCTGGTTTTCTTCAGCAGGGACAGGGAAGATGGTTAAAATTGATGGAAAGATGGATGGAGCCAAATACAGGACCATTCTGGAAGAAAACCTGATGGAGTCTGCAAAAGACCTGAGACTGGGATGGAGATTTGTCTTCCAACAAGACAATGATCCAAAACATAAAGCAAAATCTACAATGGAATGGTTCACAAATAAACATATCCAGGTGTTAGAAGGGCCAAGTCAAAGTCCAGACCTGAATCCAATCGAGAATCTGTGGAAAGAACTGAAAACTGCTGTTCACGAACGCTCTCCATCCAACCTCACTGAGCTTGAGCTGTTTTGCAAGGAGGAATGGGCAAAAATTTCAGTCTCTCGATGTGCAAAACTGATAGAGACTGATACTGATACCCGCAGCGACTTACAGCTGTAATCGCAGCAAAAGGTTGCACGCCCAATTTTTCAGTTTTTTATTTGTTAAAAAAGTTTGAAATAGCCAATAAATTTCATTCCACTTGTTGTTGATTCTTCACAAAAAATTACAGTTTTATATCTTTATGTTTGAAGCCTGAAATGTGGCAAAAGGTCGAAAAGTTCAAGGGGGCCGAATACTTTCGCAAGGCACTGTATATTAATGTATACCAGAAAATAATTATCTTTCTTGTTATAGATGAGTACTGTTGCAGTTCCCTAGGCCCTGAGGAGGCACGCAGCAAAACGCGATGGCCTCTGAGGAACCACACTACTTACCTAAGAACTACGATTTTTGTTTTATTATGAATGTGCTATGCTGTTTAAGAGATGCACAATGGCATCCCTATATTTTAATATGTACAAATAAATTGTGATATTTTTTATATGTACAGTATATTGTTTGGTTTACTCCTTTCTGGCCCGTAAAGTCCGACATAGACCTCCTCCTTTATCTTTTCCAAATCCCCAAAGTGCCATCAACCGGCGAATTGGACAAGTTGAAACGCAGGTAAATGTAATGATTAAACAAATTACACAAATCATTAATAACCAATCCTCCAAGCCATCTTTATTAGGGGCAGCTCCTGTGCCCAACCAAGGGTTACAAAATGTGTAGACCTCCAGACAGTACACCAGCAAGACACAACACTGTATGCACCGACAGGAGGTGCATGTCCTACCCCTGATATGCCCTGAAATTAAAAACTCAGTCATATTGCCAGGGGGGATCATTCGTTGTTTATTAATTCTTCTCCTATCTTTTGGTGTCCATCTATACCCTCTTATATAGCCGAGCCGTCAGGAATAGTCGTAAATGACCAGTTAGACGGAATGCCCCCTACTCATTGTGCTTCTGTCTTTAAGAAGTCCGATGGGCCATCCCGAAGGAATAATAAGCGCACAGAATCTGCAACGTGCAGTGAGATAAATGCCAGTCATAATTTATTGAAAGGTACCCAGATCTTCAACCACGCCAATTTTCATGTGTGAGTTGAATGAATCTGATAGAAGATATTTTACTACGGTGAAGGTACAGGATGCCAGTGACCACCCAATTTTAGGTCTAAATGACACTGGGTCCCAAACCACCATCCTGTCGCAGGAACATTTTAATCAAGTATTAAATTCAATGCCCAAAAAAACAATACTTAGGAGTTTAGATTGTTCCCTAGTCGGGGTAGATGGAGAGCCACTGCAAGTCATGGGTACTGCCTGGCTTAAACTTAAATTAGGTAATAAGGCACCCTGTTATTATTGCTACTCTCCCACATCATCACATGATAATTGGAATAGATCTCCTTGAAAGGCTCAACACCATCGTTGACTGTGTGAATCAAGTATTGTGGTCCCAAGTCAATATTCCTATTAAATATGAGAAACTTAAAACTCCCCATTTCCTGGCAACACTGCTACCTGGTGGAAGAAAGGCCTGGTTCTCTAGAAATTAATTTCAGAAATAGTCAGTTATCCGATGTCCCAGTTATCCAACCTGACAATAATAGTCTTGAAGTGGGAGACGATGACCATTTTTTTAAATTCCCCATGATAAAATAAGAGATCTCCCTCCAAGATAATGTACTGACCATATATTTTCATCAGGAGAATAAAAGTAGGAAAGGGGGAGGTCATGCCCAGTTCTTAGCAGGAGTGGAAAGGGTTAGCAGAGATCTATTTATCCCTATCCGGATAAATGGTCTTAATGCCAAACTTGATTTAAAGCAAGAGAATAGTTTTGTGAGCCACGGGTTTTTAAAACACATCACTGAAATAGAAATGATCCGCTAATCCACTCCTCAGCTTCATTGGATTTCAGATTCCTTTGATGATTCTGAGAACTATAGTACAATAGCTAGATGCCTTTTAAACATAGGTAATAAGACAACCACCCATGTGTTCATAGTCTTGGATAATCCTCAAACCCAAATTTACATCAAGAAGAGTTATTGCATCATTTTGCCACCCAAATTGACTGTTTATGGAGTTGACTAAAGGGGGACCCCGAGGGATACCAGGATATTAACTCAGCTCTGAAATTCCAGCAGCCTTATGCTGTTGAGGTGCAGATAGCCTGAGAAATGATCATTCCCAAGGGCATAAATAATTTCCTACTCCCCGTAAAAAAAAAGGACAAAAAATGAAGGGGTCAGATGCTTTAGTATGCCTATCCCAGAGTCTTGCGGTAGAGACGGGGTATTAGACATTTGGAGTCACCAACCAAGTGATTGGACTCATGCCTGATGAATATTTATCTGAGGAGCAATTAGTTGAACAATTGTTCAATTCTTTACCCAAAGGTGTGTTCACCATAGAGTCCATTTATCCCTTCGATTCTAAAGATGGTACCTGTAGAATTGAAGAGATGTCCCTTGTTTTTGATCAACCAATAAAACAACAAGAGTACTCCAAAGGACCTGAATAGGAGGAAAGTGCACATTACATACCCAGTGACCTAAACACCAGACTTGAAGAAGCATATGAGATAGGGCAGCCTGAAAGCTTTACTGGATTCAAAGAGGTAGTCCAAGAGTTGGTAGCCCTATAAAATGCATGCTCCAAAGACCTCGAATGACAATTGCTCAGCGAGCTTCTGTTTGAATTCCAAGAGATCTTTGCTAAGGATTCGTACAATTGTGGGAGTACTGAACTACACATTGCTAGAATCCAGACCGAACCAAATGCCCTACCAGTGTTCGCAAAACAATATAGACTTCCCTTAGCCTCCTATGAGTCTCTAGACGAGAGTATTAGGAAGTTACACAAACGTGGTATAATTAGGCCCATCCATAGCTCCTATAATCACCCCATCCTGGGTATTTTGAAACGGACAGTGGCGATTGTGCGCTAATCTCCGACAGCAAAACAAGTGTGTCTACATGTCTAAATGACCTGTACATTACATAGACCAGTGTCTCGCCCAACTCCAAGGGTCCCAGGTTTTCACAGCCCTTGATTGTGTCCAGGGGTATTGGACTGTTAAAGTCATTGAAGAAGATCAGTATAAATTTGCATTCAGTTTTGGGAACCAACAACACTGTTGGGTTCGTATGCCTTTTGGTTGTATTAATTCTGGTCATGAATTCGCTGTCTTTATGCATAAGGCTATGCCAGATGCCCTAGAGCGAGGAACATTGGCATATGTCGCTGACATCCTAATCAAGAGTACTAATATGACCAAGCACCTGACAGAACTGCAACATGTCCTTGGCCAGTTAAAGTCGGCCAGGGCAAAGTTATCTCTACAAAAAGCACAGTGGTGTCACACATGGGTAAAAGTTACTTCGGAAGGTCTAAATCCCCAAAAGAAAAAAGTTGAGGCAGTACTAACCTGTAAAGTCCCTACTAATCTTAAAAATTTGAGATTGTTTCTAGGAATGGTTAACTTTTCCAGTAAATTCATTGACAACTACGCCTAAATGAGCAAACTGTTGCTTCATCTGCTGAAGAAAGACGTTGGATGGTCATGGGGTAAGGAACAAAAAGACACTGTGAAGCAAATCAAGGAATGACTCACCCAGGCTCCTTACCTTGCGTATCCAGATGGAGGTAAACCCTTTTATCTTGAGACAGGGTACACGCAGGTAAGTATGAGTTCCAGAAACAAGAGGATGTCAGTAAGGTTATTGCCTATGCTAGAAAAAACATTATCCCCGGTAGAGATGAAGTGTACTGACTGCGAAAAAGCTTTATTATCCACTGTGTTGGCATTACAGAATTTCCGCAGTTGAGGTGAAAGGATTATTGTTGAGACAGCACACCAAGCTTTACAGTATTTACAAAGTGAACGTATCAGGGATGGAAATGTGTCTAATAGCCGCATCACTGCTTTGACTTTGTCTTTGCAAGGGTGGCCTCTGGAAATTCGTTATAAACAGCACAAGAAAAGTCCAGTAGTCCAGGGCCTTGCTGAGCAACATGATTGTTCAGCAACCGATCACAGTACGGGAACCCTGAGTGCTAACGTTTTAGAAGAACAACAGTTGTCTCCCTACAAGTTTATGATGAAGAGTACTGTAAACAGTTGCCGTGTGTATATGTAGATGGTTGCATCTATCATCATAAGGATGGAGAACAGCTTCAACTAGTGGCAGGTATCAGGATTGTATGGACCCAAGATGTTGCCCCGACCTCTGTGGGATACAGGATTGGACCAAAAAGCAGCCAAGTTGCTGAACTCACAGCAATCCTAAAAGCTGTCAAGATGTACAACCTTAACCACTTCTGGACCGGAAGGATTTACCCCCTTAATGACCAGGCCATTTTTTTCAGTACGGCACTGAATTATTTTAACTGTCAATTGTGCATTAATGTGACGCTGCACCCTAAAAAAATTGATGTCCTTTTTTCCCCACAAATAGAGCTATCTTTTGGTGTTATTTGATCACCTGTGCGCTTTTTATTTTTTGCGCTATAAACAAAAAAAGAGCGACAATTCTAAAAAAAAAAAGAAAAAAGCCCCAATATTTTCTACTTTCGGCTATATAACATTCCCAATAAGAAAAAAAAAATTTTTTTTTCATAATTTTAGGCCAATTTGTATTCTGCTACATATTTTTGGTAAAAAAAATTGCAATAAGTGTATATTGATTGATTTATGCAAAAGTTATTACGTCTTCAAACAAAGATTTATGTTATTTTTTTTTTTTACTAGTAATGGTGGCGATCAGCGATTTTGTGCACGACTGCGACATTGCGGTGGACAGATCGGCCTGACATTTTTGACTTTTTTGAGGGGAACCAGTGACAATACTACAGTAATCAGTGCTAAAAATATACACTGTTACTGTACTAATGACACTGGTAGGGAAGGTGTTAACACCAGGGGCGAGTAAAGGGTTAAATGTGTCCCTAGGGGTGCTAACTGTGTGGGGGATGGGCTTGCTGCATGAACACAGAAACCTGTGTTCCTAAATAAGAGGAACACAGGATACCTGTGTTCATAACTGACAGAACAGTGGTCTCCTGTGTTTACAATCGTGGCCGCCGGACCCGCTGATCAGTTTCCCCGGTGTCAAATGGGCCCCCCCCCCCCCCCCACTAGCAGTCCCACAAAGTGACCTACAGGTACTGGCAAAGAAGATTCAGGTATTGTAATGAAATCCAAAGCCAAGTTTGCATTGCATCAGGGATTGTTGATACGCACCTTCAAAGGGGGTATCCAACAATGGGTAGTTCAACTTAAATTTAGAGGTTTAATGATGCAGCGTGCCCATGATGCTTCACTTCCGGGCATTGTAGAGAGAGGATCACAGAGGAGATCCTTTGGGATTACGCCTTACTGGCCTCATATGCTGCGTGATATGAAGGCGTACTGCCAAGGCTGTTTAATATGCCCCCAATTTCAACCAGCTTCACCAACCAATAGAGCACCCCTTCAGAAAAGGGGGATCTGTATGCCTTGTTCAGACCTTCAAATGGACTTCATTGGACCTGTAATTAAATCTTTATGAGCGAATCGATATATGTAGGAATGTGTTCCAGCACCGAACAACAGCTCTGATATATACGCTGCCTTATTATTAATCACGTCTTTTCACGTTTTGGTCTACCCCAGAGGATAGAATCTGATAGGGATTCACAATTTACTAGTGAAGTGATGACCAAACTGTGGAAAAATTGCCTATCTATCAGCCGGCCTCTAGTGGTGGAGTAGAACGGTACAGATTATTGTCAACATCTTCAAGAAATTTAAGGAGACAGGCAAGGACTGGCATGTAAAACTTCCCCTGGTCCTGATGGCCTTAAGGGCAACTCCGAGTTTGGTCTAGAAAATGTCGCCTTTTGAACTCCTGACCGGAAAGCGGATGGCATTGCCACAGCACATATTGTACCGCACTACCGATCACAGTTTGGTCAATGCCACCACTACAATAGAGGATCTGCGTAAATATTTACAATATGCTTTTGCCATTGCTCAGCGAAATATTGAAAGAGCCGCAACTGGTGTTAAGACATACTATGATTTTAAGACCACCAAGAAGGAATATGAGATTGGGGACAAAGTCTATCTATACAATTTTGCAAGGGACCAGGTCAAGAAACGGATATTCTTTCTGTCTTGGAAAGGTCGATTTAACATTGTTGACAAGATTTCCCCCGTGGCATATAAATTACATATTTCTCGGAATGGTGAAATCAGTGAGAGATGGGTGCACATAAATCAATTACATGCTTGCCATCCCAAATCCCAATTACAGTTGTTTGAAGACTGATCCATGTACTCCTCTTTGTTAAAGATCATAATTGGCAGACTCTAAATGAAAGGTGAATTCCAATTTAGCTTTACAGGACTATTTTTATACATTTATGGTGCTCAGATTGTTTATTTACCTACATTAGGGTGTGCAATGATGCCCCAGATGAAATCCAGACCGGCAATGGAAAGTGGTAGTGACCAGACCCTAGGAGGACGGGCCGACGATAACATGATGTTTTGAGCCCGAAAACCCATCCATCAGCGATCGTACCAGAGAGGACGACCAGATGCTCTGAAGGAGAGACCTACCCACGAGACTGTCGGCCTCCTCATCATACCAGAACCTTTATTTCTGAATGCTCATCCTAAAATGCACCTGGAATCGGCTTAAACGACTTAGGGAAAAGGCTCCCAGATACCAATAGTGTTGTCACTTGCCAGTGGAGGGTACCAACAATCATAATGGTCAGTAACATGCCTACCAGTTGATTCCTCTGTACGATACCAACGGGTCAATCAAAAAGGGGGATATGTCAGGGTATATCTATTTAAAATGTTAAAAAACGATGAACTTTGATTTTGCAATAATTGAATTTGCCCTTTGCATGAAACATTTAATACAAGCACAGGAAGAAAACCTTGAGAAACCAATGGGCAGATGGGAAATGACCAGTTACTGCCCATTTTTGAACCCATCAATTAGAAGAGAGTGAATATTGGTTGGGGAGTGGTCAATACGATCAATGGTTCCCGATCCTATAAAGAAGAAAAAGGAAAAGGAATGAGATACAGAAGACACACCCTTTGAGAGACTTCATGGATGACACTGTGAAGGCTGCTGTCTGTTGACCACTGCCAATATTGCTAATCTCTTGCTGCTGATACTAATCCCCATCTCATCCCATAACACTTTGAAAATTTGCTCTTTTGAAGCAGTGGTGAGATATAGACTAAAGTATCTTTACTAACCTCTTTGCTTCCAAGATCGTAGGTACTGTATTTTACTGTTGACCTTTTTATATTAATATTTACATTATTGTATTGTCTAGGGCAAATTTATCTGCTAAACTTTTCCCACATATTTTGTCTATTTTATAAGTTGAAATTGTACCGCGAATGGTTAATTGGTCACAGTTTATCACATATTTATGGTTGATTGTATTTGCTTCTATGTTTTGTCTTTAAAATGTAAAAGTAGTCCGATTTAAATAGTGTTGATATTCTTTTATTGTTTGTGTGAAATATAAATCACCAGTAATTTTAGTTTTGTATGTGAATATATAATTATACTTGTATTTTAATAAATTATCTTTATTTATTAATTTAATTGGGAGATATTTATATATTTTTAAGAAATCACCATAAGCTTCAAGAACTCAGAAAATTGTTATGGTATACTATTGAGTGTCTGAACAAAATTCATTGTGTTTATTAAGTTATTAAGGTATTTGCTGTAATAAGCTGGAGGCACTGTGTAATAATTCTATTTAGAATTCAGGCACCGCCTTTTTATTAATAATTGTATTATTCGCCAAGCCCCTACTTGTTATTTAATTACATTTCCCCATATTTATCATAATCAGATTTTTATACCACAACACCCACTGCATAACATATAGAATAAATACAAATTTAAATACAACTAAAAAATTATAAAAATAAAAATGATTAAAAGATGATGAAAATGAATGATGTTTAAAGCAGATTAATATGTGAATATTGATGTCTGTGTCCGCTATATAGGTCCACCCTCAAATGTTACATCATGAACAAGAACATCAAAGATGTATCCCCAATAAACAAGCTTTCACTGATTGCTTTATACATTTGCCCTTTCAATCAAACTAAAAATGGACTATTCAAGCACATATGCGAACCTCCTGGACATCCATCAGGAATGAAAAACTGCATATCTCCATATGCAAGAAATCTATTGACTCGTGCAACTATCTCCACAGTTCCAACTTCCATCCCAACACACCAAATGAGCCATCATAAACAGCCAGGCCACTAGACACCACCACAAGGTCTCTGTCCCAGAAGATAGAAAAAAAACATCTTGGGTACCAGCAGAACATCCTTCCATTCAAAAGGTTAAAGCAACCATCAGCACAAGCACAAACGCTGCCTCAAAAATCTCCTCCAATACAAAGAAATAAAAGGAAGTACTGTAACTGTGTTCCTCTAATACCCACATACAATACAGCACTAGAAGGGATAAGAAAGATGGTCAAAGAGCTGCAACCTATCAAAACAAAAGATGAAATGCTGAAAGAAATCTTTCAACAACCCTCAATACTGGTCTCAAGGCAAGCACCCAACCTCACATATTTTATTAATCAGTAAACTCCACTCTGATTAAGGAACCAAAACCACGCAGCAGTAAATTCTGCAAACTGTGCAACCACATCAATAAGTTAAAAAAATTGTCACACATACAAAATGAACCAAAATATAACTATCATACAGCTGCACCTCCAGTGACATAGTGTACCTCGTTCAAGTTAAAGCGCAAACAGAAATGTTACATTGGTGAAACAGGACAAAGACGTTAGAAGAAAACAATAGACCTACATATACAATGAGACATCATTTTGGTTCTGAGATGTTTCTCTTTGCCAGGACAGCCCTACCATTGGTTCATTTGTCCTGCCATGGCTGGGTCCTGGGAATGCGCTGTAGAATTTGAGAATGGGAATGAGCACCTGGCTTTGAATATGAATAAACAATTGTATATTCTAATATGCAAAACCCGTGATGCATTCATGTGCTTGTGTATGGTGGAGTGAGACAGTACCACCTTACTTGGGAAGCCAGGTCCTGGTCTGGTATTGAGTGGAAGCAACGAAAGAGCAGGTGAGAGGGAATAGGTGAGATTCTGTTCACCCACATTGAGCATCAACACTATCACTTGTACTTTTGCTGGAGATTCCTAAACCACCCACCAGTATGCCACCCCTCCACTTGCAGCATGCATTCATATTTTTGAAATGCTTTCCATGCAAGAAATACTTCAATAAGGAACTTATTGTAAGAAAGTTGTACCTAAGCTAAAAGTGATGACCAGATTAATTATGACTTCATTACACAGATAACACATGGTAGCTTTTATACAATAAAAATCCTAAGTCCCAAGTAAAGTCAATAAATGTTTATACACTGCTGAAAAAAAAAATAAAGGAACACTTTGAAAACCCATCAGTTCTCAATGAGCAAAAATCTCATGCTGGATATCTATACTGATATGGACTGGGTAATGTGTTAGGAATGCAAGGATGCCACATTGTTTGATGGAAATGAAAATGATCAACCTACAGAGGGCTGAATTCAAAGACCCCCCTGAAAATCAAAGTGAGAAAATGATGCAGCAGGCCAGTCCATTGTGCTGAAATTTCATTGCAGCAACTCAAAATGGTACTCAGTAGTTTGTATGGCCCCCAGGTGCTTGTAGGCATGCCTGACAACCTCGGGCATGCTCCTAATGAGACGACAGATGGTGTCCTGGGGTATTTCCTCCCAGATCTGGATCAGGACATCACTGAGCTCCTGAACAGACTGAGGTGCAACCTGGCAGCATTAAATTGAACGAAACATAATGTCTCAAAGGTGTTCTATTGGATTTAGGTGAGGCGAGCGTTGGGGCCATTTAATGGTATCATACCCTACATCCTCCAGGAACTGGCTGCATACTCTCGCTACATGAGGCCGGGCATTGTCGTGCACCAGGAGGAACCCAGGACCCACTGCACCAGAGTAGGATCTGACAATGGGTCCAAAGATTTTAATCCCAATACCTAATGGCAGTCAGAGTGCCATTGTCTAGCCTGTAGAGGTCTGTGCATCCCTCCATGGATATGCCTCCCCAGACCATCACTGACCCACCACCAAGCCGGTTATGCTGTACAATGTTACAGGCAGCATAATGTTCTCATGTGCTCAGGATAAACCCGCTCTCATCTGTGAAAAGCACAGGGCGCCAGTGGCGGACCTGCCAATACTGGTGTTTATTGACAAATGCCAATCAAGCTCCACGGTGCCAGGCAGTGAGCACAGGGCCATCTAGAGGACGTTGGGCCCTCAAGCCACCATCATGAAGTCGGTTTCTGATTGCTTGGTCAGAGACATTCACACCAGTGGCATGCTAGAGGTAATTTTGTAGGGCTCTGGCAGTGCTCATCCTGTTCCTCCTTGCACAAAGGAGCAGATACTGGTCCTGCTGATGAGGGCCTTCTACAGCCCTGTCTAGCTATTCTAGAGTAACTGCCCTTCTCTTAGAATCTCCTCCATGCTCTTGAGACTGTGGTGGGAAACACAGCAAACCTTCTGGCAATGGCACGTATTGATGTGCCATCCTGGAGTAGTTGGAATGCCTGTGCAACTCTATAGGGTCCAGGTATATCACCTCATGCTACCAGCAGCGACACTGACCCTATCCAAATGCAAAACTAGTGAAAAACTGTCAGAAAAGATACGTAGGGAAAAAAATTTCAGTGGCCTCAACCTGCGAAATCATTCCTGTTTTGGACATCGTCTCGTTGTTGCCCATCTAGTGCCCCTGTTGGTAATTTCATTAACACCAAAGCAGCTGAAACTGTTTAACAACCCCCTCTGCTACGCAACTGACCAGATCAATATCCCAGGAGTTTAATTGACTTGATGTTATACTCTGATTAAAAAGTGTTCCTTTATTCTTTTTGAGCAGTGTATATGCAATGAAACTAAACATTTGCTGTTTTTATAATATGACAATCGAAGTCGCTGCAGTTTTGTGTCTAAATCCCTCTGCAAATATCACCCTGCACTCTGTTGGAAACATTTTCATGATCACTGTGCATTTTTGTACGTTTCATACTTTTGACTTCCTGTAGTATGTATGTTACCCACTCCTGTCTCCTTTGTGTGTTAACCATCCCTGATCCACATTACCCACACTGTGCACCCACACAGACACCAGAGCACTTAGGAAGAAGAGAGACTAACCGTAAAGGGCGCAGTTTTTCTTCTAGTGACCACTGCAATCTTTACACAGTGCTCTATCTTACAAAGTCCTGACCCCTGCACTGTATACATTATTTTGTTCATTACTCTTGACCCCTACACCATATACACTATGTTGCTTATTATATTTCTGACCCCTAAATGGCATTTGCTTGTATATTGTATATTATACTCCTAACCCATGCCCTATATACTCTACCTAGTACATTATTTAACTCTGTATTCGAGTTGGGCAAACGGTTCGGCCCGAGCATGAGTTTAAGGAACGCCCGAATTATCAGGGCGTACTACCGTTTACTCAGCGCCGCCACACAGTGCATTGGAATCCCTGATTGGCTGAAGCAATGAAAGCTTTGCCCAATCAGGGCACATAGCACTGTTAGAGCCATTATTGGACATTGTGATGAGGACCCTATCTAATCAAGGCTCGTAGCTCTTAGTCCCACCTCACACTATAAAAATATTTTTCCCATTGCGGCCATTTGCAGTTTGATATTGGCGTAGAGAGCGATAGAACAGGGCTCTGTTCAGTGCTACTAGCGGGTTAGCGTGCTATAGTGTGCTATTGTGATTCTATTGTGAGTGCAGAATATCAGTTTAGTGTAAATCTAGTGCAGTGTGTGAGTAGCGCGATCATTAATTTTTACTTTAGTTTCATTTTATTCTGTCAGGGCAGGTTTCCCGCCGTATATTTTAGTGCATTACTACTTGTTTACCGCAGTATATTGAAGGGCAATATTTCAGTTTTATTGCAGTAAATTAGTGCATGTTTAATGCAGTGCGCTACTGCACGTTTAATGCAGTGCGCTACTGCACGTTTAATGCAGTGCGCTACTGCACGTTTAATGCAGTATATTTCAGTGCGTTATTGCAGGTTTAACGCAGTATATTGCAATGCATTAGTGCATGTTTACCGCAGTATATTGCAGTGCGTCAGTGCAGTTTTACTATACAGTATATTGTAGCGTGTCAGTGGAGTGTGCCTATGTAGTGAGTACTCAAGTTAAAGTGCACCAAACATCACTTTTCATTGGTAAAGTGCATCCACGTACACATTTCCCCATCTTTATTACATTTTGTTAAAAAGCCTCATCATGTCTGGGAGGCTTACGAGGAGAGGCAGATGTTCCCATGGCACTGTGAGGGGGCCAGCAGTGTCTGTGTCCACAGGCAAAGGTGGATGTGGTCTGTCCTCAGGCAGGGCATCATTTCCTCTGTTTAGTGATGTTGCCCCTGCTATTCAGCCACAGCATGCAGAAGAGGCGGTAAACTGGCTTACTATACCATCCTCATCCTCCATCACCCAAGCAGAGACTAGTGCACAGTCCACAGCAGCTGCCAGAGTGGTTTATTCTGCCTCCTTGTCCACCACCAAAGCCCAATTTTTCTGCCATTGTTTGTCCGGGCATATCATGTAAATTTTTGACAGCAAGGCCAATACTGTAACGCTCCTGCGTTTTCTGAAACAAGATGGATTTGCAGCTGCAGAAAAACTCCAATCAGCAGTCATGTAGAGATACGTTGAAATACCAATTCCAACTCCCAAGACTCATCACTGTGGCCTGTCTGATTCAGCATACAAATATACACACTCAATAAGATGTTCCTGGAGTGATAGATGTATATAGCAGTATAGTGGTGATGAGCTAAAGAGACAGGTATGAACAGTGACAATAGGTGAACAGCACTTGAGAGAAATGTTCATGAGAGTATAGATGGTAACAGGTAGGATGCAGATTGGTTAGCAATCATGTATGGTAGTAGGTGGTAGGATAGCAGATGACATACAGGAGAGACTAACCCAGTGCAAGGATAGATGTTAGTAGGCTCAAGAGCTAGCAATCTAAACAACAGTGCAGATGATAGTAACAGTCCTTAATATGCAGAGCTAGATAGTGTAAGCTTAGTAGGAAGGTTTATGGAGGATTCCCCTGCTCGGTACTTATCACTAATAGCAAGCAGTAGTAGAGAGGTTCGGTATGAGCGAGTGATCCGGTAGCGGGATACAGGGATCAGTAGCGAGGTTCCGACAGCGAGGTACGCTTGTGAGCATATGAGCTTCAAGGCAGGTTGAACGAACATGTGAGTGAGAACGCCGGCGGTTGAAATAGCAGCTCTGCGGCGCTCAGTGATGACAGCATCGGTCTTAAAGGTGTATGCGCACCTACCAAAAGAGAATGGTGGGACACATACATGAATGGGAAGTGAAATAAGGGGTACCAGAGGTACCAGAACATTACAAATACTTGCTTTCATTAAGAGTACCTTTATAGGGTTACGGTGTGAAGGCACCAATACCCGAAGCCCAATTTTTCCACACCTGTTACTTCTATCCAAAGTCTGCGAAAGAGACACCAGAATTCACCCCAAAAATCTCTAATTTTTCACTAAATTGTAACCTCATCAAACAGACTGGCTCCCCAAGCGGTTGTTTACAAAATAAAGAAAGCTTGCAGGGAAAATGTCATTTGTTTGACTTTATAAATGTCATCCTTGCTGCAACAGGTTGTATACATGGTATAGATGTGCCAATTTACAGAAAGACACAAAGGGGACCCCCCCCCCAGGCACTACATTTCATTTTTATTGTTATTTCTCATTTCATGGTTTCACTTTAGGCATCAGTAAACCACTGCCCATATTTAAAAATGTTTTTTACAAACTTTCCGTTCATTGATACATGTCCCCCAGGGCAGGGGGACCCCCATGACCATTGTATTAGGGAATGACTGATTATTGGCAACACCGATATATCGAGGGCCGATATGCACTTTCCCCGATATATCAGAATCGGCCCCGGCGGTTACTGATATTGCCGTGACATCATCAATCAAATTTCAATGGAGATAAATGCAGATAGAAAAATTAAAAGTGTGGTCTGGGACTATTTCTCATCTCCATCTCCAGGAAAAGCAGCAGCACTGTGCAACACGTGCAAAAACAATGTAAGCATGGGATCAATAACTACAAAAACCAAAAATACATCAAATCTTTGGGCCCATCTAAGAGTTCATCATGTTGAATTGTATCATGCCACACAGAAAAAAACAAAATGAATCACAAGGTGAAACATCACTATCCCAGCCAACAATAACATATGTTTCAGAAAAAAAAACAGGTGGTTAAAATCGGATGGAAGATCCCAACTGCTGGACAGAGTAGTCACAGAGATGATGGTCACTGATAACCAGCCATTTACAATAGTGTCTGACTGTGGATTTAAGCGGTTGATGTCCATAGTTGAGCCAAGGTACACACTGAAGAGTGACAAATTTTATCGAACTGAAATGCTGCAAAAGATTCACCAGAAGGTAAAGTAAAGGCTATGCTGCAACCAGAGAATGCTCTCAACTCACTCTCATTCATGACTGACTGCTGGTCAGGACAAACAGAATCACTAATGAGTCTTACATGCCACTTCATTGACAGCGAATGGACAAGAAGGCATTTGGTGTTGAATACAAAAGTGATGCAAGGATCCCACACTGAGGAGTACATTAGAGAAATGTTTCTAGGCATGCTAGAAGAATGGGGAATCGCCAAAGACCGAGTGATGCTTGTGCTTCGAGACAGCGGAGCGAAGATGGTGAAAGGAATAAAACTTGCTGAAGTGTCAGACCTCAGTTGCATGGCACACACCCTCCAACTTGTGGTAAATGATGGTTTGTCAAACCAGAAAGCTTTGCTTGACACAATTAGCATGCTGAAGAGGTGCGCAAGCCATTTCCACCATTCAATCCTTGCCAAGCAGCGACTGAGGAGCCTTCATGAAGACCTTGGCCTACCCAAAAACAACTTGATTCAGGCTGTTCCAACACAATGGAACGCAACACTGCAAAGAATGCTGGAGCAGAAGCGAGCTCTTACCATATATTCAGGTGAATATGGACTTGGAGGACATTCTTGTCCTACTGCTGATCAGTGGGACATTGTAGCCAATGTCATTGAAACCATCCTCCCCATAGATGAAGTGACACTAGAAGTGAATCATTAGGACACATCTGTGTCATGTCATCCCATATGTGAAAGTGCTGAAGATGCTTCTTCAACAGAATGAAGGACCCAACACACGTGGCATTAAAACATGTAGGCAGGCCATGAGGGCCAGCCTCACCAAACATTTTGAGAAGCATGAAGAGAATAAAAATGTTGTGCTTGCATGTCTTTTGGATCCTCGATACAAGAACCATCCTTTCTCTTCTGATGATGTATTGGCCAAGGCAAAACAATGGCTGACAGAAGATATTCAACAGAAGGTGCAGGAGGTTCTTCCTCCCGAAAAGAAAAGTCAAGAAGAACAGGTTTCTAATGTGGAAGAGCAGGATGCAGGAGAAAAATGTCCAAAAAGACAACGGACAGAAGAGAAACTTCATTGTGGTCAAATAGATGCCATGTTCAGTGTTTTATTGGGGCCTCATGCGGAGGATTCTTCTGAATCTGCAATAATGAGCCTGGATGATGAACTTCATCTCTATTTGAAGGAACCAGTAATTGACAGAAAACGTGATCCTCTTCAGTGGTGGAAGACAATGAGGCACGCTACAAAAGACTTGCTTCTCATGCTAGAAGATACCTTTCTGCTCCTCCTTCCTCGGTACCAAGTGAGCATGTTTTTAGTGAAGTGCCAGCAATTTATGAAAAGAAAAGAAGCCGTTTAACTGGTGAACATGCTGAAATGTTATGCTTTCTGCACTATAATATTGTTCTACTTAACTGGGAGTATTGAAAGTGTAGTAGTATAGTACTAATAAAATGAAAATAATACCCCGCGCCCCTGTTGGACACCAGCAGCAAACTCTAAACACTGGAATGTTAGGAATAAATACAAAATAAAACAGAGTTGCGCTAGTATATAAACTGATGGAAGTCCATATATATTGAAATGCTTGGAAATGCAGGCATGCACAATCAGCAGATTATCCACCCAGGTGTTTCATCAGTTTATGCAAGTGAGAGTTCCCAGCCACCACACACTGACTCTTACCAGATACTGGTAAAAATATAGTAGTAAGTGGTTATAGGACCACTACAGCCTTTCTGCTGAGTCATACAGTTACCATAAATCTTCCAATATCCACCACTTCCAAACTCCAATGATTAAGAACCATGAGAGCCAAACTCCCTTCAAAATCCTGATGACACCGCAATCTCATGCAAAATGGGAGACATCAAACAGAAGGGACAGGCACATTATCTCAAGGCAAAACTTTTATTAGAACATAAGTAGGGTATGCACTCACCCAGTTGATGTATAAAATAGGCACATAAAACAGTAGGGCACAAGAGCCTTTCAGCAGTGTTCCTCCAATTACAACCAAGAAGATGGTCGACCTCGGACTTCCGGGTGTGATGTAGTGACGCTTGGCTAGCTCCTCCCGATGCGTTTTGTCATTAGGACGTCTTCAAGGGGGAGTAGCCAAGCGTATACGTCACAACCCTTAAATTCCTTACACCATAGGACCAAAATGGAAGCACCTGTGAATTCAATCAAGGCGCGGCCAACACGGAACCGAAAGTGACCTATGCGCTCCACCGACAAACACAGGAAGCCACAGGATACACGATCAGAACCGGAAGTTCAAAATTAAACCAATTCCCCGGGGGACAAAGCCCCAAATCCACAATTAAAGATAATGGTAAGTGGGAATATATATATATAATTAAAAAAACGCCACACACAGAAGTCCGGGAGGAACAACGTAACAAACAGGCCACATCGGTAAACTATCAAAAATTACATATTTGAAAATACATATAAAATACATATAAAATGAATTATAATGAAGCCATAGGTGAAAATCAACTAATTATGAGTATGACACGAAAAGACGAAAATAAGAAGAAAATAAGAAATAATTAAGAAAAAAAAATTGAAAAATAAGATATAAAAAATGAAAATAAAAATAAAATAAAATAACATAAAATGAAAAAAATAACAATTAAAAAATAATAAAAAAATAAAATAAAAAATAAAACAAATATAAATTAGAAATAAAAATAAAAATGAAATTAAAAATAAATAAAAATAAAAATAATAATGAAAATAAATATAAGATAAAGATAGCAAAAATAAAATAAAATGAAAATAAAATTATAATAAAAATTAGAAAAAATAAAATAAAAAATAAAAATTAGAAAAAATAAAATAAAATAGAAATAAAATAAAAACATTAGTAAAAATTAAACCTAAAATGCAACAAAGGATATACCAGCATTACCAACACCATTTGATGTATTACACCCTAATACATAAGAGGCAATATACATGAAGAGCAAAAAGGAGGGGAAACGGAAACGCTACTAAGTTGGGGAAGGCTTTAACTGTTATTAATGAACGCGTTTACGTCCCATTCAATGCTAAGGCCGAAAGGCCTATATACTTTAAGCGTAGTATAGTACTAATGTCCACTCCAATCCATTCCACTGTCTAGCTTTTTTTCTAGCAGTTTTGCACTGACTGCGCTGAGCTGCAGTCAGTGCAAAACTGCTAGAAAAAAAAGCTAGACAGTGGATTGGAGTCAGTGGACTACTGCTGCAGTAGTGCGCCACTCACTGCTGCAATAATATTAAATCACTACTGCAGTGCAGTCACTGCAGTAGTGCAGTAGTGAAAATTATTGCAGTGAGTGAGTGTACTACTGCAGCAGCAGTAGTCCACTGACTCCCCACTTTCTAGCTTTTTTCTAGCAGTTTTTCACTGACTGCAGTAGTGATTTAAAATCATTGCAGTGAGTGGAGTGGACTACTGCAGCAGTAGTCCACTGACTCCTCCAATCCACTGTCTAGCTGTTTGATGTTGTCTACCTTTTTTCCAGCAGTTTCATTTGCAATGACTTCACTGCAGTAGTGATTTAAAATCATTGAAGTGAGTGCACTTCTGCAGCAGTAGTCCACTCCACTCCACTGACTCCTCCAATTCACTGTCTAGGTCGGCTGCGACATAGCCTTGTGGACAGAGGCTGGCCCGCAAGTTAAATGTCTCACAGGGTCGCCTACTACTGGGCACTGGTTCGAGTCGCAGCACCCCCTTGGCCGATGACTCCCCCACTTCGGTGGAGAGGAGTACTGTTTGGAGCGTAACCTGCACCATGGAGCAGCAAGTACAGTCCCCCTCCCCTCCTTTTTGCGGTTTAGGATGGACGCCGGTACCCTTCAGGGATGGTCGGGTCTGCCTGCGTGTTCTCTCCTTCCATCCAAAAAATCCCTGTTGACCTGGGTCCCCCCCTCCTCCGTGGAGCTCTGGGGGTGATGTTGACCTGCCTTTGCAGTAGCATGGGGTTCCCAGTGCAGAGGACGCAGCGGAGACCCTTGGGTGTATGTCCTGCCATGTGCAGTATGGAGTACAGTACCTTGGGGCTCCCGGTGCAGAGGGCACAGCAGAGTCCCCTGGATGTAAGTCCTGTCATGTGCAGTATGCTGTGCAGTACCTTGGGGATCCCAGTGCAGAGGGTGCAGAGAGACTCCTGACAGCCTGTATTGAGCATTCATCGTGGCAGGCGGCCATGTTTGGGTAGTCTGTGAAATCACTGCGGCCATTTTCCCTTGGTTTTGCATACTCCCTGGCCGGCGGCCATGTTTGTGTAGACTGAGATGTCATAGTGGCCATTTTCCCTTAGTCCGGTGTGATGCTGGAGACGGCCGGAGCCACATGGTGGGGCCTGGGCTCTTCTTCTTCCTCTTTCTTCCTGGGATATATGAACTGAATAGCACTGATGGCAGTTGCTGAGTCTGAATTGCGGAGCTCCTCCGGCTGGTAGTGGCGAGTCCTTGGGTGTCCCTATTCTCTCTCTCTGCTTATAGGTCCCTGAGTGTAGGGGACTCCTAGTGGTGCCAAAAACATTTTTGTGCTATGGGGTCTCCCCCTCAGAGTCACAGCCTCAGGGTCACATATCCCCCACTGACCCCCTCATGGAGGCACTGGGTCCTTCTGAACCTCAGCTCCCAATTGTCCTACAGTCCTTGGTATCCTGGGTGGAAGTGGCGTGTGGGCATAGGCCCAGGAGGAAGCATCCCCGCCTTTTCCGGCTCAGTCTGTCTCATCTGATTCAGAGCCAGGTGCTGCTGTGGACAAGGCCTGTCCAGTATGACTTGATATCACGCTCCCCCCCCCTATCCGTCTGATAGTGAGGAGGATTCCTCCACGATCCTAGCAGCGAATGAAAAAACTCTGGTGGATGCACTTATTACTGCAGTGTGTGAGACTTTAAAAATAGAGGATGTGGCTGATTTGGCCATGGATGTGGCTGTTTCATTTGGTACACACAAGTCAGCTCGTACATTTATCCGTGGAGTGGGGCAATCCTTTGTGATCCCCAAACGTTTCTCAGTACGTTACCCCTTTGAGGAATCACTTTTAAAAAAGTGGACTAGTCCACCATTGGTGGACTCTCCTTTTTCCAGGCTGAATACAGCAACCATGATCCCAGTAGAGAAATTCCCATCCTTTTAAAGACCCAGCTGACAGGAAAGCGGAGGCTGTGGCACGCAGCATGTTTACTATGGCTGGTTCTGAATTGCGACCTCGGCCCTGGTGTCTCAGACCCTAACTGAATGGGCCAAGCTTTTGCATCAGGGTCTGGGTAATGAGCAGGTTTCCTCTGCTTACATTAATCTGGCGGACCAGTTGGCCCAGAGGCTGCAGTTTTATATGATGCATCTTTGGATGCGGCTCCGGTACTGTCCAAGCTCTCTGTTTCAGCAGGGGTTATCAGGCCCGTGGTTTGGCTTAAGAATTGGTCTGCAGACCAAGCATCCAAGAAATCTCTTATCGATTTGCCCTTTTAAGGCGATTGCCTGTTTGGGGCTACTTTGGATGACATCATTAAGGGTCTCATGGGGGGAAGAGTACCTTCCTGCTGCAGTCTAGGAAAGGTAAGGAGCCTCATCAAAAATGTGGGCCCTCCTTCTCAGCTCATAAAAAAGATTTTGTGCTCCTGGGGCTGCAGACAAGGGAAATAGATCTTTCAAGTCTTCCCCGGGAGGTTACAAGCAACCTTGGTCTGGTAAGCCTAGAGCTTGCTTCTCCGGACCCGCAGACAAGACCCCTTTAAGCATGAAGGTCTGCCCTCATCCATGACTGGGATGGGGGGGACATCTTTACGGGTTTCTGGCCCTCTGGGCCTCCTTCTTGAGGGTCAACGTGGTCCACAAAATGATCCTTTTGGGGGTAGCAAACAAGGAGGGCAGAGTTTGTCCATTTCAGGGTTTTTAGGCCTCGAGTCTCCTTATGCAGGTATAATTCCTGCAAAGGTTCAGGTGTCGTCCAAACTACCTAAGGTCCCCCCTATCCCCATCCAGGAAACTGAATTACCTAGATTTGGTTTTAATTCTGACCAGGGTGGTCCTTCTGGTCAAACTTCAGGAACCACAGGTTGTGATTCCCTGGCTGCTGTCACACAGGCAGTCTTCTCTCCCGACTTACATACAGCTTATGGGTCGGGTGGTGTCCACCTTTAAGACAGTTCTGTTTGCACAGTTCTGTATGCAGCTCCTTTAGTAGGTTTGGCTCCACAGGATGATACAGAGTTTCATGGCAAAGTCACGGGTTCCTCTGGAAAATGTCGCAGACGTCCCAGGGGGGCCAGTATCATCTTCGGCTCAAGCCACAGTTCCTGCAAAGAATCAAGGGCGAGGGTCTTTCAATCATTCTAGGGGCCGTAAACGTCCCTTGGGGGCAACCTCTCAGAGAGGAACAGTTGTCCCTATGGCTAATCTACCATCTTACTCTACACTCACTGGTTTTAATGCCTTAGCTATTGAAAGCCAGGTACTGAGAGATAGAGGTTTGTCTGGATCAGTGATGCCTACTATGTTGAAGGTGAGGAAGTCGACTTCTAGCAAGATATACCATTGTATGTGGAAAGTGTACATTTCTTCGTGTGAGTTGATTGGCGCTCATCCGCGCTCCTTTTCTGTGGCTTGGATCTTGGCCTTTCTTCAACGGGACGTTGAGCAGAAGTTGGCTTTGACTACCATCAAGGGCCAAGTGTCTTCCTTGGCAATCTTCTGTCAGTGACCCTTAGCCACGCACTCTTTAGTGCATACCTTCATTCAGGGTTTGACATACCTGTATATGGTCTCTTTTGCTGCTGTTGGATTTAAACTTGGTCCTCTTGGTTCTCCAGAAACCTCCATTTGAGAATATTCGGGGGATTCCCTTGCCTACGCTGTCCCAGAAGGTGGCACTCTTGGTGGCTATTACATCGGCCCGTAGGGTGTCGGAGTTGGTGGCATTATCCAGTCGTACTCCCTATTTATTGGTCCATAGAGATAAAGTGATTCTTCGTCCCTGTCTATCATTCCTGCCCAAAGTTGTGTCGGACTTCCATTTGAATTAGGACATTCTGTTGCCGTCCTTGTGTCCCAAGCTGGCTCATCCCTAGGAATTTACTTTGCATACCTTAGATGTGGTTCGGGCGATTTCGGTGTATCTGGCAGCTACGAAGTCCTCCCAGAGGTCAGACTCACTTTTTGTGGTTACACAAGGACCAAGGAAAGGGCTGGCCGCTTCTTTGGCTACCATCTCTAGACAAATCAGACAGACGGTGACTCAGGCCTATTATATTAAAGGTCAGGTCAGGTTCCTCCTTTCCCTCTCATGGTGCATCCTACTCTGGCGCTGAGTACTCTATGGGCCTTTCCATCATCAAGCATCAATATCTCAGGTTTGCAAGGCGGCCACTTGGTTGTCGGTGCATACTTTCACCAATTTCTACCAAGTTGATATTTTGGTATCTGCGGATTCTTCTTTTGACCACAAGTCTTTGCAGCCTGCTGTTTAGGAGGGCCTGTTCCCTCTTGAGGGGTGTTTTTCCTTACATTTTCTATTTCAGATTGGGCTCCTGTGACCCAGTTAGGGATCTTGTGTTTAGCCTTAGGCTGTTTTCTCCACCCCTCATTTTACTTTTGGATGTCCCTGTAGTTATGATTTATAAAGCGATGTGCCCGTTGATGAACGAAAGAGAAAATGGGATTTTTGTACTCACCGTAAAATCCATTTGTCTGAGTTCATCAACGGACACAGCACCCACCCCTCTAAGGAGTTTGATACTGCTAATACTTCAAATTTATGGATCACTGTGTCCATTGAAGAACTCAGAGAACAGGATTTCATGGTGAGTACAAAAATCAAATTTTTTGCTGGCACATGATTGGATTAAAAGATAGGGAAAAGTCTTTTTGCCTTTAGTAAATCAACCCTTATGTGGGGCACTGTGGAATGCCTGACTGTATCCATGACAGATTCCTCAAAGCACTGGATGAATAAATCTGCAATTAGCCCTTTGAGATGTGTAAATCTTGGGGCCCTCACAACATATCTTGCGCTTGATCAACCATTGACGCACTCTGAATTTGTTAACACCAATTTGGGACCTCTTTTACTATGGGAAAATATAGTTATTAGTTCCACTGTGTTAATATACAATATCATTTCAAATTCCAGCAAAGAGCTTAAAGGGATTTGAATATACTGTACCTCCTCATCTGCAGTTTGTTCTAGCAGTTACAAGGTCATAATTAGCATGCCGTTTGTGTAAAAGTTACTACCATAAATGCTTTTGTTAGAACTTTGCCCCACCTCAAACAATTTTGACCTCAACGAGTATACTCTGCTAAACTTGCCAAAATGTTTAAAATGGTGCAATAAGTTAATAAAAAGTGTACTTAAAAACCTAAAAAAGCAGGAATGTCACTCTCACATAATGTCCTAGAATCACTTTAATATCTGATCCTCCTTGTTTTGTCTTTTAACCTGTTCTTGACTGCCCGCCGCACATTTACTGCGGCAGGCTGGCTCTCATGCGCAAACTGACGTAGCCCTACGTCAGTCGTGCGTGTGGTGCTGGGGGACAGCGGGGATGCCGATCCATGGGGCCGGCGCCTACGATTTTCCATACGATCCTTCCATATAGGATCACAGGTCTCTGTGGTCATTTCACAAGCCCATCCCCCATATAGTTATAAAACACTCCCCTAGGCTCACACTTAACCCTTTGATTACCCACTGTGGTAACCGATTCCCTGCCAATGTCATTATTACAGTAACAGTGCATATTTGTAGCACTGATTACTGTAGTAATGTCACTGGTCCCCCCAAAAGTGTCAAAAATGTCAGTTAGGGGTCTGATCTGTCTGCCGCAATGTCGCAGTCCCACTAAAAATCGCAGGTCACCGCCATTACTAGTAAAAAAAATAAATAAATAAATAAAAATGACATAAATCTTTACCCTAGTTTGTAGATGCGATAACTTTTGCACAAACCAATCAAAATACGCTTATTGCATTTTTTTTTTTTTTTTTTTTTAACTAAAAATATGTAGCAGAATACAAATTGGCCTAAAAGGATGAAAAATTTCGATTTTTACATTTTTTTGGGGGGAATGTTATACAGGTACAGCAGAATGTGAAAAATATTGTTTTTTTTTTTCTTTTCTTTTTTTTCAGAATTGTCGCTCTTTTTTTGTTTATAGCACAAAAAATAAAAATTGCACAGGTAATCAAATACCACCAAAAGAAAGCTCTATTTGTGAGAAAAAAGGAACATAAATTTTTTTTTTTGGTACAAGATCGCACGACTGTGCAATTTTCTGTTAAATTAACACAGTGCCAAATCACAAAAAATGGATTGGTCATTAAAGGGGAAAAATCCTTCCGGTCCGGAACTGGTTAATACATAAAATAAATCAGATGAGCAACAGGGAGAACACAATAATCAACTTGTGCTTTGGCAATTTCCTTTTATGAAATCTAGGGAATTTTGTAATTTTTCTAATTACCTTAGGTATCATTGACAATGTAGTTAGAGTGCTTCTTTTTAACCAGTTCAAGCATCCATAAAATTGCCTTCTGAGTATATCATAACAGGGAGGAAACCGGAACAAAATGTTAGTATTGTAGTAATTGTGTGAATTACAGTTTTTTGAATTAATGGGGGATCTTAGAAGCTTGGTTTACCCACTTGAATGCTAGCCAGTATATACCTTCATTAATAGGCCATTTTTCAGTTTTTAATGCTGTGGTAGTTTGACAAATATCGATTACGTAACACTGTACCCAAATTAATTTTATATCATTTTTTGGGACAGAGCTTTCTTTTGATGGTATTTAATAAAGGAAAAAATTCTAACAAAAAAAATTAATTCTGCTAAATAGTATGCCAGGACAGTACCAAAACCCCTCAAAATTACCCCTTTATGGAAATTGGACACATTAGGGTGTCTACCCCTTTTAGACCAAAAAGATTTTAAATTGAAGAAATATGCTAGTATTGGAGGGACTAAAACATGGAGCTTACTAATGGTGCACTAAATACAGTAAATATACATGACATACATAGAGGGAAGAGGGAGTAAAGGGGTTAGGATATTGACCAAATGTATTGGAGGGGGGGGGAGAGAAAGGATTAAAATTATCCCACAGTTAGCTATATGGGACATGCTACATAACAGACTCTCTTGGTCGTATAATTCCCCATTGATGCCTTTACTCAATCATAATTTCTTTCTCCCAGGCCTGCTTGATTAGGGATTCCTTCGTTGGTCCCCAGATGGGCCTTTGTTACTTCATCATGTACTCAAGGCAGGCATTCTTAAGCCTCTTTTGACTCTTTTGGGAAATCAACCATCTACTCACTTAGACGTATGGAGATATAACCAACTTGTTGGGTTTATCCAAGCCCTACCCCAGCCTTTAAGGGACTTGAAAGACTTAAAACTGTTTGAAATGATACTGCAACACAATTTGCCTCCAACCCATTGTATATCCCAATTCTATTAAGCCCTAATAGGCCTTCGTTCACCCTCATACCCAAGTTTTCTTTATAAATGGCAATTGGATTTCATCTTCCATTGACGGATACTCAGAAAGATTTTATCATTATCATGTACTTCTTCAATTTCATCAAAAATGTCAGAAATTATTAACAAGCTAATGGTTAGATGGTACTATACACCTATTAAGCTGCATAAGATGTTCCCTTCTAGGTTACCATTGTGTTGGAGGAACTGTGGGAACAATGCCTCTCTCTCTGCTCATATTTAGTAGGAGTGCCTGCACATTCGTCCATTCTGGTCTCAAGTTGTTGGTTGTATTAATCAGATAACCAATCGTTCTCTCCAGCAGGATCCCTGGACAATATTATTTCATTGTACTACAGAATCACTCCTATAAGAGATCGGTTACCCCACATCTTCTGAATGCTGCAAAAGCTTTGATTCCGATCATGTGGGGTAAACCAGAGATTCCAACACTGAAACACTGGGTGAAAGGAGTGGATGATATTTGTCTTTTGGAAGAACTTACGTACATTTCTAGAGAAAACTTTGCCAGACAATCTGTCATTTCGGATGGGTGGCTTTGTTTTAAAACCACTCCAACGTATAAGGCGATTATGACAGCTTAATTAATTAAACCATGTTACGTGAGTTGTTCCCATTGGCTAATTACCCTGACCCCCCCTTTTTTCTTCTTAATCATGAGTTATTGTTTATTGGATATACTTTGTCTGATAGGCCACTTACAGCCCTTCATATTGTCCACTACCTATTGCCAGCAAGACTGCTTCACCTATCAGCAGCAAGTCTGTTCCACTCTTTTATTCTTTCCTTTCTTCTACTTTTTCTTTTTCTTCTCTTTTTTTGCTTTATCTAAATATATTACTAATTAACCTAATGAGATTTTGTACCTTGATACTCAGAAGATTATCAATTGCATTTGGAACTTGGTAGAACATTTTTTCCATGTTATGTCGTTTGTATTTCTGATTCAAGATGTCATGGATTTTTCTCTTCCTTGTATGTTTATGATCTTTTTCTTTATTAAAAAAAATATATAAAACAAAAAAAAAAAAAAAATCCCACAGTCAATGAACTTCTTAAATTGTTGCTGCTGCCTACAGGCCATTTTCCCTCCTTTCCCCTTCTGTGATAGGCAGGGAGAAGAGGCTGGACTGAGGGCTCTAATTGGCTGTCACCACAGCTGAAGAGAACCAACCCCTAGCAATAGGGCAAGGAGAAACTGAATAATAGCTGCATGCTGAGCTAGGCCCCACCCGCTGCTTGGTGTGACAGAGAGATCTGAGACCCGTAAGGAAAGCAGGTTGCCTGGGAAGCATTTCCAGGATCAACTAGCCAGTTTGTCCAGTACAAAATGACTAATGTCTGGGTCCATGCTGAGAAGATGACAATATTTCTCAACTGTAGTTCTGACCTGTAAGTGCTGGTTGCAGAAGCGGGTAATGATGCGAGTATTGTTGTCCACTTTGGATTTTTTGGGGCCGTAGAGCAAGGTATGTCTTTTTGGTATCTTAGCACGTTTATATGCCTTTTTAAGGAATGTTTTGGAATAACCTCTAGCCAACAGTCTATCACGCAATATAACAGCTTCAGTCTGAACAGAACTGTCCCTGGAACAATTTCTAGGAATACATAGATACTGGCTATAGGAGATAGACTTTGCTAGAGCTCTTGGATGAAAGCTTGAGAATTGGAGGATATTATTTGCTGTGGGTTTCCAGTAGAGGCAACTAGAAAGTTCCCCATTTGGTCCTTTAAAATGGTAATATCAAGGAAGACCATAGATGTCAGACTATGGTTTATTGTAAATGTAAGGTTGAATTATGAATTAATTCAAATTCCTTGCCTGTAGACACTGATGTAAAGTTTTAATGGGGCCATCTCAAACCATCAAAATGTAATCTATAAATCTGTACCACAAACTAATGTGGCTGGAGAACTCAAATCTTTAGAGGGCAACAAAATTTTGCTGCCATTCCCCCCCGGTACAGGTTGGCATATGGGGGTGCACAGCAGGTCCCCATAGCCACCCCCTACACCAGGAGGAAATGGGATGAATCTTCCCTAAAGAAAAAATCGGACTTATACCCGGAACCCAACCTAAATTCTAACTAAGGCATTCTTCCTTAAACTAACCAGCTGTAATGTTCCGGTACCTTTGGTACCCTAAATTACTCTTTTCACAAGTGTATGCGCCCCACCATTCTCTTTTGGAAAGGTGCGCATACACCTTTAAGACTGAAGCTGTCATCACTCAGCGCCGGACTAGATGGCTATTTAAATCGCCGGTTCTCACTCACATGTGTTCGTTCAAACACCCTTACCTGGATGCTAACTTGGCTTGAAGCTTTCGTGCTTGCAAGCATACCTCGCTGACGGAACCTCGCTGCGCTGATCCCTGCATCCTGCTTCCGGATCATCCGCTCCTCCTGAACCAACCTTCGGCTGTATTGCTATTAGTGCTAAGTACCCCGCAGGGGAACCCTCTATAAACTTATACTAAGCTTACACTATCTAGCTCTGCATAGTAAAGACTATTTATCACATCTGCATATCTAGATTGCTAGCTCTTAAGACTACTGCTACTTATTCCTGCACTGGGTTGATCTCTCTTGTATGTCCACCTGCTACTCTGTCATCTGCTACCATACATGATTGCTAAACCTACCTGCATCCATCTGCTACTGTCTTACCTTCAAGTGTCTGTCACCTACCACCTCCACTCAACCTGTCTCTTAAATCTTCATCACTGTGTTACTACATACATAAAGTCACTCTACGAACCAGCTTGTTGAGTGTGTGTATTTACTAGCTGAATTAAGACCTTCCACACATGATGAGTCATTGAGGTTGGGAATGGTATCTCAGCATCTCTCTTACATGACTACTGAAGTGGAATATTTCTGCAGCTGAAAATCCACACCATACATGAAACGCAGGAGCGTTACACCAGCAGAGACCATTCAAGCATTACAAATTAACTCCCACTAAGACAACGTGTCCTTGGGGGAAAGACAGGCCCTATGGGATCTTACTAATCAAATGGAAATCACAATAAAACCATCAGATAAAGGAGGCAACACAATAATTATGGATAATGACCAATACGTACGTATTTGTATGAATATCCTTTGAAATCGAGACTGGTATCTTTCCATTCCCAGCTCGTACATCAAGAAACAGATAGTTTCTATGAGATGGTAGACCTAGCATATCTAAACATAATCCCTAAACATATATGGGAATTCATAAATACTACACATCCAGTCACCCCCACCTTTTATGCCCTCCCGAAAATACACACAAATAAAAATAACCCACCCGGAAGACCGATTATATCAGACAATGGCTCACTCACTGCAAATTTAAGTAGTTACATAGATGAATACCTTAGACTTTATGTTCTAGTTTTCCCAGCTATATCAGAGATACCCCACATGTACTCCAGAATATAGATGGACTTTTCTAGTCTCAGTCGATGCGGAAGTCCTATACTGTTCAATCCCACATGACAAGGGGATTTCGGTCATCAAACACCTTCTATCTCAGAAGAATAAGTCATAATGGAAACTCAATGAATTCATTACTAATGCTTTGGAATTTATACTTACCCATAATGTTTTTGAGTTCCATGGCTCCCATTTCCTCCAGGTGGAGGGGGTGGCTTTGGGGACCTACTATGCACCCTCATATGCCAACCTGTACCTGGGGGAATGGGAGCAAAATTTTTGTCCTCTGAAGACTTATTTAAGTTCTCCAGCCACATTAGTTTCTTGATATTACCATTTACAAAGGACCGAATGGGGAACTTTTTAGTTGCCTTTACCGGAAACCCACAGCAGGAAATAATATCCTCCAATTCTCCAGCTTTCATCCAAGAGCTCTGGTGAAGTCTATCCCCTAAAGGTAATATCTATGTATTCGTAGAAATTGTTCCAGCGACAGTTCTTTTCAGACTGAAGCTGCTATATTGCGTGATAGACTGTTGGCTAGAGGTTATTCCAAAACTTGCCTTAAAAAGGCATATAAAGTGCTAAGATACCAACAAGACATACCTTGCTCTACGGCCCCAAAAAATCCAAAGTGGATAACAATACTCACATCATTACCTGCTTCTGCAACCAGCACTCACAGGTCAGAACTATTGTTCAGAAATATTGGCATCTTCTCAGCATGGACACGGACATCAGTCCATTTGTTATAAAATCAATAAATCTGCACTCATAAAACATAAAATAACCTACAAAATACCCAAAAAACAAAGGCAGCCAGCACAAAAAGTTAGATTACAAACCAAAAATACATTGAAGACAAATGGGCAGCGCCAATGTTGATGTGTATAAAGAATGAAAGCAATATTACAGATAATGATGTAAAATTCATAGTCCAGTTAAAAGTTCATGATAGAGATAACTAATCCAAACACCCGGGGGGTAAATTAAAAAGATGTTGACCACCACACCCTGTGAGTAAAAGTGGGACTCTTACCAGACAATATTGACTCTCTAGTCATAGAAAGGTCAATAATAGCAGACAACTTCTTAAAGACCGGATATTATGATTAATCATACAGGATCCAATGCATGAATTCCCATAGTATATTGTTGAGCCACCTCAGATTGAAATAAACTAGTATGGTGTAGTATGTTCAATCAAGATAGTTTTATTAAAAGTATTACACTTACATAATAACAGTAGAAGCCGGCATTTTTGACTTAATCAATATTCTTCTTTGATTTCCCTAGAATACCTTTTTCTAATTACTCTCCGAATGTTGCGACAGGGTAACAGACTCATTCACAATGCAATATAGATACTTGATTTAATTAGGGAAGAAGAGTGTGTATATACCTGGTGTAATGTGTTGTTACTTTCTGTATATGATACAGTATATATCATTTGTCTTGTATGTTACTTCTCTTAAATACTTACACTGCAAAATCTTTGTATATTGTAACTTTCAGTGATGTCTGTCTTGGTCTGGGTCCTTCTATAATTGTAGTCATAATTATAGTTACAGTATCTCACAAAAGTGAGTACATCCCTCACATTTTTGTATATATTTTTTATAGCTTTTAATGTGACAACACTAAAGAAATTACACTTGGTAAAGTGGTGAGTGTACAGCTTGTATAACTGTGTAAATTTGCTGTCCCCTCAAAACAACAACATATAGCCATTAATGTCTAAGCCGCTGGCAACAAAAGTGTGTACACCCCTAAGTCAAAATGTCAAATTGGGCCCAAAGTGTACATATTTTGTGTGGCCACCATTATTTTCCAGCACTGTCTTACCCTCTTGAGCATGGAGCTCACCAGAGCTTCACAGGTTGCCATTGGAGTCCTCTTCCACTGAGAAATGAAATGAAATCACAGAGCTGGTGGATGTTAGACACTTTGCGCTCCTCCACCTTCCGTGTGAGGATGCCCCACAGATGCTCAATAGGGTTTAGGTCTGGAGACATGCTTGGCCAGTCCATCAGGAAGTTGTCATCTTGGAGGTGTGTTTGGGGTTTTTATCATGTTGGAATACTGCCCTGCGGCCAAGTCTCTGAAGCGAGGGGATCATGCTCTGCTTCAGTATGTCACAGTACATGTTGGCATTCATGGTTCCCTCAATGAACTGTAGCTCCCCAATGCCAGCAGCACTCATGCAGCCCCTGACCATGACACTCCCACCACCATGTTTGACTGTAGGCAAGACACACTTGTCTTTGTACTCCTCACCTGGTTGCCGCCACACACGCTTGACACCATTTGAACCAAATAAGTTTATCTTGGTCTCATCAGACCACAGGACATGGTTCCAGTAATCCATGCCCTTAGTTGTCTTCAGCGAACTCTTTGCAGGATTTCTTGTGCATCATCTTTAGAAGAGGCTTCCTTCTGTGACGACAGCCATACAGACCAATTTGATGCAGTGTGTGGCGTATGGTCTGAGCACTGACAGGCTGTTCCCCCAACCCCTTCAACCTTTGCAGCAATGCTGGCAGCACTCATACGTCTATTTCCCAAAGACAACCTCTGGATATGACGCTGAGCACGTGCACTCAACTGCTTTGGTTGACCATGGCGAGGCCTGTTCTGAGTGGAACCTGTCCTGTTTAACTGCTGTATGGTCTTGGCCACCGTGCTTCAGCTCAGTTTCAGGGTCTTGGCAGTCTTCTTGTAGCCTAGGCCAGGGGTGTCCAAACTTTTTTCAAAGAGGGCCAGATTTGATGAAGTGAGGGCCGACCATTGTGCCTAACATTCTTTGGAATCATTACAATTAAATGCATATTAACTATTTTATGCAAAGTTTATTGCAAACAGCATATTTTTCATTTAGTCACATGGATGACAAATCTAAACAGGTGTTAAATCACTCTGCCTTTCATATCTAAAGGCCAGACTGAAAAAAATCCAGGAAGCTGAAATATACGTCAGGAACATTATAAAAACATTACATATTATTAGTAATAAAGGTTTTCTGTCAACCTTTAAGTTCAAACAATATGAACAGGAACATAACACCAAGAATACATGTTGTGTCCAAATATATTTATAACTGATTTAGACCAAATGACATTAACTGGGATTTTACAGTGTTTATCACAATTCAGAGCATTCGCACTCCCTAATCAGTCACACAAGAGTTAACCGCATACAAGCGCTATATGAACCCACTGATGATAATTAATGATGGCATCAGTGATCATTATCAGTGGGTTCATATAGTGCTTATATGTGGTTAACCCTTGTGTGACTGATACTTTTGAACATCCCTCCTGGTGTGTTTTGTTCCCACACAGCTGCTAATTGACCCCCAGGTGTTAGGCCAATTATCACGGAGAGGACGCTGGTTCTGTCATACTAGCGCCGGATTTATTTGTGTTTTTTAGTGCTCCCTAATCAGGCTAAGTCAGAGGCCATGTTGAACATGGGATATAAAGCTGACGGGGGTGGGCGGTGGGTGTTAACAATAGTGTATTCACAAGTAACAGGGGTGTTGAAACTTCCAGAGATTCCAGGGGACCTGAGCAGTGCTCAGGCATTCATAGGGGCCACAACAATAGATTTTTCTGAATTACCTGTGGGGCAAAATTGGCCCGTGGGCTGGACTTTGGAAATGTCTTGCCTAGCCAATCTATACGTAGGGCAACAATTTTTCAGATCCCCAGAGAGTTCTTTGCTATGAGGTGCCATGTTGAATTTCCAGTGACCAATATGAGAGAGTGAGAGCGATAACACCAAAGTTAACACACCTGCTCCCCATTCACATCTGAGACCTGGTAACACTAACAAGTCACATGACACCGGGAGGCAAAATGGCTAGTTGGGCCCAATTTGGACATTTTCACTTAGGAGTGTACTCACTTTTGTTGTCAGCGGTTTAGACAATAATAGCTGTGTGTTGAGTTATTTTGAGAGGACAACAAATTTACACTGTTATACAAGTTGTACACTCACTATTTTACATTGTAGCAAAGTGTCATTTCTTCAGTGTTGTCACATGAAAAGATAAAATTAAATATTTACAAAAAATGTGAGGGGTGTACTCACTTTTGTGAGATACTGTACATGTGGATACTATGTGTTTCTTACATATATGTGTTTTGTTTGCTTTATTATAGAAATGATCTGTTATCATTATAAAAATAAACACCCCTGAAGAAAGAATGAACTTCTGAAATGCGTCGGGTGTTTTCTTGTCTATTCTGCCATGGTGTCTCCATCACGGTAGTCCAGGGATCCATACAGATCTATATATACTTGTTTGTACTATATATTATACTATACTATATGATTTTTATATACTCCAGCCACCATTGCGGTATTTTTCTTTTTTAATCAATAGGTAATAAAACATTTATGTTTTTATACACCTTGTTGACATTACATCTCTCTACTTTGATGATACAATATAGTTAGGCCAGTAAAGCCCCATCTAGGGGATTCCTTTCCAATTTTTCTACAATATCAGGAAGTAGGGATGATCGAACGGTTCGGGTCGACCATCGGTTCGACCCGAACATTGGCTGTTCGAGGTTCGGCCGAATTCCGAACTTTTTGCTGAAAAAGTTCGGAATTCGGCAACCAGAACCGACCAAAATGGAATGGTTCAGGAAATGGGCTTTAAAAGCCCGTGATTGGACCAGAAACATCAGTAAAAACCAATTGAGGGGGCAGGAGAATGCTAGGAATGTGATTGGAGTGACTAGGGGGTCCATAGGCAAATCATTAGTGAATACGCCCCCCAGTATATAAGATAGCCCCCGCCAAATTCCTAGCATTGTTATACAGGGACATGGAAGAGAGTGGAAGCAGTTCTGTGACTTCTGCTACAAAGTGTCATTTAGCAATTATTAGTGTGAGGAAAGGGATATCTAGTGTAGTTAGGGTGCTATTTTCCACTATAGTTAGCTTTAATAATTTAGTTTCTGTAGGGAAAGCTTTAAGTGTAAGGGGACCGTAGTGTAGTGTAGGGTTAACTGACTGTGACTGCTATGGCAGGGTGACAAAACCCTTCCATATCAGGGTGACCGCTATAGAGAAAAGATCGTTTCTCTTTGGTCACATTCAATGCACTGATATGGCTTCTCACCTGTGAGCATTCTTTTTGCTGCAGGCGTTTATAGGGCTTTTTTGAGGAGATGTTTGGAGTCAGGCATGACATCTGAACATCTGTGTAGGTGTATATATACATACACCCATGTCTGTATATATACACATACACATATATAGGTGTGAAAGTAGCAGAAACATATGCTTGCGCTAATTAAATAATTAACAGGCATATGTCTCCGCTCCTATAACACCTATATGTGTATAAATACATACAAGTGTCTGTGTATATATTCCCCTATACAGAAGTTCAGATGTTTTGCCTGCCTGCAAAGACCCCAAAAAAATGCCCAAAAAAAATGCCAGCTGCAAAAACACACCTGGGCGTTTTTGTAGCTGGCATTTTTTTTGGGCATTTTTTGGGCGTCTTGGAGGCAGGCAAAACATCTGAACTTCTGTATAGGGGTATATATATACACATACACTTGTATGTATTTATACACATACACATATATAGGTGTTATGGGAGCGGAGACATATTGGTGTTCATTATTTCATTAGCGCAAGCATAGTGTTCTGCTACTTTCACACCTATATATGTGTATATATACAGACATGGGTGTATGTATATATATATACCCCTACACAGAAGTTCAGATGTTTTGCCTGCCTCCAAAGACCCACAAAAAATGCCCAAAAAAATGCCTGCGCCAAAAAAAAAAATGCCCAGGTGTGTTGTTGCAGGCGTTTTTTTTGGGCATTTTTTGTGGGTCTTTGGAGGCAGGCAAAACATCTGAACTTCTGTGTAGGGTATATATATATACATACATACACCCATGTCTGTATATATACACATACACATATATATGTGTAAAAGTAGCAGAACACTATGCTTGCGCTAATGAAATAATGAACACCAATATGTCTCCGCTCCTATCACACCTATATATGTGTATGTGTAAAAATACATATAAGTGTGTGTGTATATATAACCCTATACAGAAGTTCAGATGTTTCGCCTGCCTCCAAAGACCCCAAAAAAATGCCCAAAAAAATGCCTGCGCCAAAAATAAATGCCCAGGTGTGTTCTTGCAGGCGTTTTTTTTTGGGCATTTCTTTGGGGTCTTTGGAGGCAGGCAAAACATCTGAACTTCTGTATAGGGTTATATATACACACACACTTATATGTATTTATACACATACACATATATAGGTGTTATAGGGGAGAAGCCATATTAGTGTGAATTAGCGCAAGCATAGATTTATGCTATTTTCACACCTATATATGTGTATGTGTATATATACATACATGGGTGTATGTATATATACCCCTACACAGAAGTTCAGATGTTTTGCCTGCCTCCAAAGTCCCCCAAAAAATGCCCAAAAAAACGCTTGCTACTAAACCGTCAAGGTGTGAAAATAGCGGAGCCATATCCCTGTTCTATAAGTGACCTAATGCAAACTATCTTTTTTTTTCTGGTTCTGGACATGCTACAGAGATGAAACTTCACAGGTACAATTTTTAGACCCCCCCCCCCCCCAACAATAAATCCAAAGAATTTTTTTTTTTTTTTTAAATTTTTTCAATAATTGGCTCTCTATCAAAAATGACAATTTTTAAGAACTTTTTTTGTGTGATTAATAGTCCCTGGGGCATGACCCAGAAACCTAGGCACTTTTTAAGGGCATTTATTGGGTTTTAGGGCTTCAAAATTGTGTTTTTTGATTACCGAAGTTGGGGTCCCATTGATTTCAATGGGGTTCTGAAATCCGGGCCGAACTTTCGGGAAGTTCGGATGTTCTGGCCTGAACCGAACTTTTGAAAAGTTCAATCATCCCTATCAGGATGTAGGCCTTACCCTCTGATCAATCTCACCCTCATTCTTCTAATCTAATCTGCAGATGTTGCAGCCTTCCTGATGTTCCAGTTTATTACTCTCAGTAGGGCCATGTGCTGATGGAGACTGAATTGCGATGTAGCAGGGACCCAGAGAGAGGACAACAACAATCCAACACAAGCTTGAGACATAGACCTAAGGCCTGATGCGCTACAGGTGCTTCTCAAAAAATGTAAATATCATCAAGAAATAATTTATTTCAGTAATTCAATTCAAAAAGTTAAACTCCTATATTATATAAATTCATTACACACAGAGTAATATATTTCTAGCATTTCTTTTACTGTATTTTGATGACTATGGCTTACAGCTAGTGAAAACCTAAAATTCAGTATCTCAGAAAATTATAATACTTAAAATCAGTAAAAAAAATGATTTTTAACCACTTGCCTTCTGTGCACTTAAACACCCTTCCCATCCAGGCCAATTTTCAGCTTTCAGCGCTGTCACACTTTGACTGACAATTGCGCGGTCATGCTACACTGTACCCATATGAAATTTTTATCATTTTTTTCACACAAATAGAGCTTTCTTTTGGTGGTATTTAATCATCTCTGGGTTTTTTATTTTTTACAAAAAAAAAGAATAAAGACAAAAAATTTTGAAAAAAAAAAAAGTTTTTCTTATTTTCTGCGAGTAAATTTTGAAAATAAATTTTTCTCCTTCACTGATGTGCGCTGATGAGGCGGCACTGATGGGCACTGATGAGGTGGCACTGATGGGCACTGATGAGGTGGCACTTATGGGCACTGATGAGGTGGCACTTATGGGCACTGATGAGGAGGTACTAATATGCCGCACTGATGAGCACTGATAGGCGGCACTGATAGGCGGCACTGATAGGCGGCACTGATGAGCACTGATAGGCGGCACTGCTGGGCACTGAGAGGTGGCACTGAGAGGTGGCACGCTGGGCACTGAGAGGCGGCACTGCTGGGCACTGAGAGGCGCCACTGACGGGCGTCACTGATGGGCACTGAGAGGCGGCACTGATGGGCACTGGCGGATGGCACTGATGGACACTGACGGGTGGCACTGATGAGCACTGATGGGCGGCACTGATGAGCACTGGTGGGCAGCACCATCAGTGCCCACACTCAGTGCCCATAGTGCTGCCAGTCAGTGCTCATCAGTGCCTAGATGAGCAGGCACTGATGGGCACTGACTGGCAGCACTATGGGCACTGATTGTGGGCACTGATGGGGGACACTGATGGCGGGCACTGTGGGCACTGTTGGGGGCAATGTGTGTATGTTTTTTTACCTTGCAGTAATCAGGGCACTGGTGATCAGTGCCCTGATTACATGTCTCTGTGTCCCCAGCGCTGTGAGGCTCCCCCTGCTTCCTCACACTGCAGGCTCCGTGTGAGGAAGGAGCGCCGGCGATGAGAGATGATCTCATATGTTTACATATGAGATCATCTCTCATTGGATGGTCCGATCACGTGGTGAATGGCCGCTGTGATTGGCCATTCACCACGATCTGTGATCGGCCGTGTCCAAGGGACACGGCCGACACAGATTCTCCCCGATGCACGCTCGCGGGAGCGCGCGGGGAGCCTGTTCTGGGAGGCCGTTTAAAAACGGCCTCCCGAAAATTCGAGTCCGCGCTGCAGCCGTATATAGGCTGTAGCGCGGATGGGATGTAGTTAACCACTTCTGGACCAGGAGATTTTCCCCCTTAAAGCAGGGTTCCACTCAAAAGTGGAACTTCCTCTTATCTGTCTCCTTTCCCCCTCTGGTGCCACATTTGGCACCTTTCAGAGGGGAGGGGGGAGCAGGTGCCTGTTTTTGACAGGTACCCTGTGCCCAATTCCGTCGGATCTCGCCATGGCGTGGTACATCAGAGGTTCGGCCCCCTCCTCCTCCCTCTGCTTCCAGGCCAATTGCTGTGCTCAGCGCGCTTCACGTATGCGTATAAGGGACCCAGCCGTGAAGCTGCAAGGCTTCCCTGCCGAGTTCCCTTACCGGCAATGAAAACATCAGCTGTGGTGCTGACATTGCTGGATTCCAGGACAGGTAAGTGTTCTAATATTAAAAGTCAACAGCTACAGTAAGTGTAGCTGTTGACTTTTAATTTTTGGAGGGGAGCACGGAACTCTGCTTTAATGACCAGGCCATTTTTTGTGATTCAGCACTGCGTTACTTAATTGGGCAATTGCGTGGTCGTGTGACTCTGTACCCAAATAAAATTTATGTTTTTTTTTGTCCCACAAATAGAGCTTTCTTTTGGTGGTATTTGATCACCTCTGCGATTTTTATTTTTTGCGCTATAAAAGAAAAAACAAAAAGAGCAACAATTCTGAAAAAAACAATATTTTTCACTTTCTGCTATATAACATTCCCAATAAAATTTTTTTTTATCACTTTAGGCCCATTTATATTCTGCTACAAATTTTCGGTAAAAAAAATCCCAGTAAGCGTATTTTGATTGGTTTGCGCAAAAGTTATCGCGTCTACAAAATAGGGGAAAGATCTGTCATTTTTATTAATTTTTTTACTAGTAATGGCGGCGATGATCTGCGATTTTTAGTGGAACTGCAACATTGTGGCGGATAGATCGGACTCCTAACTGACATTTTTGACACTTTGACACAACAGTATCTCTGACCTGCCTGGTGTGTTCCTTGTTCTTCATGATGCTCTCTGCGCTTTAAACGGACCTCTGAGACTATCACAGTGCAGGTGCATTTATACGGAGACTTGATTACACACAGGTGGATTCTATTTATCATCATTAGTCATTTAGGTCAACATTGGATCATTCAGAGATCCTCACTGAACTTCTGGAGAGAGTTTGCTGCACTGAAAGTAAAGGGGCTGAATAATTTTGCACGCCCAATTTTTCAGTTTTTTATTTGTTAAAAAAGTTTGAAATATCCAATAAATTTCGTTCCACTTCATGATTGTGTCCCACTTGTTGTTGATTCTTCACAAAAAATTACAGTTTTATATCTTTACGTTTGAAGCCTGAAATGTGGCAAAAGGTTGAAAAGTTCAAGGGGGCTGAATACTTTCGCAAGGCCCTGTAATGACACTGGCAGGGAAGGGGTTAACCCAAGGGCGATCAAAAGGTTAAATGTGAGCCTATGGGGTGTTTTCTAACTGTGGGGGGGATGGGCTTGTGAAATTAACACAAAATAAATAAATAGGGCAATTCGACGGAACCTGCCGCCGTATAACTGCGGCAGGTGGTCGACAAATGGTTAATACAGAAATGGTACCTTACTGAAAAGTATGTCGGTGTACAGTATAGTATGCCCTAATATTTGGTCGGCAGGAGAGAGAAGAAAAAATGCTTCTAAGTGCAGAAAGTTTACAGATTTATTAGGTGCAAAAAAAAAAATACAAGGGGCAACTCACATGGAGTAAAGTAAAACAAGCTCATCAGGAAGGAGAGTCTGGGATATCAGCGCTGGATGTCAGGATCGACAATCACTTGCTCAAAATCTACCACCATTCATCTGCGATGGCTTACATCTTCTGGAAATATTGGCTCTGTACACCTGGGAAGATAGTTATTGTTGGGCATCCTTGGACATGAACTATTTATACATTCATTCTTCATCATATTGGCCTATCTGCCCTTCAACATTTACTCTTTGCTGATGCATTGCTCAACCCCCGACAGACACAATTCATTCTAGAAGCCACCGCCTTCTGTTTAACCTATATTTATTTTTTATTCAATGGTGACTTCTACCTCCAAATTCAAGCCACTGCTATGGGTGCCAACTTTGTACTATTATATGCAAACCTTCCTATAGGACACTGGAAGTCTACTTACATCTGGAACAAATACCCTTCCCCTTTCTAGCCCATCTAATTTTTTTTGGCAGGTACATAGATGATATTCTTATCATTTGGGATGGCCCTAGCTCCCTGATAAATGAATTTGTCATCTACTGTAACAACAACACCTTTGGCCTCTCATTTACTTCAATACAAAATCTGCAGAGTCTAGACTTTCTAGACCTAGAGCTGTGTCACGAAAACTATACCATTTATGCCAAAAACGATTCCAAACCGACCGCGGGTAATTCCTTTCTACACTAACAAAGTTGCCATCTACCACAGTTGATTAACAACATCCCCAAAGGTCAGTTCTGCTGCCTCAGGCACAACTGCACAAGAGACGACGATTACATCGTCCATAGTGTCTTACTGACCCACAAATTTTTGGAAAAACCTTACACTCAACTGCTGGTGGAACAAGCCTTCTTAATCTATAGGGATAACCCTCCTCCCCCCAGGAACAGCATTACCTCAGGTTTACTACCAGATATAATGATAAACAACAACAAATGGAACACATCCTAGCCAAACATTGGCACATCCTGCAACCTTTCCTACAGCCCCTTATCCAAAGCAAACCCAAGGTGACGTACAGATAGGCTCCCAACTTGAAGGACAAAATTGTCCCCAGTAAACTTAGGCCTTTTGCTTCTTCCCTGTCCACTAGTATACCCACCTTCTTTGCTTTAAAGGGTATGTACCAGTGCAAAAACTATTTATGCAAAACATGCCCCTTTGTTACATGTAAACAAAAGGTATTTACATTCTCAATTAATGAGTTCTACTGATGCTCATTTTAATATGTTGTTTATTGCCTTAGGTGCCCTTTCGGCATGTTATATATAGGTGGACTATTAGACCACTCTGTAAGAGGTTCGGGGAACACCGCTGGTTCATCAAGAAAGGGAATGATGAATATAGCGTTCCCTGACACTTTCTGGAGCACCATCAAAAATCCACCTTTGGCCTAAGAGTATGGGTCATTGAGGGTGTCCCCAGGCATCTCCATGAGGCAGAGCGATTTCATAGGCTATGCCAGGGGGAGACTTTTGGGATTTACAGCCTTGACACCCCCCCCCTTGGGGGCTCAACAGGGAGCTAAAAGTTGTCACCATCTTGTAATCTCCTCTAACCCCCCCCCCAAGTTGCCTTTGTCCCTTGGGGCACAACAGTTATACGTTTATCCTCACTCCATTTTTATTACATCCTACATCATCTCATGCTACCCTCAGAAGATGCATTTATTCCCGTCATAACCCAAATGGTAATATTCCCCATAGACATAATTGTCACTCCACGATGTGGTTTCCTGCATTTTCACACTATGCCACAATATACCATTACTTTTAATACTTGCTTAACATGATGTGACATTCCTTGTATTCTTATTTTTATTGGTATGCATGGTATTGCATCGGCCCACCTAGTTGAGGTCATGTTTGTTATAGTTACTCTGTCTGCATGTATGTATATTTTATCTATGCATATATTTCAGGATACTTTTATGCCCCCCTTCCCCTATCTTTTATCGATTGATATGATTTAGTAAATGTCCGTCCACATTATGTTCTAATCTCTGGTTTAGGTATAAGGTTCTATCATTGTACGACCATAATCCCTATTGTAAATACTGCCCCAATAATGTAGTATCTAGTTCTATATTCCACCATAAATGGCAGGCACTAGGACCCTGCTAGCCCCGATGCCTCCACTACACATGATGGCACTAGAACCCTGCTAGTCCTGGTTCCTCCCAATAAATACAGCTCCCTTGCTTCACTCTTCTGCCTGATGAAGGAGTGCGCATGCCCAGGACCGGCATCATGCAGACTTGGAAACATGCTGCAGCCTTCACCCTTTACAGTAACATCATCTGCACGTGCTGCAATCCATGCTGTGGTCCAGCTTCATCCCCTTTTGTCGGCTTTCCACCTGAGGACTTCCGTCTGGCCTCCATCACGCCGCAGCGGACCCTGGGGGTCCACATCGCGGACATCCAGTGTGGATATCCCAGACTCCCCTACCTGATAAGCTTGTTTTACCTCGCTCCATGTGAGTTGCTCCTAATAAACCTGTAAACTGTATGCACCTAGAAGCGCTTTTTCTTCTCTCTCCTGCCTGCTTCTGCTCCTGTCAATAAGCTTGCCCTAGTGCTTGGATACCATGTCTCAGGATCCCCCTATTCTTGTTGGATCACTTCCTCCTGTCCTATGAACTTCACACTTATATGGACTTCTAATGAACTATTTATACAGGGACCGTCCCCCTCACACAGGGTCTGGTTACCTGTTGGCACCTTCTACCCTTGTTGTGTCTTACTTAAAATTTGGTCGGGGCTCCTTTTGCATGAATTACTGCATCAATTCGGATTGACATGGAGGCGATCAGCCTGTGGCACTGCTAAGGTGTTATGGAAGCCCAGGTTGCTTCTGCATTTGAGTCTAGTGTCTCTCATCTTCCTCTTGATAATACCCCACAGATTTTCTATGGGGTTTAGGTCAGGTGAGTTTCCTGGCCAATCAAGCACAGTGATACCATGATCATTAAACCAGGTATTGGTACTTTTGGCGGTGTGGGCAGATGCTAAGTCCTGCTGGAAAATAAAATCGGCATCTCCATAAAGCTGGACAGCAGAGGGAACGATGAAGTGCTCTAAAATTTCCTGGTAGAGGGCTGCACTGACTTTGGACTTGATAAAACAATGTGGACTAACACCAGCAGATGACATAGCTCTCCAAATCATCACTGACTGTGGAAACTTCACACTAGACCTCATGCAACTTGGATTCTGTGCCTCTCCAGACTCTGGGACCTTAACTTTCAAATGAAATGCAAATTTTTTTTTATCCGAAAAGAGGACTTTGGACCACTGAGCAACAGTCCAGTTATTTTTCTCCTTAGCCCAGGTAGGACATTTCTGACATTGTCTCTGTTTCAGGAGTGGCTTGACACAAGGAATGCGACAGGTGTAGCCCATGTCCTGGATACATCTGTGTGGTGGCTCTTGAAGCCCTGTCACAGGCTGTAGTACACATCTTCTGAATCTCCCCCCCAAGATCTTAAATGACCTTTGCTTCACAATCCTCTCAAAGCTGTGGTTATCCCTGTTGCTTATGCACCTTTTTCTAAAACACTTTTTCCTTCCACTCAACTTTCCATTAATATGCTTTGATACAGCACTCTGTGAACAGCCAGCTTCTTTAGCAATGACTTTTTGTGACTAAAGCCTCGTACACATGATCAGATTATTGGACGATCTTTTGTCAGTTTTTTGTTGCATGCTAGTCTCATTTCAAAAGTGAAGAGGTTACTTTCATATAATAATTCTCGTACGACAGAATTTAACTTTAGATGTGATGTCATGCGTTGAATTGTTTTGTATGTGTTCTTTCGTTTCTGAGCATGCATAGTCTTGCTCTTATGACTTTTTTTTGGACAAAAACTGTACTAATTAAATGAAAATCGGACATTGTGTTAACGTACGATAAAAATTTTATAGCTTTCAAATTCCGTTTTTGTCGTCCGAAAATTCGTAATCGGCTGTGGAAGGCACTATACTAACGATCCGAAAATCGGCAGATCGTTCGTCGGACGAAATTTTACTACCGGCCTTTACCCTCCTTGTGGAGGGTGTCAATGACTATCTTCCGGACAACTAGTCAAGTCAGCAGTCAGCTGCCCCATGTATGTGTACCCTACTAAACCAGATTGAGATTGAGACCATTTAAAGGCTCAGGAAACCTTTACATGTGTTTTGAGTTATTTCACTGATTAGCGTGTGGCACCATGAGTCTACAATTTTTGACTTTTTCACAATATTCTAATTTTCCGAGATACTGACGACCTGTGTAGGCTGGACACCTCTCACTCTCCACTGGTTCTCGGCACACTGGATCCCCCTCAGCTCAACTCGGCACTCTCTGGTTTCTCCGGCGACACCCCGAGACATCCCTTTGCAGCATAATCTGCCTTCTGGGGTAGTTACAAGTCTGAATGTGTCCCCTGATTGGATTTCCTCCACTGCCCTATGAGAAGCCTCTCACAGGAACCAGTGGGGAGACTCCCCTCTCAGTAGGCACACCTGGAAGCCATGACACCCTGACAAAAAGAAATCATGCCCTGCTGTTAGGCAGACAGGGCTCATTATACATTTGCCTAGCACCTACCTGTAGGGTGCTAAATATATATATATATATATATATAAAACTATATATATATATATATAGGCAGGGCTGGCCCAAGACATTGTGCTGCCTGGGTCCAAGAATGAAATGCTGCCCCCCCCCCCAAAAAACATATTTGGCTGTTCCCGGAAATAGCTGAACGTTTACGGGCTTTCCCGGGCGGCAGCGGTGCATGCGCAGTGTGCATGTCAGGCTGGCCACCGCGGACCTTTTTTTTTTAATCGAGTAATAGCCGAAGAAGAGAAGAGGCGGCCGGGGGCTGCCCCTCTCTAAGTGCCGCCTGGGTCCCATGGTCCCACCGGGATCCATGGTAGGGCCAGCCCTGTATATAGGTACTTCAGTTTATATCAATTTATGTCAGTATTGCTGAAAAAAACGGCAAAAAACAAAAAACAACTTTTTTTTTAAACGGTGTGGGGATCCCCCTAAAATCCATACCAGACCCTTATCTGAGCACACAGCCTGGCTGGCCAGGATAGGGGTGGGGGCGAGCAAGTGCCCCCCTCCTGAACCATACCCAGGCCACATGCCCTCAACATATGGGGGTGAGTGCTTTGGGGCAGGGGGGGGCTCACAGAACCCCAGATTCCTCAGGTCACTCAGGTACAGGACAGGATCTAAACAGTTCAGCAGCTCCTTAGAGGGTAACTATCAAAATGATCAGAGCTGCTCAGATCGGCTCTTTAAACTACGTCTGTGTTGCGAGCTGTCTGAAGATGTTGATTGCGTGATTAGAACACTGACCAACTGTGCTTACTTAGAACAAGTATATGTGTATATGTATGTATGTATATATATATATATATATATATATATATATATATCAGACATCATTGTTTGCATGCTGGTTCCAGGTAAAGGACACAGAAGCAAGAAGATAAACATGACAGCCAGGAGACATGCATCTGCAAAATAGGAAGTACCAATAGAAGCTTTTATGCCTCTCGCAAGAGAGCTTTTCTTTAAGACTGAATTCAAACCTTTGCAGACAGTTGTATTGCGTTAACACATGTTAAGGCAGTCCATTCTGTAGAAATGGGCGGCCAATGCATAGCAGTGGACTAAAAAATGCACATGACCGATTTGTAAAACGCAGTGCAAATGCTAAATGATCTAAGGTGTGCACAAGGAGATTTAGGAAAAAATAGGCCTGAGATCTCAAGTGGTTTAAGAGTTGTTACAGGAACAGGTGTTCCCACTGAAGGATTTTCCCTCACTTTTCTGTCAGTGACAACTACATTTCTTCATATTTCTCCTCACCTCTTTTCTTAGCAATTCGTACTGTACAGATAGGAAAATGAACATGGATGTGAAAGCACACAAATAAGGCAAATGCAGATAGTTGTAATCTATTGCTGGTTTAATAAATGTTTGTCTTAGCTGGGAAATACTTTGTTGTGTTAAGTTAGTGCCCAAAGAAATATATTCTTGTCAACAGATGTTCTGTATTCTCAGACTTCTGGCTCAGACTAGACAAGTTTTAGGGTAATTTATGTCCCCGTATGATTCCAGCTGCTTGCCATTACCAAAGAACACAGGGCATATCCCTCAGGCATTCATACTCAATTCAAAGGCTGATCCTTGGTGTGAGAAAGACATTCAGTCTGTTAACATAAACACAAATGTCATTAATTTGTATACAGATGTTTAAAATGGCAATTGTGTTTTTTACCATGATATGTAGACATTGAACTAATTAGTTGTTGTTTTGCCAATATTGTGCTGTAGTCCAAAATATATGTCTGTTGATATCTCTGAGACTACCCATACTGTAAGGTTAGCGGTTTTTCCAAATTAAATCTGGGGACACCCTACTGACCACGCCCACAAAGCCACACACTCATTTGTAACCACATCCACAAAATCACGCCACAATTAAAAAAAAAAAGAATTGGTCACAAGAGGAATGATGCAGCATGGCTAGTGTTCGTTGTGTTGTTGGTGTAGCCAAATTGCAGTAACAGTTGTTGGGTCCGAAGTCAGTAATGCACAGAGTTCAAGATTAAGCAACGAAGAGAGTTTAGAGGTCAGGATTAGGTAATGCACAAAGTGCAGGGGTCAGTAGTAAGTAACACAGAGTTCAGGGGTGAGGAGTGAGTAATGCAGAGAGTTCAGGGGTCAGCCTTAAGAAACACAGAGTTTGTTGGGCAGGCTTAAGGAACACAGAGTTCAGGGGTAAGGAATAAGTTACACAGAGAGTTAAGGGTTAATGCACAAAAGTCCGGTTTAGGCAACACAATGCTCAGGGGTCAAGATTAATAGCAGACATCGTTTAGGTGTTTGGGAGTAAGTAGTGCACAGAGTTCAAGGGTCAGGATGAACTAGTTCAGCATTAGAGCAATTTTTTTTATTTTTTTGTACACATGTAAAAATCTTCGCTTTTGGCCATAACTTTACTTAAACCCCCAGAATGTTTTATATTTTTTGAAAGCAAAAGCCCTGGAGAATAAAAAGATGATAGTTGTAATGTTTTATGATGCATGATATTTAGGCAACTGTTTATCAAACCCAAAATTTCAGGAAAAATTATAGAAAAAGAACTTGACTAAGCCTATGGGCAGTCCCAGGAGGTTTATTCCCCCTCTCTGCTATAGGTACTCACACAGTAGTGACATCGCCTCTATAGACATCAAGGATGCTTACTTGCACATTCCAATCTGTGCCTGTCACCAGAGCTTCCTCTGATTTGCTGTAGGAGAGGAGTCTTATCAGTTTGTAGTATTACCCTTTGGTCTTGCCTCCGTCCCTCGGGTCTTCACAAAAGTGTTGGCTCCGAATCTCACGTTGCTAAGTCAACGAGGGATTGCAATACTGGGTTACCTGGATGATCTCCTCTCGCAAAGTCCTCTGCCGTTCTGATGGATGAAGTGGAGATCACTATACAGACTCTAAGGGAGTTCGGCTGGCTTCTGAATTACCAGAAATCTGCTCTGATTCCAACCAGAAAATTGGATTATCTGGGTCTGACTCTGGACTCAGCTCTAGCCAGAGTGTTCCTTCCTCTGGACAAACTCCAGAAGCTGCAATCCCTTTGGACTTGCATGAGGGTGCTGGGCCTGATAGTATCTACCTTCGAGGCAGTTCTGTTTGCACAGTTTTATACAAGGTCCCTGCAAAGGGAGATCTTAGTCAAATGGGACAAGTGTCTGAAGTCTCTGGACAATCAGATTCGGTTGAGCCGGGAAACCAAAGGGTCTCTGGTCCGGTGGCTTCCCTCTCCGGCTCTTCGCCAGGGATAATCCTTTCTCCTGTCTGTCTGGATGGGGAGGTGTCCTGGGTCTGAGCTCTGCTTAGGGCGTTTGGACACTGGATGAGTCCAGACTACTGATAAATGTCCTGGAATCCCGGGCGATCAGGCTGTGCCTGAATCTCTAGATGGGTCATCTTCAGGGGTTTCCAGTGCGGACTCAGTTGGAAAATGCCACGGCAGTAGCTTATGTCAATCACCAGGTTGGAACAAGAAGTGTGTGGGCAGCTCTGGAGGTACTGTAGCTGGCATTTTACGGTGGGCAGAATGCTTCGTTCCGGCCCTCTCCACTGTACACATTCCAGGAGTGGAAAACTGGCAGGTGGATTAACTCAGACGGCAGATGTTGGACCAAGGGTAGTGGCCCCTTCACCTGGACATGTGAATCAGATATGTCTCCGGTGGGGCACTCCAGAGGGGGATCTGTTAGCATCCCGGTTCAACAGAAAAGTTCTGAGGTTTGTGACACTGTCATGGGATTCTCTGGCGGATACCACAGAAGCTCTGGTGGCCCTTAGGGGCCAGTATCATCTGATCTATGCTTTCCCTCCTCCCAAGCTTTTGCGGAGGCTCTTGCACAGGATCAAGGCAGAAGGTCATTCAAGTGGCCCCAGGCTGGTCTCACCGGTCTTGGTACGCCGACCTAGTGCAGCTGGTGGCCGACGTCCCTTGGAGACTGCCTCTCAGGAAGGACCTGTTGTCCCAAGGGCCAATCTTCCACTCTGCTTTACAGTTGCTGGCTTTGATGGCTTGGCCATTAAAAGCCAGGTGCCAAAGGATAGAGGTTTGCCTGGGTCGGTGATTCCAACACTGCTGAAAGCTAGGAAGTCTACCTCTAGGAAGATCTACCATTGTATGAAGAAAGCATACATATTTTATAGTGTGAGTCAAATGGTGTTCACCCTTGCTCTTTTTTGGTGGTTCGGGTCTTTCTTCAACAGGGAGGTTGAGCAGAAATTGACCTTGAGTACCATCAAGGGCCAGGTGTCAGCCTTGGCGATCTTTTTTCAACGACCACTGGCCACGCACTCCCTGGTGCGTACCTTTATTTAAGGAGTTTGACATTTGACTCCACCGAACCAGTCTCCTCCACCGCCTGGGGATCTGAACTTGGTGCTTTCGGTTCTCCAGAAGCCTCCCTTTGAAAATATTTGCGAGATTCCCCTGCTTACGCTGTCCCAGAAGGTGGCCTTTTTGGTGGCTATCACCTCTGCTCGCAGGGTGTCGGAATGGGCGGCGCTATCTGTTATCTTGTCGTACCCCTTACTTAGTGGTTCACAAAGATAAGGTGGCTCTTTGCCCCTGTCCATCGTTCCTCCCTAAAGTTGTCTCTGATTTCCATTTTAATGAAAATATTGTGTTGCCTTCCCTGTGTCAAGGCCCAAATATCCTAGGAAAATTGTGTTCCATGCCCTGGATGTGGTTCGGGGGAAAAAGGAAGTACCTATAGCAGAGAGGGGGAGTATACCTCCTGGGACTGCCCATAGGTGTAGTCAAGTTCTTTTTCTGCCTAGTGTCCTACTCCTATAGGGGGCAGTATAACCCAATGGTCAAGAATCCTAAGGAGCTGTGTCCGTCAATGAACGCAGAGAAATAGATTTTACGGTAAGTCAAAAATCCCACTTTAGTGCAAACACACACACAATACAATACACTTTTTTTTTGTTAAAATATAAAAGACAAGATTGCATTGAGTAAATAGATATCAAACACGTCAAGTCTTAAATGTGTGTGCACCCGTGATATCTTAAACTACGGTACCCAAAAATCTTCATAAGTGATGTTTTAAAAGCCTTTACAGCCATCAGTTTAGAGTTAACAAGGGGCTCTTGTGCTAGATTTATTGCTCTCAATCTGATGTTCATGGCAATACCTCACATGTGGTGCAACCATTGTTTACATAGACGTGCGGGTGTGCGTTTGTGGGTGTGTGGTAATGGGAATTATAGCAATTTTTAAGATACATTTTATTATAATTTTATTGTTTTAACATTTTTCTTTTGTTTATTTTTACTTCATTTCTTTTGCAAAGAGTTAATAACCCGCATATGATAGCATTAGGCAGGTGACAGATACTCTTTATGGAGACAAGCAAAAAATTGGGGGAGCAAACCCATAAATAAAAATGGGGATTTAGTCCCACCATATGGCCATATCGTGCTCAAGCCCACCACTGCGTCAAAGTACCCCATTATCAGTGGGTCCTACACTATCCATAAAAAGGGGTGAATCCAGCCTCTCTAACCCTTGGAGACAAGACTCCTTGCTGGGAGAGATGTGCTAATGCACTACAAGGGACTCCTCCTATATCTACTTGATAGTGGCCACTGATAGAGTACAGGTGTGTGTGGGGGGTGGGGTGCTCAACCTTAGAAGTCTGGTCAGACCGAATACATAATAAACAAGCAAAAAATTGGGGGAGCAAACCCTGAACATGTATATCTAAAGCCGGTGCAGCTATGGACCAAGCGACATGTATATTAAAAAAGAATAGCGCACACATTCAAAAGTAATGACTATCAAATATGGAGACAATCCATAAATAAAAATGGGGATTTAGTCCCACCAAATGGCCATATCGTGCTCAAGCCCACCACTGCGTCAAAGTACCCCATTATCAGTGGGTCCTACACTATCCATAAAAAAAGGGGTGAATCCAGCCTCTCTAACCCTTGGAGACAACACTCCTTGCTGGGAGAGATGTGCTAATGCACTACAAGGGACTCCTCCTATATCTACTTGATAGTGGACACTGATAGAGTACAGGTGTGTGTGGGGGGTGGGGTGCTCAACCTTAGAAGTCTGGTCAGACCGAATAGATAATAAACAAGCAAAAAATTGGGGGAGCAAACCCTGAACATGTATATCTAAAGCCGGTGCAGCTATGGACCAAGCGACATGTATATTAAAAAAGAATAGCGCACACATTCAATAGAAATTACTATCAAATATGGAGACAATCCATAAATAAAAATGGGGATTTAGTCCCACCATATGGCCATATCATGCTCAAGCCCACCACTGCGTCAAAGCACCCCATTATCAGTGGGTCCTACACTATCCATAAAAAAGGGCTGAATCCAGCCTCTCTAACCCTTGGAGACAACACTCCTTGCTGCGAGAGATGTGCTAATGCACTACAAGGGACTCCTCCTATATCTACTTGATAGTGGACACTGATAGAGTACAGGTGTGTGTGGGGGGTGGGGTGCTCAACCTCAGAAGTCTGGTCAGACTGAATATATAATAAACAAGCAAGAAATTGGGGGAGCAAACCCTGAACATGTATATCTAAAGCCGGTGCAGCTATGGACCAAGCGACATGTATATTAAAAAAGAATAGCGCACACATGCAAAGGAAATGACTATCAAATATGGAGACAATCCATAAATAAAAATGGGGATTTAGTCCCACCATATGGCCATATCGTGCTCAAGCCCAATTTTTTGCTTGTTTATTATGTATTCGGTCTGACCAGACTTCTGAGGTTGAGCACCCCACCCCCCACACAAACCTGTACTCTATCAGTGTCCACTATCAAGTAGATATAGGAGGAGTCCCTTGTAGTGCATTAGCACATCTCTCCCAGCAAGGAATGTTGTCTCCAAGGGTTAGAGAGGCTGGATTCACCCCTTTTTTAAGGATAGTGTAGGACCCACTGATAATGGGGTACTTTGACGTAGTGGTGGGCTTGAGCATGATATGGCCATATGGTGGGACCAAATCCCCATTTTTATTTATGGATTGTCTCCATATTTGATAGTCATTTCTTTTGCATGTGTGCGCTATTCTTTTTTAATATACATGTCAATTGGTTCATAGCTGCACCGGCTTTAGATATACATGTTCAGGGTTTGCTCCCCCAATTTTTTGCTTGTTTATTATGTATTCGGTCTGACCAGACTTCTGAGGTTGAGCACCCGCCCCCCGCACACACCTGTACTCTATCAGTGTCCACTATCAAGTAGATAAAGGAGGAGTCCCTTGTAGTGCATTAGCACATCTCTCCCAGCAAGGAGTGTTGTCTCCAAGGGTTAGAGAGGCTGGATTCACCCCTTTTTTTATGGATAGTGTAGGACCCACTGATAATGGGGTACTTTGACGTAGTGGTGGGCTTGAGCACGATATGGCCATATGGTGGGACCAAATCCCCATTTTTATTTATGGATTGTCTCCATATTTGATAGTCATTTCTTTAGCTTGTGTGCGCTATTCTTTTTTAATATACATGTAGCTTGGTCCATAGCTGCACCAGCTTTAGATATACATGTTCAGGGTTTGCTCCCCCAATTTTTTGCTTGTTTATTATGTATTCGGTCTGACCAGACTTCTGAGGTTGAGCACCCCACCCCCCACACACACCTGTACTCTATCAGTGTCCACTATCAAGTAGATATAGGAGGAGTCCCTTGTAGTGCATTAGCACATCTCTCCCAGCAAGGAGTGTTGTCTCCAAGGGTTAGAGAGGCTGGATTCACCCCTTTTTTATGGATAGTGTAGGACCCACTGATAATGGGGTACTTTGACGTAGTGGTGGGCTTGAGCACGATATGGCCATATGGTGGGACCAAATCCCCATTTTTATTTATGGATTGTCTTCATATTTGATAGTCATTTCTTTTGCATGTGTGCGCTATTCTTTTTTAATATACATGTCGCTTGGTTCATAGCTGCACCGGCTTTAGATATACATGTTCAGGGTTTCCTCCCCCAATTTTTTGCTTGTTCTTTATGGAGACATTAGGGGTCTAATAGAACCCAATATCTCCCCTGCTCTTCCCAGCAAGTAACTGAGCACAGAGCTGCTCAGTTAGATGCTCCCCCTGACTTGTACCACCTAGGAAATGGAGGATCTGAAACTGGAAGTGATGAAATCATTGTCGCTTCCAGTTTCTATCAGTATGGGGGAGATCGAGGCATGGATGTGCCTCAGTCTTCCCCTGCTCTTTATCCTGAAGTTGACAGTTGTGGTCCTGGGCTCCCATTAAGAGCATGAGAGCCTGGGAATCGTGCGGGGGAGAGACACTGCACCGTCTGCTCTGTGGTAGTGATTGGCGGCTGTACAGCAACCAGATCACTTTCACTTCCATTCTGGGAGCAGACAGAACAAAACGGGGCACAGGTTGATGGCTATGGCTGCATTGAAAGAGCTGAACTTGTTAAGAAACAAACAGAGTTCAGAGGTCAGAAGTATTACATGGAGCTTAGGGGTCAGGATTAAGTAACACAGAGCGCTCAGGGGTGAAGATTAAAAACACACAAAATTTAGGAGTAAGTAATTTACAGAGTTCAAGGGTCAGGATTAACTATTTGTCTTGAAGCTATGCTAAACTGAAAAGGAGCCTTTGAGTTAGTTGTTGTGCATTGTTAGCCACCAGCAATGTTTTAATACATCCTCCATTTTTTAACTTCAACAGGGGTGCTGCTCTTTTAAATGCCAGTTTTTCAAAGAGCTATTGCCCGCATTCTCCACCAGTTGTGATATTGCAGGACACAGGCTTTGTAAATAAAACAGGCTTTATTCAACTTAAATTGCTTGTTAGCAAAACATTAACACTCCCAAACAACAAATATGTCACTTCCAAAAATCTTGAGGCACAGAAAAAAAAATCTAGAGGTTTGGATAACTGCCATGGGAAAAACATCAGCAGCACAAGTAAAATCCTTGGCTGAAGCAGTGCAGTCCCTTTCTAAAAATCCTGAGTTAGCAGTTGTTGCCCCTGGCTACCAGACAACCACCAAAGCAGACACCGACTGATGACAAAGGGGCATTCCTGACAGCATTTTAAAGACCAGTATAATGAGAAGGGTAGTCTTGAAACAAATATGCCAGCTTAATTACACCTTTTTGTCAGCAAACCCACTTTCTAAAGATGCTTGTGTCTATATAAGCTTACAATTGCAAATTCTAAGCCATCTGGGGGTGAAAACAGCTGTCCAAGCACAGTGAGTGCACTGATGGAGTTTATAATCAAATAGGCCACCACAGTCACAGATGCACGATCGGATTCAGCTGGTCACTAATTGGTTGCAACCAGAAAATCTAATGGGGGACCTCAAATGGTGGAGAGGGTTGTGATGGACAGATAACTTCAATTTCTGCTGGTTGACTCGCAACTGTGGGTGTGTCACGGTGACCCTGTGACCATCTGGTATAAACTATCTAAAGGTAGATGAAAGGAACTCTTCTCCTTTGAGGAAAACCATATTACAAAGCCCTGGAACCAGCTTAAAAGAATCCCTGGAAGAGTAAGTCCCTGTTCCTTTGTGGGATCTTCAATGCCCCACATGGGAAGACACATATAATGCTGGATGTGTCATTAATGGGGGTATGTTAGGGAGTATTGTCCATTGCAAGAAGAGCCAAGGCAATGTGGGGGTCTCTACAGGCTTTCTCTCTTTGTCCAGGAAGCCTATACTGCACACCCTCCTTCTGGACTTCTGGTGGGGGAATTTTTTCTCTGTGATTATCAATCAGGTTTTAGTTACAGCATTCATCGTGGAGTCAGGGAGTATGGTGACCCTGGCACAGGACATTTTGGTTGGTGAGGTGGGACCTGTGACCAAGACACTACAGGTCATCAGCATCCATAGGGATACACGGACCTACCCCACGTTTTCTGTGCCCATAACCACTAGGTGTGAAACAGGAGGTTGGACTCCTAGGATAGGAAATCTGGTACACCCAGTAATCGGAGAACATTAAATTTGGGAACTGTGGGAAAGAAGGGGTCTGACCAAATGGGTAAAACACTGCTGACCCTCAGACAATGTTATTGATATACCAGATGATGATTTGTATGAAGAGGAGTATGATGATGGGTCTGGTTACAGAGCCCAAAATAAGAATATTGCCAGTACTGGAAAGCCTTAACCTGAGCTTCCCATTGAGGGAATCTCTCCCTTTACAGGTCATGTCTGGGGAGGAAGCTGAGGAGCTAATCTGTAGTCCTGGACTCTTTGTTCTAGATGTGTTTCTGAGGGCTTTTGGCATGGCTCAGATGCAGGAAAATGTGTTAATTTCTTCCAAGAATGTTCTAAAATATGCCTCGCAGATGCAAGAGTAGATCACAAATGTGATGCCGCTGGTAAGGAGTTGTATGCAAAGTGCCCAGGAAGCACAATGATGAGTTTGCAACAGATTAGCTAAAATAAGACACTTTCAGCTCAGAAACCAAGTGGCAGCATTGATCCCCACTGTAGAAAGCAAGCTTCTGGCTAGGTGGCAAGGCCTATTTGGGATTTTGGCTAAAGTGGAAGAGTGAATGACATGGTGCATCAACCAGGCAAAAAGAAACTTAAAAGCGTAACTCCACTTTTGTTGAGAAAAAAAAAACATTCCCCTCTTGTTATTCTCTGTACATTGCAGGGATTTTAACAAACTTTGTTGCAGATTCCTACCTTTTGTTATTCTGAAGAAATCCCTGTTTGTTCCTCTGTGCCTCTGTGCTGAGTGGGTCAAATGGGAGTGGTTTCATAATTATCTGTCAGCTGTGGCAGCTGCAGGGCTCTAATGAGGAAAGCTGCTGGGCCTGCATCCCTTTAGACGTGCTCCTATTGGGAGTATCTCACCAAAAATGACATTTTTGTTGCAGGGGATGCCAGAAATCTGACTTGTATCTTAGGCAGACTTCTGGGAAAATTGATGAGCCAATCACACAAGCAGTAAATTATGTTTCTGGGGTGTGGTCAGTACACATTCTGTGTACAGAACAGCTCCAGGGGGCCATATTATATTATTAATATAGCATTTTCAGAAAATTACAACAGCTGCAGATTGAAAATGAAATGTCATTTTTAATAACATGCAATTACAATTTGATTTGTGTCGCAGTTGTATACACTATATTGTTTTTTCTTTTTTGGCTGATTTTTGTCCCCACAAAAGTGGAGTTACCCTTTAATTTGTTGAAGCTCTGGAAAAACAGGGATCCAGTAACTGCCTCATTGAGTACAAGATTTGACACTCCAGTGTGTGTGGACAGTGTCCAGTTAGCCAGTAGTCTGTCCAAAGCCCAAACTCAGGAAGCAAAGGATTTTTTTCGTAGGAGTAAGGAAATGTTCTTTGATTTACCAGGACTCACTAAACATCACTGAGCATGATATCATCACCTAGCCTGGTGTTAAGGTTTATGTTAGGCTATATTGCATCCCAGAAGCTTAGAGGCAGGTTGGCTCAGATGAGGAGAAAAAAAGTGTTGGTGCAGGGAATTATTGAGGAATCGCAGAGCGAGTGGTCAAGCCTGATTGTTTTGGTCCCAAAGCCCAAAGGTACTGTGTGATTCTGAAGCGATTACTGGAAGCTGAATAAATGTCACAGTTTGCCGCTTACAACATGCCTTGGGTGGATGAGATCTTTGAAAGACAAGGCTAAACTTGATACATCACTTTCAACCTTACAAAAGGATACTGGCAGATACCTTGAACCAAAGCTGCCCAGGGGAAAACCTCTCTTTCGCATCCCAGATTAGTGTACTTCCAGTACAAAGGAATGGTCTTTGGACTACACACTGCTCCAGCTAAGTTTCAACAAGCGATGGGTAAGACATTACACTCCCACTGGGAATACACTTCAGTTGATGACTGGATGACATTGTCATTTTCAGTAGGAACTGCGAATTTCCATTTGGCAAAGTAGAGGCAGTGTTAGATTTTCCATGCACCCCAAAAATATTCATGGAGTAAGCAAAGTACCATGGGTACATTGTGTACATTGTGGGAAGAGGGATGGTGTGGCCCCAAGTCAACAAGGAGGATATATAGTCCTGGCCCTACACCTTACCAAAAAGTAATGCATGCATTTCTTGCATAGTGTGGTACAGAATGTTTGTGTGCTATTTTGAAACCATGGCAGGGCTCTTGACTGACCTGGCCAAGGGTCAGAAGTCCATGATGGTTGAGTGGTTTGCAGATGCTAAAAAGGCTCTCCTAGAGCTCATGTCTGCACTATGCCAGGACCTATTTCTGGTAGCGCTCAATTTCTAAAAAAATAATTTGTCATTCAGACAGATATCTCAGATTTGGGATTAGGAGTTGTTCTATTGCAGGTCATTTAGTGAGAGAAGCATCCAATGTTTTTTCTCCGCAGCTGAGAAAAGCTATGCAATAATCGAGCAGGATTGTTTGGCTATTAAAAGGGCCCTGGAGGCAATCCCTGTAATATTTCATAGAGAGGAAGTTCAGGCTCATCTTTTACCATGCTTGCCTGAAAAACAAAGGGACAAATGCCAGGGTAACCTGCTGGTTCCTGACACTATAGGAGTTCCAGTTTGTGATAAGGCATATGCCTGGAAGACTCCATCAGAGTGATGATGCTCCTTCCTGGGTCTCTGCTCCACTGCTCCATCTCCAGGTTGGGGGTGGGGGAGTTACTATAGTATCTATAGCCAAAATAAATTTGGCTTAGATGGCAGGTACAAATCCCCTCTTTTTTGTGGCAAGTCTTGGGCAATAGAGGTTAACATAGTGGAGGGATGATAAAGAGGAAGAGAGGAGTTGAGAGTAGGAGTGGAGTTTGGCTGCAGCTGTGTGGAGCTGTGGAAAACCCCTGCTGCTGGCTGGGCTCTATTGTGCATCTTTGGCCCTTGAATTTTGTTCCTTGGAAAACCTTCATTGCTGAAGTAAGCATATTTCTCTTTGTTTTGAATGTTTGATGTTAACCCGAAGAGGAGCATTTGAGTTTGCTTCCTGTTTGGGACAGTTATTTTGCTGCTGACAAGCCATTTAAGTTGAATAAAGCCTGTATAGTTTAAGAAGCCTGTGTCATGCGATTCCACTGACCCCATGAATATCACAATAAGTTATCTTGTCCTCACACTGTTGGGGGGGGGGGGGGCCCTCCTCATACAGAATATTATGCTAAACCTGCAGGTAAATAAGAGAACCAGAACCTTTGCTGGATTTGATTATAAAGTTAGCAGTGCTTCCACCCAGGAGGAGGCCTCTTTGAACAAAGGCGGTTCCCTCCGTGGGAAATGAATTAGTAATCTTATCAAAATAATTGGGAGCAGAGGAACTACTGCAAACAGCATATAACATTAGCCATAAGTATACAGATGTGCATCAATATCAAAATAATACAAGCTGTAAATAAGAAAAGATTAATAAAAGTACTAACAACTAATGTACAAACAGGTATTATTAGCAAAGAGCAAACAAGAGTCCTGGTAGGATTGTACTCTTATACCTGAGTATATATAGTTCTTAATAGAGATTCCTCCAGATGAATGCTGCAGAAAAGTCCAGTTTCAGGGGCCCCTGAGGATAATCATGATGCAGAATTTATCTTGGTGTCAGAGACCTGAAGACAAGATATTCGGTTATGAGGAGACCTTCCAGCTGCTGTCCAACCCGCCTGGAATGCAGCTTTTCCCCAACAGAAGCTGTGGTGTGGCATTGGAACTCAGAGTCAGCCTATCTACTCTGTGCTTTGTCCCTTGTAGTGTCTAATCTGTCATGCATCCAGACCTCTAACTACCAGAAGTAGCCTTTAGATGCCTAACCTAGCTCTAACCTATGCTGGGTATTTAACTCTAAGCTAAAAACTTTCTATAGAATCCCAGACCAGATGGGACAGGGTTAACTGAAATAACAGGATCTGCATATAAACTCTATTACAATAAACATGTTCACCTACTAATATATTGGTAGGTGACCAATATACATATACTCTAACACAGACTTAGCTATCTGGCACTGTGCACGTGAGTTATTAACAATAGAAAAAACATACTCTGTCACAAGGATTCAAAAACGAATTCAAGAAGCTATGGGCAGCTGTGGCTAAACTATTAGGACATAGTAATACTTGCCCAGTAGTCTCTGCTTCTGGTCTGGGTGAAATACAACAGCAGCAACTCATGTGTGTGTTAGGCCATGTGGCTCAGTTCCTCTCTCCTTTACTTCCTCCTTTTGGGGTTTTGAAAGCGGAACTAAACTGCATTTGAGCACCACAAACTGAAAATGCTATTTAATTCATTTTTAATATTCAAAGCAAACTTGCCCATCCATCCATGTCTCCATTCTTCATTTTGCCAGCTGAAGTGTAGAAAAACAGTTTAAAACTTCTAAATAAGATATACTTTCCTATCTTTTTTTACAAATGCTAGCAGCAAAAGGATTAAAAATAGTTAATGTTGATTGAGTGAGTTTAGTTCTGCTTTACTCCAGCTCCGCAGAGACAGGAAGTGATGTATATAGATAACTCACAGCAGAGCCTCTTCTAAATACAGACAGTAGAGGGCAGCAGATCCCTACAACACAAATCTGTAATTACATGTATTACCCTTCTTATCTCCTACAGTGTTTCCTACATTCTCAAAATACAATTTAAATTTTCTTGTTGTAGCACTATGACGGCGGCACATTCAGGCAGGGCAGGCGCGCGATCGTGTGTGCGCCGCCCTGCACTGCCGGTGTCGGCGTGTCCCCGGGACACAGCCCGTCACCGGCAGGGGGGAAACAGCCAATGGGCATGGCTGTTTCCCACGTGATCGGCTGTGTTCCAATGACACAGCCAATCACAATAGAGGAGCCCAGAAGATAATCGGGAGCGCGCAGCGCGGTCATGTCGGTGGCTCTGTGTTCCCTAGGAACACAGCTAGTCACCGGCAGTAGTAAACAGTCACTGACAGTGACTGTTTACTATGTGATCGGCTGTGAATCCATTCACAGCCGATCACAAAATGTAAACACAGAGCAGTAACTCACTGTTACTAGCTCTTCTCCCCTCACACAGTTTCCAGTGTGAGGAGAGCAGAGCCAGAAACAGTGAGTTACTGCTCTGTACACCTGTCAATGTAAAAGCACACTAATAAAGGTCCCCACACAGTCCTCAGCCCCCCCCCCCAATTGCACCTGTCACCTAACAGTCACCTCATCAGTGCCCAGAAATTGACACCCATAAGGCTACGTTCACATGTGAGCGTAGCGATCACGGGCAGAATCACAGCGATTATGCCCGCGATCCGGAAATCATTGCAAATCGCGGGACGCCTGTGCATTGCCCGTGATTTGCAATAGCACCCAAAACGCTGTGCGATGTTGCCGCGATTTCCGCCTGCCGAATCGCGGTAACATCGCGAAAACAACGCATGATGCCCAAAAAAGGTACAAGAGTTTCTTTGGGGCGTTGTTTGCGCGATGTTACCGCCCATTATTGCCCACCATTGCTGCCTATCAGTGCCCATCAGTGCTGCATATCAGTGCCACCCCATCAGTGCCACCCCATCAGTGTCTCCTCATCAGTGCCTGTCAGTGCGGCATCATCAGTGCTCATCAGTGCAGGAAAAAACATATCTATTTACAAAATTTTATAACCTAAACAAAAAAACTTTTTTTTTTTTTCAAACTTTTCAGTCTTTTTTTATTTGTGCACCAAAAAAGAAAAAACCTGACGGTGATCAAATACCACCAAAAGAAAGCTCTATTTGTGGGGAAAAAATGACACAAATTTGGTTTAGGTACAGCGTTGCATGACCGCGCAATTGTCATTCAAATTGCAACAGCGCTAAAAGCTGAAAATTGGTCTGGGAAGGAAGGGGGTTTAAGTGCCCTGTATTGAGGTGGTTAAAAGCTAAATACTGGAGTTATGGCAGCAGATAGCTGCCATAACCCCGGTATTTTTTTAAACGGCGAGCGGTTGGCTTTCAGATAAGGGTGGTCCCAGTGGCGGATTCGCCGCGGAATTACCCTTACGGTGTAGGGGAAGAGGTGCCCCCCCCCCTCCGCCGCGTCCCAAACGTTTTCCCAGCTTACCGGACCCGCCGGCAGCGGGGAAAACTATCCAGACCCGGATCCTCAGAGACAGGAAGTCGAGTGAGGGCAAGATGGCCCTCACTTGACTCTATGGTCTTGGAGTACCGGAGCTACGTCAAAAGTCATTGCCTAGCAACCGGTTTAAAGGGCCGCTTTTTTTTTTTTCTTTTTCAACAATTTTTTTTTCTTTTTTAGTGTAGTTGTGAGGTGTGAGGTCTTTTTGACCCCAGATCTCACAATAAAGAGGACCTCAAACCAATAATAATGGTCCCAAAACAAACAAAAAGGGACCTCGGCCTAATGGTCGACGTCTCTCATATAAATCACCACATAGGGGCCCCAATGTTGCTAATAACAAACCCACTGGGAATCAGTCTAAACCTAATAATCATTTTTCCGGACAGGGTCAACAAGGCGACTGGCAACGCGGTAGAGACCGCAACCAGCATGGAGGGTATGGTTATCCCAACTATCCCCATACTCCTCAATGGAGGAGAGGACCAGACAACTTTGCGGAACCAGGATATTATTACCCTAATCCCCATTGTCCAGAACCTGACCAATATAGACCACCACACTGGCGGCAGTATTACAGTCCCCCTAGATCCCAACCATATTGGTATGATCCAGGTTACAATCGTCCACCAGGGCCTGCAAGGGAACCTCAGAATTCTAGAAGAGATCATCCTCCCCCTAGACAAGAGGGCTATCAGTATAATGTACCGGTTAATAACCGATTCTACCCGCTTAAGGACAATGAGGCCCCTGAAGAAGTGGAAACATCTCAACCACTCAATAGTATACATACAGTAAGAGAGGTGGCCTTGGAGAACCCTAACTCTGAGACCCTAGTAGGTCAAAGCTATCCTGGTTGGGGTTTTCCCAAGGCCAATCAAGGCATCAAGCGCCCAGCCGAACCTCAAGAGGATGTCGGGGAGGCAGGCGCATTAAATCAAAAAAAATCCAAAACGTAGAGGGTGCAGGTATCTTTAACCTCAGCAAGGTCACCCTTAGCAGTGCTGAGATTCAAATTTTAGATAAAGGCCTTAAATTCGCACCCCCACAACGCCTTAATAAATTCCAAACATACATGGATGTACACAAGTTTGTGAGGAAAATGAGTGTAAAAAGATACATGATGAGTAATCCAATTAGCCAACAAACGAATGTACCCCGGCAATATCAGCATTCCGGGTTATCAAATGCATCTGTTTTTAACCCGCCAGGATCTTTAGCACCATCTCTGAAAGTTTTCAGGGATGTGGTGCTTAGAGATCTGGATCGCATTCAAGTGCATAAAACTTCTCTACCCACTAATTTACAGACCGGATTAGATTCCCTATGTAATAATAAAAACTTGGTGATCAGGCCTGCCGACAAAGGCGGTGGGATAGCAGTCCTGGATAGGGACGACTATATGGCAGAAATGTATAGACTATTGAGTGATGGTCAGACTTATGTCACACTGCCCTCTGACCCTAAGATCAAATATAAAAAGGAGTTGGTAAACATAGTTGAAGATGGTTACCAAAGAGGCATACTCAACAAAAAGGAGAGGGCCTATCTTGTCCCAAAATGTCCCCGGACTCCGGTGATTTACTGCCTCCCTAAACTGCATAAGAGTCTGACTTCCCCCCCGGGTCGTCCCATCGTCAGTGGTATAGACTCTGTGACGTCCCGGGTGGGGAAGTATATTGACTCTTATCTGCAGCCTCTGGTCCAAAAGACCCCATCGTACATTAAGGACACTACACATGTCCTTAATTTACTATCTGGACTGACTCCCACTGCCGACCTATGGATGGTAACAGCGGACGTATCTTCACTGTATACCGTCATTCCACATCACTTGGGTCTTAATGCAGTGGGAATGTTTCTAGACAGAGACTCCTCTATACCTGACCAACAGATCTCACTCATTATGAGACTTTTGGAATTCGCCACCCATCACAACTATTTTTGGTTTGATGGGAGGTTCTATCGCCAGACGACAGGTGTGGCAATGGGAGCTAAGTATGCCCCCTCCCTTGCCAACTTGTTTATGGCACAGTGGGAGGAGGATGTCATCTATGCCCACCATAGGCCTCAGTTGAGGTTGTGGGCTAGGTACATAGATGATGTCCTCCTCCTCTGGGATGGTCATCATCGTGACCTGGTAGCTTTTATGGAGATGCTGAATTCCAACTCAAGAGGGATCCAACTTAATTATGAATGTAGTCAATCTACTATTAACTTTCTTGACATTACCATAACTGTGAGGGATAACTGTTTTTTCACCTCTACTTACTTTAAATCGACGGACAGAAATTCATACATTCCCGTCGACAGCTGTCACCATGACCCTTGGCTAAAGGCTGTGCCAAAGGGACAATATCTCCGCATCAGGAGGAATTGTTCCAGTCATCAGGTTTTCTGAGGTTTTAACCAAGAGATTTCTTGAGAAGGGATATGATCATGAATTTCTCCAGAAAACACTCTTGGAGGTACAGCAAAAAGATAGAGCTTCACTCTTGAAACCACGGGAAGTGGAAGATAATACATTTTCCAGTGTGCCCGCTGCTCCCTTTATTACCACCTTTTCCAGTCAACACATGGTCATTAAAAACTTAATACGCCGACACTGGCATATTTTAAATAATGACCCTGTTCTAGGCACAACCCTACCTGAGAAACCTAGGGTTGTTTTCAAGGGTGCACTATCCTTAAGACATAGTCTGGCCCCCAATGTGCTGGAACCCCCCAAACCTAGGAGTACTTTCCTAGACCAGCTCACTGGTTATTACAAATGTAATAGGTGCCAGATATGTTCTTTGAATTCAATACGGACACGTAATACTAAATCCTTCACCTCACATAGTACTGGCAAGCCACATGACATTGAGCCTTTCATTTCGTGCACTACCAAGGGAGTTGTCTATCTGCTTCAATGCCCTTGTGGCTATCAATACATAGGCAGAACCAAACGCCCTATGAATGTCAGACTCAATGAACATGTGGCAAACATTCGAAAATCATTTCCGAAGCACTCGGTATCGAAACATTATGCCCAGGCCCACAATAGTGATCCCAAGAATACACTATTTCTGGGAATAGACAAGTTTACCCCACACTGGCGGGGTGAACCTCTTAAGAGGGGTATCTCCCGCCTTGAGATGGCCTGGATATATAGGGTCAAAACATACACACCTTTTGGCTTGAATGTTGACACAGAGATCAACGCATTCATTGATAACTCCTGAGCTGATTAGGATTTTCAAAGAATAATTACCTTTTGGTTGGTGAATTTTTAGTTTCTTTTTAGGGGACAATACGTTCTGTATAGGTGCTTTTTATGTACTTTTTTAATATGTTGCAATGCATTTTTTAATCAATTTAGTGATTTTAGTTTTAGCTTTTCATTTGTATTGTATTTAGGATTCCATGACCGGAATATCCTATTTTAATTATTCAGTTATAATATTATTTATATCATTTTAATTTTTCATTGGCCGATGAGATGGCATTTTTGATAAATCTGCCATCTGGGGCTGTTTTGGAGTCTCGGCGCTAAAGCCCGGATCTCGTAGTGGACCTCAGGTCTGTGTTGATGCAATTTCTGATCCCTTGGATGCGGAGCTCCACTTTTGCTATTTGTTTACATTTGGGCAACATACGTCATATCCTCTTCCGGTTTATGACGTGTGTTTCCGGTCTTCTATTACCATAACGAAAATGGCCGAAAAGGAACTTCCGGTCATTGATTCAACTATATTTATAGGTGGCGTCAGCACGCCGCCCGTACCTTTGAAAAAATCATCTTTGATGAAACTAGTCAGGTCACGGCGTGCTGACGTCACACCCACCTACTTGTTGTGAAGGACGGGCGAGCGGAGCCGTCCGGCCGGCGGCTGTTACCTCCCTCCAACCCCTCTCATCCACGTTCCTTGTCGTCTGATATTTGTAAGTGCAATACATTTTTGTGTCAATAAATAGTCGTTGGATTTTATGCTATGGCTCTCCCCTCCTCATTTCTTGGGTAACCTGCATCCCTCCCTGAGTCTGGTTGACGAGCGCTATCAGGAGTGTTGTCCAGCGTCACTTTGAACCCCCGCTCAATTAATATCTGGAGCTGGTAAGAGTACCCATTCTCACTGGTGCCCTCTAGGTTCTATTATACGTCTACCTTCTAGTCTATCTGGTAAGCGGTTTATCTCACTACCTGCTTAAACTTCTTGGTACAGTCTATAAGGGAACCTACCCTCTTCGGTGGTGGCTGTCACTATTCACCACTATTGAATTTTTAGTTATCACTATTTGGGTGTTATCATCGTTTGTTTTGTGGTTTTACGCTATGGCGTTTGCCTTTTTTTCCCTCATTTAAACGTATCCCTGGACACCTGCATCACCACGGTACGGGTTGCTGCCTTCTGAGGTCTGTGGATTCGGTTCCCATTATTTTGGCTACAGTATCTGCTACTTCTGGTAAGCGGTACCCGCACAAGTTACAACGCAATTTTTTCCATTTTTGTTACTGGTTTACACTATGGTGTTGTTTTTCTCCTTCTATTCATATACCACTGAGGAGATTTACATCGGAGCCCTATGAAGCTTGCTGTGTTCCACATTTGAAGACTCTGCCTTTAAATTTCTTGGCTCTTTAATGATTGGAATCTGGTAAGCGGTACCTGCACAAGGGTCATCATTTTTCCCTCTCATTTATGGACATTCACATGGACTGTTTCATTTGTTAGCGCAGCTTTATTTATATATTTTCTTCTTGGGGTGTCAGTCGCACTTGAAGCTGCTGCTTTGCTTTTTTGAATTAGCGCAGTTGTTTTTTTCTCCTTTAATAAAGAGGACCTGTCATGCCTATTTCTATTACAAGGGATGTTTACATTCCTTGTAATAGGAATAAAAATGATCAAAACTTTTTTTTTTTAAAACTGTGTAAAATAAAAAAATAATAAATAAAATAAATAGGAAAAAAAAAAAATGAAAGCGCCCTGTCCCCGTTAGCTCGCGCGCAGAAGCAAATGCATACGCAAGTCCCGCCCACATATGTAAACGGTGTTCAAAACACACATATGAGGTATCGCCGCGATCATTAGAGTGAGAGCAATAATTTGAGCCCTAGACCTCCTCTGTAACTCTAAGCAAGTAACCTGTAGAAATTTTTAAAATGTTGCCTATGGGGATTTTTAAGTACCAATGTTTGGCGCCATTCCGTGAGCGTGCGCAATTTTGAAACATGACATGTTGGGTATCTTATTACTCGGCGTAACATTATCTTTCACATTATGGAAAAAATTGGGCTAAATTTACTGTTTTCTTATATTTTAATTAAAAAAAGTGAGTATTTTTCAAAAAAATTGCATTTGGAAGACTGCTGCGCAAATATGGTGTGATAAAAAATATTGCAACGATCTCCATTTTATTCTCTAGGGTCTCTGCTAAAAAATATATATATATAATGTTTGGGGGTTCTAAGTAGTTTTCTAGCAAAAAAAATTATTTTAGCTTGTAAACACCAAGTGTCAAAAAAAGGCCCAGTCTTAAAAGTGGATAAATTGACAACTTTGTGTACAGTGCTACTTGGATGTTAGGCCTCTGTATGTGGTTAGGCTGTGTAAAAGTTTTACACATGTGGTATCGCCACACTCAGGAGGAATAGCAGAATGTATTTTGGGGTGCAATTTTTGATATGTACATGCTATGTGTTGGAAATATTTCATAAATGGACAACTTTGTGTAAAAAAAAAAATGCATTTTCATTTTCTTTCCACAGTTTCCAAAAACTTGTGGAAAAAAATGACACGTTCAAAAGACTCATTATGCCTCAAAAATTATACGTTGGGGTGTTTGCTTTCCAAAATGGGGTCATTTTATGGGGGTTTCCATTGTCCTGGTGCTCCAGGGCCTTCAAAAGTGCGATAGGTTGTCAGGAAATGATATGTGTAATTTATGCTCCTAGAATGCCGGACGGTGCTACTTGGATGTTAGGCCTCTGTATGTGGCCAGGCTGTGAAAAAGTCTCACACATGTGGTATCGCCATACTCAGGAGGAGTAGTAGAATGTGTTTTGGGGTGTAGTTCCAAGTATACATATGCTGTGTGAGAGAAATAACCTGTTAATACGTCAATTTGTAAAAAAAAAAAAAAATCTTCATTTTGCAAAGAATTGTGGGAAAAAATTACAACTTAAAAAACTCACCATACCCCTTATTAAATACCGTGGAATGTCTACTTTCCAAAAAGGGGTCATTTGGGGGGTATTTGTACTTTCCTGACTTTTTAGTGTCTCAAGAAATGAGATAGGCCTTCAGTACATCAGGTGTGATCAAGTGTGATCAATTTTCAATGAATAGCACCATAGCTTGTGGACTCTATAACTTTCACAAAGACCAAATAATATACACTTATTTGGGTTATTTATACCAAAGATAAGTAGCAGTATACATTTTGGCCAAAATTTGTGAAGAAAAATTACTAATTTGCAAAATGTTATGACAGAAACAAAGAAAAATGTGTTTTTCACAATATTTTCAGTCTTTTTTTATTTATAGCACAAAAAATAAAAAACTCAGTAGTGATTAAATACCATCAAAAGAAAGCTCTATTTGTGTGAAGAAAAGGACACAAATTTTTTATGGGTACAGTGTTGCATGACTGAGTAATTGTCATTCAAAGTGTGAGAGCGCTGAAAGTGGTTAAGGGAGCCACTAAGTTTAACTAGTTCTTTACCCAAACCATGCAGGCAGCCAGCCAGGCACATAGCAACAGTCCATTCACTCCAACCCACTGAACAGTCTAGGGGAAATCTTTTAAATGTTTATTTGCTTGAAGAAATTGTAACAGAAGAGCTTGAAGTGTTATGGGATACTCTAAAATACTTGAGCACAATTTACAGAGTATACTCTTCTTCTCTTCAGCGAAAAAGCAGAGTCTGTATCTCACAGCTGCGTACTATAAGGTAATTGTCAAACTGAAGTAGTCTCACTGCTGAGGAGCTCAAGGTAACTGTCATCACAAGTAAATGTTGACTTGAGCAGTCCTAGGATAGACATGTGCAGGACGGAAACATTTGTTTAGTTTTGGATAGATTTGTTATGTTACTTATTTCATTTCGTTGATTTGTTTCGGAATATGTTGAGTTTCATTTAATTTTCGTTAACTTAAGTTCAGTTTATTAATATTCAAACAAATTTGGATCGGTTGAACAACGATAAACTGATTTTGATTCTGTGTGACGAATAGCTGGTTGTTTAGCAGCGGGCTGGGAAGCTGGGAAGCCGGAAATCTGGCAAGTCCTTAACAACTGATGGCTCATCAGTAGGGATGGGCTCTGTGTTCAAGTCGAACGTAAGTTCGATTTGAACATCAGCTGTTCGTACATTAGTTGAACACATGAACAAACGGGGTGCGCGGTGGGAAGTTTGCCCGCTGATGAGCGCCCCATAATTATGATTGTCCAAAGCATGCACCTGACCTGTATGCTTTGGCCAATCACAGCACAATGCACTGTCATAGCCATGATTGGCCAAAGGCAGAGTGCCTTTGGCCAATCATGGCTCAGGGGCTAAGTCCACTCCCCACACTATATAAGGCTGCCTCTTCCCGATAACCCTGGGCTGTGGTTGGAGGGCAGTGGCGTCGGCAGGGGGGGGCTGACCTGGGCTATAGCCCCGAGTGTGCTCCCCAAAAGCCCCCGGTCTCCTGTTGCTTTTTTAAAATGATTAGCCCCGAGTCCCAAAGCCTGGGTTTGGCCGAGAACTCGGGCTACATACCTCAGCAGTGTAAGATTTATAAAGCACATCCAATGATTGGTGGGCAATCCGGGGCAGCCGCAAGGAGAGTGAATGCAGCTGTCAAGTTTCAGCATTGATGTCGGGTGTGGGCGGGGCCGGTATGCCACGCCCACCTTCCTCCCCAGACAGCTTCTGTTTCTCTATGCACGGAACAATGGTGCGGAGCCCCGCATACCGGTCCCGCCCACACCCGAAATCAATGCTACTTGACAGCGGCAATCACTCTCCTTCCTTGCGGCTGCCCCAGATCGCCCACCAATCACTGGATGCAGTGGCGTAAAGGGCACTGTGTAAAGGGCAGGCAGTGGCAGCTCCTTCAGTCCGGGAACTAGCGGGGGCGGAGCCGCGGCGGGAAGAGTGCGGGGCCTCGGTGGGAAGAAGGGGGCGGAGCCTCGATGGAAAGAAGGGGGCGGAGCCTCGGCGGGAAGAAGGTGAGTGCCCATTGCCCAAGTGTGTGTGCTGGATAGTAGAGGGATGGGGAAGCTGCATATAGAGGAATTCATCTTTCCCTATTCTTTCTGCAGCTGCTGAATAACTGATTGTCCTCCTCTCCCTCCTGCAGGAAGAATAGGGAAAGATCAATTCATCTATATGCAGCTGCCCCATCCCCTCCTATACAACTTCTTTTGCTGGCTCACCAGTGCTCTTAACCCCCCCCTCCAGTGTTCTAATCCCCCCTCAGTGCTCTTATCCCCCCCTCAGTGCTCTTATCCCCCCCTCAGTGCTCTTATCCCCCCCCCCTCGGTGCTCTTATCCCCCCCCCCACCCTCAGTGCACTTATCCCCGCCTCAGTGCTCTTATCCCCCCTCAGTGCTCTTATCCCCCCCTCAGTGCTCTTATCCCCCCTCAGTGCTCTTATCCCCCCCTCGGTGCTCTTATTCCCCCCCCCCCACCCTCAGTGCACTTATCCCCCCCCCTCAGTGCTCTTATCCCCCCCTCAGTGCTCTTATCCCCCCTCGGTGCTCTTATCCCCCCCCTCAGTGCTCTTAACCCCCCACCCAGTGCACTGGACTGCCCCCTGTTCTTTAGCCCTCCCCCGGTGCTCTTCAGCTCCCCACTGTGCTTTTCATCTCCCTCCCCCCTATGCTCCCTGTCCCCCCCAGTGCTCTCCGCCCCCCTGGTTTTCCCTGCTCGCCCCCCAAGTGCTCCCTGTCCCCCCCAGTGCTCTCCACCCCCTGTGCCTTCCAACCCCCCTGCAATGCTTTCCAAACCCCCTCTTAATAATCTCCAGTCCCCCACCCCCACCCCACCGTGCCCTTCAGCTCCTCCAGTGCTCTCTGCTTCGCCTGTGCTCTCCGGCCCCCCCTAGTGCTCTTCTATCTTCTATCATGTCCTCAGTCTCTGAGCATCTCCTGTATCAGGTCTGCAGTCTCTGACCATCTACTGTATCATGTCCTCAGTCTCTGACCGTCTCCTGTACTATGTCTGCAGTCTCTGAGCATCTCCTGTACTATGTCTGCAGTCTCTGACCGTCTCCTGAACCATGTCTGCAGTCTCTGACCATCTTCTGTAACGTCCTCAGTCTCTGGCCATCTTCTGTTTAATGTCTGCAGTCTGTGACCATCTCCTGTATCATGTCCTCAGTCTCTGACCCTCTCCTGTTTAATGTCTGCAGTCTCTGGCCATCGATTGTATCATGTCTGCAGTCTCTGACCATCTCTTGTATCGTTACCTCAGTCTCTTACCATCTCTTGTATCATGTCTGCAGTCTCTGACCACCTCTTGTACCATGTCTATAGTCTCAGACCATCTCCTGTATCATGTCTGCAGTCTCTGGCCATCTCCTTTAGCAAGTCTCCAATCTCATACTCAAACTTAAACACATTGCTAATAGTATTAGCTATCTATTTATGCTGAAGGTAGGACTGTGCAGGGGAGGGAGGCAGAGAGTGCAAAAGGGGGAACTGTGATTAGAGAGACGGGGAGGGGGCAGACTGCAAGGGGCACTGTGATGGGGGGCTGTGAAATGTGTGCAATAAATATTCTTGAAAACATTACAAATTTTTGTGGGTGTTTTTACATTTTAAAGTTGGGGGGTGCCAGATATAGGATCCGCCCCGGGTGCCAAATGCTCTAGGTACGCCACTGACTGGATGTGCTGTAATACATTTTCTTTCTAAAAAACCCCAGTGAGTCGGCGCACAATAGAAGAGATCTCAGAAGAAACTCAGACCGAGTCAACCAATCGCAGCGAGACCTCCCAAACTAAAATAAGAAAGGGGTCTCACCATAAATATGTACCAATGTTTAAGAATGACCAAATAAATAATCTATAAGCAGCTAAAAAGTCAACTGATTGAAGCAAACAACATATAAAATCCAACTCTTGTAGGCTGATCCGATTCCTTAAAAAAATTCTTAAAAAATCCTTAAAAAAATTCCTATATCCGCCTAGGATGTATGAAGATAGGAAAATATATCCAACTTGTAGACAACTCCCAATCTATATTAAAAGACGTGTATGATGCGAATCCTAAAATTGATCCAATTCCTTAACACTAATTATAAATAAGTAATCTAAATATCTCTTCCCAGTGGAATTATAGCTTCTTTTCCTAAAACAATATGAGATGAAAACAGGCTAAATAGTCGCAACAGCCAACTGGATCGCAATACTAGTTTGTAATTCACAAATATAGCCAATATTCTCACAAATGAATCAGTGATGATGCATGTGTACCCAAACATCGTAAAGCTGTTGCAACTATTTAGCCTGTTTTCATCTCATATTGTTTTAGGAAAAGAAGCCATAATTCCACTGGGAACAGATATTTAGATTACTTATCTCTGGCCATCGATTGTATCATGTCTGCAGTCTCTGACCATCTCTTGTATCGTTACCTCAGTCTCTTACCACTTTAAAATGTGGGAGGGGGTTATCAAATTTATCTTCGGGCTGAAGCCCCTGGTCTTTTTCCCACCTAGCAACGCCCCTGTTGGAGGGGTCTGCGGTTGGGGAGCTTATCGGAATCTGGAAGCCCCCTTTGACAAGGGGACCCCCAGATCCTGGCCCCCCCCCCCATGTGAATGGGTATCCGGTACATCGTACAGATGCGCCACTGTACAGGCAGACCAAGGCACGATATTTATATATTTACAATCATTTTTTTTTTTCAGTGCTTTGCGAAAGTATTCGGCCCCCTTGAACTTTGTGACTTTTTGCCACATTTCAGGCTTCAAACAAAGATATAAAACTGTAATTTTTTGTGAAAAATCAACAACAAGTGGGACACAATCATGAAGTGGAACAAAATTTATTGGATATTTCAAACTTTGTTAACAAATAAAAAACTGAAAAATTGGGCGTGCAAAATTATTCAGCCCCTTAACTTTCAGTGAATGAAGTAATCAATGAATATGTGATTACCTATAGCGCTTGCTTAAATTGAATTGGTAACAATCTGGTAAATTACATATAAATCCCGTGATGAATCACAAAATAAATAATGTATAATAGTGCTAAGATAGGATTGCAATAAATATGAGATAATGTAGTAAACTATATATATATCAAATATGTAAAAACAGGTAGTGTAGAAAAGTATCAATCACAAGAAAATATCCTTAAAGTTAATGTGCAAAAATTAATAAATTCATGTGCAATTAAGATATAAGTGTGAATAAAAAATTGTGAAAAAGTTGTGACTTCTTGGCAGAAATGTCCAAAAATAAAGGGATTGGTGCTTGGTGCTTCGTGATAAAGTTATTCACTCTTGCCCTGGTGTCCCTTATAGTGTTTCACCGTGAAATAGATAGATGAAATTCACACTCACCAGATCGCAGGGGCCCTATATGTCTTATGACACTAGGACCATACGTGCTTTAGTGACCCTCTCTGGGTCGGGGTAGTTCCCTCCAGGCAAATATCTTTCTTTGCAGTAACACTCCTCCTGCTGGTCACCTCCAATAAGGGACGTATGGAAAGGAAGAAAGATGCAGATAGTGCAGTAACGTTTTAAAATAGTAATTTATTGCACACAATCCAGACAATCCAAAGATTACAGTCCCAATATAATAAGGAGGCGAATAAAAACAGGGAAAATCCAATAGGACAGTAAAAAATCAATAGAAAACAGTAAAAACGCCATCACACATGTGAGCTACGAGGTGGAGAGCGGCACTTCCGGCTTGCGGTCCACTGAGCTTGTGGGACGTCATGACGTGCGTTCCACCTAACACGTTTCGTCATTGGCTAGACGTTAGGTAGACTATGAAAACGCCCATTAAGGTGGGCGAAACGCGTCAACGCACTTCCTGTTGACGGCATACCACAGAGCATCACTTTCTCCATCTCGTGGAACGCAAGCCGGCTAGCAATCCCGGAAGTGGACGCATGCTACGTCTCATGTTGTTCTTATAACGCTGTCTATCCTATTTACGCTTGTGAGTAGTTTTTTACTTATTACATTCAATAAAAGTTGCTATGGGCTTCACTATGTTTGGCTCCTTCCCTTCCTTTTGAATATATAATCAAGGGGGACCATTAGTAAAGGTTGGAGGCTCGTCTGGTGATATACAGATCCATCCATCCATCCACAGGGCTGTGTTGGAGAGTCCATGGTTGTTAAGGCTTAATTACCTATAACATCTGGTCAGTGGATCCCCAAAAGGGGCCGTTTGGAGCACTTTTCACCACAGTGTGGAGCACCTTAAGCACCTTTTGTCCAGCACCGCATTTGAATGCACTAATGGACTTATAATTTTGGACTGCACTTATATATTTATCACTATTTGAGGATTACTTTGAATTATTTATTACTTTCCTGGTAGCGCTGTCATATAATATTTTCACGTTCTGTATCTATTCTGTTCTGTAACACAGCCGGCGCGGCCACCCACAGCTTCCCGTGCCAGCCAGCCACCCAGTCCCACACACCCACTGTGTACCAGCCAGCCACAGGCCCTGCCTGAGTCCTGAGACTCCTGAGTCCTGACTGTACCAGCTATCCAGCCACAGGCCCACACAGGGTGCCAGCCAGCCACCAAAGGTTGACAGCCAGCCAGACACCCACCCAGTGCCAGCCAGCCACGAAAGGGTGCCAGCCAGCCACCACAGGGTGCCACTACCAGCCAGCCACCAAAGGGTGCCGGCCAGCCAGGGTGCCACCCACCCACCCGGTGCCAGCCAGCCATCAAAGTGGTGCCAGCCAGCCACCACAGTGTGCCACTGCCAGCCAGCCACCAAAGGGTGCCAGCCTGCCAGGGTGCCATCCACCCACCCGGTGCCAGCCAGCCACAAAAGGGTGCCAGCCAGCCAGATACCCACCCACCCACCGCAGGGTGCCAGCCAGCCACCCACCACAGGGTGCCAGCCAAGCCACCCACCACAGGGTGCAAGCCAGCCACCCACCCACCACAGGGTGCCAGCCAGCCACCCACCACAGGGTGCAAGCCAGCCAGTCACCCACCACATGATGCCAGCCAGCCACCCACCCACCACAGGGTGCCAGCCAGCCAGACACCCACCCACCCACCCACCACAGGGTGCCAGCCAGCCAGCCACCCACCCACCACAGTGTGCCAACCACCCACCCACCCACCACAGGGTGCCAGCCAGCCACCCACCCACCCACCACAGGTTGCCAGCCAGCTAACCAACCAACCAACACAGGCTGTCAGCCAGCCAGTCACCCCACACAGGGTGCCAGCCACCCACCACAGGGTGCCAGCCAGCCAGCCACCCACCACAGGGTGCAAGCCAGCCACCCACCCACCACAGGGTGCCAGTCAGCCAGCCAGCCACCCTGCCCATCCATCCACCACAGGGTGCCAGCCAGCCACCCACCCACCACAGGGGGCCAGCCAGCCACCCACCCACCACAGGGTGCCAGCTATCCACCCACCACAGGGTGCCAGCCAGCAACCCACCCACCACAGGGTGCCAGCCAGCAATTTTGTTTAAGCCTATATTAGTGTCTGTCTCTTTCGTTTCAATGGAGATGGATGGAGATAGAAAAATTCAAAGTGTGGTCTGGGACTATTTCTCTTATCCATCTCCAGGAAAATCAGCAGCACTGTGCAACACTTGCAAAAACAATGTGAGCATGGGATCAATAACTGCAAAAACCAAAAATACGTCTAATTTTTGGGCCCAGAGTTCATCATGTTGAATTGTATAATGCAGCACAGAAAAAACAAAATGAATCACAAGGTGAATCATCCCTATCCCAGGCAACAATAACAGATATGTTTCAGAAAAAAAAAACAGGTGGCTAAAATCTGATGGAAGATCCCAACTGCTGGACAGAGTAATCACAGAGATGATGGTCACTGATAACCAGCCATTTACAATAGTGTCTGACTGTGGATTTAAGCGGTTGATGTCCATAGTTGAGCCAAGGTACACACTGAAGAGTGACAAATTTTATCAAACTGAAATGCTGCAAAAGATTCACCAGAAGGTCGTTGACAAAGTAAAGACTATGCTGCAACCAGAGAATGCTGGCAACTCACTCTCATTCACGACTGATTGCTGGTCAGGACAAACCGAATCACTAATGAGTCCTACATGCCACTTCATTGACAGTGGATGGACAAGAAGGCATTTGGTGTTGAATACAAAAGTGATGCAAGGATCCCACACTGGGGAGTACATTAAAGAAATGTTTCTAGGCATGCTAGAAGAATGGGGAATCACCAATGACCGAGTAATGCTTGTGCTGCGAGACAGTGGAGCGAACATGGTTAAAGGTATGAGACTTGCTGAAGTGTCAGACCTCAGTTGCATGGCACACACCCTCCAACTGGTGGTAAATGATGGACTGTCAAAACAGAAAGCTGTGCAGGACATTACTACCATGCTGAAGAAGTGCGCAGGCCATTTCCACCATTCTGTTCTTGCCAAGCAGCGACTGAGGTGCATTCAGGAAGACCTTGGCCTACCCAAAAACAACCTGATACAGGCTGTTCAAACACAATGGAACTCAACGCTACACATGTTACAAAGTATTCTGGAGCAGAAGCGAGCTCTCACTATATATTGTGGTGAATATGGACTTGGAGGACATTCTTGTCCTACTGCAGATCAGTGGGACACAGTAGCCAACATTATAGAGACGCTTGTACCCATTGAGGAAGTGACACTGGAGATGAGTCATTACGACTCATCTGTTTCCTCTGTGATCCCATGTTTGAGAGTCCTGAAGATGCTGGCACCCTTTGGTGGGTGGGTGGCTGGCACCCTTTGGTGGCTGGCTGACACCCTTTGGTGGGTGGGTGGCTGGCTGGCACCCCTTGGTGGGTGGGTGGCGTGGCACCCTTTAGTGGCTGGCTGGCACACTGTAGTGGGTGGCTGGCTGGCACCCTTTGGTGGCTGGCACCCTGTGTTGGGTGGGTGGGTGTCTGGCTGGCACCCTGTGGTGGGTGGGTGGCTGGCTGGCACCCTGTGGTGGCTGGCTGGCTAGCTGGCACCCTGTGGTGGGTGGCTGGCTGGCACCCTGTGGTGGGTGGGTGGCACCCTGTGGTGGCTGGCACCCTGTAGTAGGTGGGTGGCTATCTGGCACCCCATGGTGGGTGGCTGGCACCCTGTGGTGGCTGGCTGGCTGGCACCCTGTGGTGGGTGGCGGGCTGGCTGGCACTCTGTGGTGGCTGGATGGCACCCTGTGGTGGGTGGGTGGATGAGTGGCTGGCACCCTGTGGTGGGTGGATGGCTGGCTGGCACCCTTTGGTGGCTGACTGCTACACTGTGGTGGGTGCCTGGCTGGCTGGCACCCTTTGGTGGGTGTCTGACTGGCACCCTTTGGTGGCTGGCACCATGTGGTGGGTGGCTGGCTGGCACCCTGTGTTGGGTGGGTGGGTGGGTGGGTGACTGGCTGGCACCCTGTGATGGGTGGGTGGCTGGCACCCTGTAGTGGCTGCCTGGCTAGCTGGCACCCAGTGGTGGGTGGCTGGCTGGCACCCTGTGGTGGGTGAGTGGGTGGCTGGCTGGCACCCTGTGGTGGCTGGCTGGCACCCTGTGGTGGGTGGGTGGCTGGCACCCTGTGATGGGTGGATGGCTGGCTGGCACCCTGTGGTGGGTGGGTGGGTGGCTGGCTGGCATCCTGTGGTGGGTGGCTGGCTGGCACCCTGTGGTGTCTGGCTGGCACCCTGTGGTTGGTGGTTGGCTGGCTGGCTGGCATCCTGTGGTGGCTGGCTGGCACCCTTTGGTGGGTGGGTGGTTGGCTGGCTGGCACCCCTTGGTGGGTGGGTGGCATGGCACCCTTTGGTGGCTGGCTGGTACACTGTCGTGGGTGTCTGGCTGGCTGGCACCCTTTGGTGGATGTCTGGCTGGCACCCTTTAGTGGCTGGCACCCTGTGGTGGGTGGGTGGGTGGGTGGCTGGCACCCTGTAGTGGCTGGCTGGCTAGCTGGCACCCTGTGATGGGTGGGTGGCTGGCTGGCACCCCGGGGTAGGTGGCTGGCTGGCACCCTGTGATGGGTGGGTGGCTGGCTGGCACCCTGTGGTGGGTGGGTGGGTGGCTGGCACCCTGTATTGGCTGGCTGGTTAGCTGGCACCCTGTGATGAGTGGGTGGGTGGCTGGCTGGCACCCCGTGGTAGGTGGCTGGCTGGCACCCTGTGGTGGGTGGGTGGCTGGCTGGAACCCTGTGATGGGTGGGTGGCTGGCACCCTGTGGTGGGTGGGTGGGTGGCTGGCACCCTTTGGCGGCTGGCTGGCACCCTTTGGTGGGTGGCTGGCACCCCTTGGTGGGTGGGTGGCGTGGCACCCTTTGGTGGCTGGCTGGTACACTCTGGTGGGTGTCTGGCTGGCTGGCACCCTTTGGTGGGTGTCTGGCTGGCACCCTTTGGTGGGTGGGTGGCTGGCTGGCACCGTGTGGTGGGTGGGTGGCTGGCACCCTGTAGTGGCTGGCTGGCTAGCTGGCACCCTGTAATGGGTGGGTGGGTGGCTGGCTGGCACCCTGTGGTGGGTGGGTGGGTGGCTGGCTAGCCCCCCGTGGTAGGTGGCTGGCTGGCACCCTGTGGTGGGTGGGTGGCTGGCTGGAACCCTGTGATGGGTGGGTGGCTGGCTGGCACCCTGTGGTGGGTGGGTGGCTGGCTGGCATCCTGTGGTGGGTGGCAGGCTGGCACCCTGTGGTGGGTGGCTGGCTGGCACCCTGTGGTGGGTGGCTGGCTGGCTGGCATCCTGTGGTGGCTGGCTGGCACCCTTTGGTGGGTGGGTGGCTGGCTGGCACCCTTTGGTGGCTGGCTGGCACCCTTTGGTGGGTGGCTGGCTGGCACTCCTTGGTGGGTGGGTGGGTGGGTGGCATGGCACCCTTTGGTGGCTGGCTGGTACACTGTGGTGGGTGTCTGGCTGGCTGGCACCCTGGGGTGGGTGGGTGGCTGGTACCCTGTGTTGGGTGGCTGGCTGGCTAGCTGGCTCCCTGTGATGGGTGGGTGGCTGGCTGGCTGGAACCCTGTGATGGGTTGGTGGCTGGCTGGCACCCTGTGGTGGGTGGGTGGCTGGCTGGCGTCCTGTGGTGGGCGGGTGGCTGGCTGGCACCCTGTGGTGGGTGGCTGGCTGGCACCCTGTGGTAGGTGGCTGGCTAGCACCCTTTGGTGGGTGGCTGGCTGGCATTCCTTGGTGGGTGGGTGGAGTGGCACCCTTTGGTGGCTGGCTGGCACCCTGTGGTGGGTGGGTGGCTGGCACCCTTTGATGGCTGGCTGGCTGGCACCCTTTGGTGGGTGGCTGTCTGGCATTCCTTGGTGGGTGGGTGACGTGGCACCCTTTGGTGGCTGGCTGGCACCCTGTGGTGGGTGGGTGGCCGGCACCCTTTGGTGGCTGGCTGGCTGGCACCCTTTGGTGACTGGCTGGCACCCTTTGGTGGCTGGCTGGCTGGCACCCTGTGTGGTGGTTGGCTGGTAGGTACAGGTCCAGGGCCAGTGGGTGGCTGGCAGATACAGTCAGGCAGGGCCTGTGGCTAGCTGGCAGGCTGGTGGGCCTGTGGGTGTATGGAACTGGGTGACTGGCTGGCACCGGGCAGCTGGGGGTGGTGGGTGTCCGCGGAGGTTGTGTTACACAATGTGCAATGTGCAATGTGCACTGTGTCTTTGATAGAACTAGAAGATCACTTACTGTCCCGACCGACTGTGCACAGCATGCAAAGCAGACTCCAGTGTGGCCGTGGTGGGTAAAACACACTGTAACGAGGCTGAAGGAGGAGGCCTAAGAAGGCCGCAGAAGCTGCCCAGTGCACAGAGGCGTGTGGCGCAACATACGCAGTGACGTCACGGCAATATCGATAAATCCAAAGGCCGATTCCGATATATCGGGGAAAGTGCATATCGGCCCTCGATATATCGGTGTTACCGATAATTGGTCGATCTCTAGTATATACAGTATCTCACAAAAGTCAGTACACCCCTCACATTTTTGTAAATATTTTATTATATCTTTTAATGTGACAACACTGAAGAAATGACACTTTGCTAAAATGTAAAGTAGTGAGTGTACAGCTTGTAAAACAGTGTCAATTTGCTGTCCCCTCAAAATAACTCAACACACAGCCATTGATGTCTACACTGCTGGCAACAAAAGTGAGTGCACCCCTAAGTGAAGATGTCCAAATTGGGCCCAAAGTGTCAAGATTTTGTATGGCCACCATTATTTTCCAGCACTGTCTTAACCCTCTTGGGCATGGAGTTTACAGGTTGCCAATGGAGTACTCTTCCACTCCTCCGTAATGACATCACGGAGCTGGTGGATGTTAGAGACCTTGCGCTCCTCCACCTTCCATTTGAGGATGTCCCACAGATGCTCAATAGGGTTTAGGTCTGGAGACATGCTTGGCCAGTCCATGACCTTTACCCTCAACTTCTTTAGCAAGGCAGTGGTCATCTTGGAGGTGTGTTTGGGGTCGTTATCGTCTTGGAATACTGCCCTGCAGCCCAGTCTCCGAAGGGAGGGGATCATGCTCTGCTTCAGTATGTCACAGGACATTTTGGCATTCATGGTTCCCTCAATGAACTGTAGCTCCCCAGTACCGGCAGCACTCATGCAGCCCCAGACCATGACACTCCCTCCACCATGCTTGACTGTAGGCAAGATACACTTGTCTTTGTACTCCTCACCTGGTTGCCGCCACACATGCTTGACACAATCTTGGTCTCATCATACCTAAGGACATGGTTTCAGTAATCCATGTTCTTAGTCTGCTTGTCTTCAGCAAACTGTTTGCGGGCTTTCTTGTGCATCATCTTTGGAAGAGGCTTCTTTCTGGGACGACAGCCATGCAGACAGCCATGCAGTGTGTGGCGTATGGTCTGAGCACTGACAGGCTGGCCCCCCACCCCTTCAACCTCTGCAGCAATGCTGGCAGCACTCATACATCTATTTCCCAAAGACAACCTCTAAATATCACTCTGAGCACGTGCACTCAGCTTCTTTGGTCGACCATGGGGAGGCCTGTTCTGAGTGGAACCTGTCCTGTTAAACCACTGTATGGTCTTGGCCACTGTGCTGCAGTTCAGTTTCAGGGTCTTGGCAATCATCTTATAGCCTAGGCCATCTTTATGTAGAACAACAATTCTTTGCCATGAGGTGCCATGTTGAACTTCCAGTGACCAGTATGAGAGAGTGAAAGTGATAACACCAAATTTAACACACAACACACCTGCTTCTTATTCACAACTGAGACCTTGTAACACTAACGAGTCACATGACACCGGGGAGGGAAAATGGCTAATGGGGCCCAATTTGGACATTTTCACATTTCAGCGGTTTAGACATTAATGGCTATGTGTTGAGTTATTATGAGGGGACAGCAAATTGACACTGTTATACAAGCTGTTGACTCACTACTTTACATTGTAGCAAAGTGTCATTTATTCAGTGTTGTAACATGAAAAGATATAATAAAACGTTTACAAAAAAGTGAGAGGTGTACTCACTTTTGTGAGATACTGTACAAAAAGAGCGCTAATCCATTAATGTAAATATGTGCCTAACGTGAAATGTACAGTAGCTTATCCTTGCTAGTGCTTCTCACCATGAAAAACACTGCAGATTATGCTGTGCCTCCACCAGGTAGTGTCGTCAATATACACACTCACCAGAAACTGTTGACCTCTTGTTCAGAAGGTCAGCATGCACTTGTTCACAGGCTCAGGCTGTGTAGGTCACAAGGCACTGTGGGCATCCGAAGTCCCGAACAACATTGGTAAGTATCAGGAAGTACTGTTATCCACTCTCTCTCTCAAACAAATCCACATGCACCAGAAAGAGCTCATTCTATAGTATATTTATTCAATAAAAATCGCACACTACATATAGAACCACACTTACATTGCTCTGTGCTGATACCCGGCACCAAAATAAACAGCTGTTCAATGTATTAATGGAAGCCTGATCTCTGGATCTGACAACTGGTGCCTTGGAAGTTCAAAGGCTTGAGTATTTAGCTGTGAATACTTTGACAGAACTTCTGTCACTTTTCCTCCAAAGCTGACCGTTTTCTTTGGTGGAGAACTCCACAACTCATAAGATTCAGTCATTATTTCCATGCCAAAAATCAGACATAGACTTTATTGAAAGCAAACAAATATAGCTATTACCCGAAGAAGAAAAAGCAGATCCGAAGCTCAGCACAACATGCCCCAACTTCTGTGTGCTGTGTTTTGTTTTAGTCACAGTCCAACACTGGCTGCTTTAGTTTCCTTACTGTGATGTAATAGACAGTTTTGGTCTCATTGATTACCATTAGTAATAAATTATGAGTTTCACAAAGTCTATTGAATAATGACCTGGCCCTGTGTTTTATTTGATTTACGAAAAGAAATAAAGACAGTTTTAGCATTATTTTCTAAAATGTTTAGATCCTAGTCTGCAACATGTTGAATCCTAATACAGAAATAGGCCTGACTGAATAATTCAGACTGAATTGTAAGCTAATTTCTCTTGTGGTCAGGAATCATATGTAAAGCTTTTACCTCCTGTTGACATCATTTTTGGACTTAAACTTAATATAAAAATAGCTCCAGTGAAAATAACCTTGTTTGTTTTTCAAAAGCAAAGAAGAGTATGATGTATTCCTCCAGCTGCAAGGATCTTGGCAAAAATGAGGTAGAACCTGGCTGAAGTTAGACATTCAAAAACTTGCTTTATTTTTTTCCTGTAATGTTCATTATAAAAGCCAAAATGTATCCATAATAAATATTAAACATGATGGCATACATTATTTCATTCACTACACCTTTTAGTGTATATACATTGTTGACCCGACATTTCAGGTGCCCAGATTCCCCACACTAGTGTTTTCCTTTACAGCAGCTGGGTTCCTCAGCAGGTCAGAGGATTAAGATTTATCATATTGTAGTGGCCTATTTTCTTTTACAAGTCATAAGTGACATCTTGGCCAGGGGGAATTCCTCTCTTAGCTATGACATGCATTCAGCTTTGAAATAAAGCTCTGGCCATCATAGCCTTACTATAAAGTGGAAATATGAAATATATTTTCTCATGTCCCAGTGCAATCGTTTTCAATGCAGTGCTCATTTAGCACATTTCATTCAAGAAACATCTGGAAATACAGCTGCTTTTGTTCTCTTGCTAATCCCGTTGAATCCCTTAAATCAGACATGAAGCAGTATTGCCACCACTCTTTTTCACAATGTTTTTCAAAAAGTTCACAATACCTAAGCCACAGTAACATAACATGACATGTTTATATTTTTTAAATATAGTTAATGTATGTACATAGCCAACCTGTGAGTCAAAGCTATGTCTCTGTTAAATACTTGGACTCATGAGCAACGATATCTATTCAAGAGATCCTACTACACCAGCACAATTGACTCCGTGTCTATTTTTGGTTTCCTTTGAACTAGCCATGCATGTATACTGTAAGGCCAAATATATTAGAGACCTAAAGCTGGATCTTGTGCAGGGTTTTTTAATTTAGTGGCAAAAAAATTTGCTCAAGGCCCACCAGGAAATGAAGCCTGCCGATCGTTGAATTTTAAAGTACAGTTTTGACAACTAGAGTTCTAAAATACGTAGCTGTTGTTATTCTAGAAGGATTAGTGCCCAAAAATAAAACATGATAAATCCAGAAACATATTTAAACCTATACCATTTAGTGATTTAAAACTTTTAGAACTGAACTTTCATATTTTCTTCAGACATATTATGAACATCTTAAAGCATCCCCAATTATTCCCAAAATATTGGCTTAAGGTATGTGTTCGGTAGAAACTGGTTGGTTTCGGGACCGTAAGCAATCAATTGAATAGATAGCAAATAGAAAGAGATTTGCTGTGTGGGCCTTTTTGGAGTTGTGGTCTTCAGCCTCTGCCTGCAGTATATTAGCCGTGATAAATTACCAGCCATTTGGATAACACATGTATAAGGAAATATTTAACTCTGCAATACAGAGCTCAGTGAAAGCAGACATTCAATGAGATACCCTGGCAGCGAAAAGCACTTATAGCCTTTATCCTCTTAGCTCACTTTTCACCTCTCCCTCCAACATTATTCTCCTGCTGCATCTTCCATAACTTATGTGGCCTCTAGTGACAAAATCTCACAAGGGGTTTCAAGGGTTAAAGGTTAGTTGTGTCAAGCAGAGAAGAGGGTTCAAGGACCACGATAAGGAAGCTCAAATGAAGGATTGCATCTCTGCAAAATTCTCAGATGGTAACAGCGTAGTCACCTGTATAGCTAATTCCACTATAGTCTTGCCAACTGGCTATGACCATTGGGTCAATTTAATCACTGCTATCCACAGGACTACAGTATTTTTTTAATGAGCCTTTTTTTTTTAATTCCTTTCATTTAAATTTTAATTGTAGAGTTACAAACATGTAAACATTCAGCACTACAAAGCATCAGCACCAGTGAACAATGCAGCTTCCATACAATAATATGCGACCGGTTTAATCTAAAGAAATAAAGATAAATCACACATTCAAGCACGTAATGTATCACATCTGAACACCCCCAACAATATCAATAGTAATTATACCAGGTGGTCAGCAAGGCCCTGCCCACAACATGTACTTTTAACCTACAATCAATCTGCAGCTGTAAAATTGTCAATAATCAAGCCACCCGTACCTTTTCAAATGTAGACGGTACCCCTCTACCGAGATATGAAGCTTTATACAAGTCACTGCCAACAAGCCACTGGATTCTTCCATGACAGTATTATATTTTACCTGCATAAAACAGAAGCAGGGTAAGTAGCGTATGGATTAACTTTTTGGGTGCTAACAGAGCTACCAGGCCCAATAAACATACTTCCATAGAGGGTTCAATGGTAATTGTCGTAACTGACTTAACACAATCTAGAACCTTGGACCATAACAGTTGAATATGTGCGCAATTACAGAAAATGTGCAGAAAACCTGCTCTAGGGGCAGCACACCTCCAACAGTTTGAGGAGTATTTTTTTGCAAGTTTAGCTGGAGTGTAAAAAATTCTATGGAGAAAATTAAATTGTATCAGATGATCCCACACTGACATCAGTCTGGAAAAGTTAGAGCTCCATATGTCATCCCAGTTATCCTTGTCAAGCTGTGGGAAGTCCGCCAACCATGCATTGTGACAAGGGGTCAAAATCTTAGTAGTGACCTTTGAACAATTGTTTGTAAATAGTGGATAAGGGTTTAGCAAGATCCTTTTCTCTAAGCAAGGATTCCAAATCACTAACCCGCACACAGATACTGGTGGATCCAAATTGGGCATGAAAAGCGTACCTAAACTGGAGATAACAAAAGAAGTGCGAATAAGGGAGCTGGAATTGGTTTTTAAGAATATCAAAGGTCAACAGCACCCCATTTCCAACCACTAAACCCACCGTCTTGATCCCGTACCTCGTTCATACCTCGTTCATGTGATTGGATCAGGATAGGAACTGATGAACTGATTCAGCTGAGGAGCTGAGGATTATGCCATAATGGCATATGTGGGGACACTGTGCTCTCATGAAATTAAGCTCTTCTGGTTACCTCCCACACTCTGACAACAGATCGCATAGACCCAGTAACAGGATAAGGGGCCCTGCACCCAGGGAACACTAAATGAGACAATGCCTCATATAATCCTACAACTATGGCCTCCAATGTTACTGCTGCATCATCCTCAGGTTGTGTCAACCATCAATGGGCAAAAACAAATTGTCCGGCTAAGAATTACCTAGCAAAATTGGGTACCGCCAACCCCCCTTCTCTCCAAGGCTGCTGTAGCATCTACAGTCTAACACGAGAGGTTCCCCTCCTCAAAGGAAGCCAGAGACTACCCTATAGCCTGAAAAATAGTCTTGGATGAGTTTCTGAAAGTATATAAAAAGAGAGGGAGAAATTTAATTTTTAATAAATAGATTTTCCCGATCAGAGTACGTGGGAGATTACACCAGGCTTATATACGCTATTTAAGAGTTCGTATTATAGGAGTAAAGTTTAGGGGAATAAAGTCAGATACGCACTGCGAAATGGTTAAGCCCAGATATTTCACCTTATTGACTCACTGAAGTGGGCGACCTGCAGGGGGCCCTCAAGGTCCAAGGTGGGACCTTCAACTGTAAAATATGGGACATGCTCCATTTAACTTTGAGACCCGAAAACTTAGAAAACGTGTCCAATATGGATAGTACTGAGGAAAAAGACATCTCATGGTGCCTTAAAAAGAGAACCATATAATCAGAATACAATGCCGTCTTGTCCTCCAACACTTCCACCTGAATCCCCTTCACCCCAGAGGACACTCACAAGGCCACCGCCAAAGGTTCTATCAATAAAGCAAATAGGTCTTTAGATAGCGGACAGCCCTGACGCGTGCCACGAGCTACCTTTAAAAATTTGTGAACTATTCCACTGAGCCTAACCGCTGCTACTGGGGCACTATATAATAAATCAATCCATTTATGAAAGGTAGTGCCAAAGCCATATCTCCATAGTACTTTAATGAGCCTTTTTAACCTAGCTACTGCATAAGAAAAAAAAGGAAGGCCATGCAACAGCCACCATTATTTTGCACAGAAGGCCATTCATGCCCTCCAAAAGCCTGTGGAATTCCATGAAGCAGCAGGAGGTAGAGGAGGTTTGCGGTGGTGAGAGTAAGGAAGATTATTGCTGTGCTGACGGTGGAATGAGGAGAATTGGGGTGTTGGAATTGAGGAGTGTTGGTGGTGAGGAAGTGGAGGAGGGTGGAGGTGTAGACATAAGGCCTCAGGGAATCTACTGCCACCATTCCAGGGCAAGCCCAAAAGTAATTTTCTGATGGTGACCAGATCCTCTGCACTGGATGCATAGCTGCAGGTGGAAAACCTACACCCATAAGCTGCCTGCCCTTCTACAACACAGAAGTCTTGGGAGAGGCGGAGGTTCTGTACACAGAGGTGGCAGTTTATATTTATATTTACCAATTTACATTTTTTTTTAATGGTTTATTTTTTAAGTGCTAGGTCAATCCACAATGCAGGGGGAAAGGCAGGTAGCAGCAAATGGAGGAGGGAAATTATTCAGCTGGGGGAAAGGCAGACAGCAGCAAAAATATGAGCTTAGAAACCTACAACCATAAGTTGCCTGTCCTTCCTCAAATCTTTCATTACCAGACAAACAACCTGAGACAGTCTGGATCATGACATCAGCTGTCAAAGATTGAAGGTTCTGTTGTGGCTGGTACAGTATATACATTTGTTTTGAACATTTTATTATTTACATATTTACACATTTTTAAACCCTATTTATTAAAAATGTTTTGTTTTTTTTAAAGAAGGTTGCCATCTCAGACATGGCCCTCATAGAGCTTATGGCTACAAAAAATCCAATCTTGTGAGTAAAGACTTTCCTGAACTGCAGGAAAGACCAGATTATGTTTTCTTAATCAAGAAGTGAGAAGCCAATGGTCTGGTGTGGACTGGGAGGAATGTAACGCCAACATCAGCTGCCTGATGACCGCCTCATGTATGATGCTCCCATGCGCTGGAGCTCAACATTGGCCATCTACTCCTCCTCCCCTCCCTCTTTCTCCTCTTCCTCCTTCCTCCCTCTCCTTATCATTGCATTTCAAAAATTAGGCACACAATCCAATGCCCATAGACTGGCTATTCTTTCCTATAGTGAAGTCTTGAAATTCAAGGCAGCTCTTGTCAACATTTTCTCCTGTAACTATCTTTCCATGCCAGGATTTTGATGAAGCTTAAAAAAAAATTTCCCCAAATCTCACATATGCCTAGCACCTGTATGCCAGCTTGGCACTTCAATACAACAGACCCTTTGCTCTAGATTATGGCCTGGGCATTTTCAACATTAACATTTGACCACTTGCCATCATGATTTTTTTGTATTAATTGGCAATTATTTTATTTCCAAATGTATAATTTTTATACTTTTATGTATTTTCTTTTTATATTTTTCTCCTATTTATTCCATGTAAGGCCTCCCCTGCCCAACTCAGGCAAACATGAGCAGGGATGGAAAGGCTGTAACTTAAACACTTACAAGAGTTAATTCCCATACAATACTGGATCTCCAGTATGAAGCACTGGCTGGAGGTGGCCCAGTATGAGCTTAAAGTACTAGACTGCCCTGCTACCCATGTCATGTCAGAGAGGGCCTTCAGTGCAGCAGTGGAGATCTGTGTTCGAGAAGCTGACCTTTAATTAAATTGATCAGATCTGTATTACAGAGGACTAACAAGCACTCATTGCAGCTGTTCCTGGTAAAATTAATACATTTATATACTATATATTAAAATAAAAAAAAACTAAAAAACTAACACTTTTTGGGTATATGGGGATGCAGTGCACCTGGGGTGAACAATTTCATTATGTTGGGTGCACAGTGTTTTTACATCTTTTATTTAAAAGGATGCAGTGAGGTGCTATGAAAAAAGGGCAACTTCTTGAACAGAATGCCAGCAAAAACTGCCTGGTGCTCTCTAATCACCCCAAGCTGAAAGAAATAATCCAAACAAAAAAAGGTAAAATGCAAATAAAACAAGATAAAATACCCTAAATAATAAAAGACAGCAACTAATGTGTTGGCAAACAGCCTTCATGAAAATAGCATCTAGTGATACTGATATAAAGGTCCTTGTTTGAGCATTTTGGATTATATGGTGACAACGCTCTGTTGTTGTCCCCCACAATACCCTACCTTTAACTCACCCTGTCACATGCTTGCCCCGGAAATTATATGCTTCTGAACTAATGCACATTGCCTTGGCATATTTCATTGTTGTCACCATTTAAAGCAGACCCTCCATGAAAGTAGAAGGTCTGCTCTATTGAAAACCCCACAAAACCTCAAAAGTCAAATCATGAGCAAAGGTAATTCCATTTTCATTAAAGGTCTGCTTAAAAAAAAGCCTGTGAAAAAACAATTGCAGCCATAAGTAATTAGGTAATATGCCCTGCACATGCAGCCTGTTATCGCTGTAGTACATGTGGACAGGGACAGACTACAAAGATGCTGCTGGACATTAAGATGTAACAAGAGATGAAAAAAGTTCAAAAACAACTTCCTTTTCACCACCCGCAAATTTTCCATGATACACAGCATTGTCCTCCCTACAGGGCATTCAGTAAGTATTTATGTCTACTTTAACAGACATGCCAGTGCCTACAAGCCCAACATTAATATCTCCCTATGCACTTTATCAGCAGAACTCTCCATCATGGCTAAAACACATTGTCAATATGGCTGCTTTGACCTCCTATCTTTATAGTGAGGGGCTTGCTTATCATAACTTATTGACCCAGCCAGCTGACTTAATTTTAAAGGCCAGGCAGTGCATTATGGTTACAAAGAATTTAGTTTTAATTGCTGTATTAATTTGACTGGCCCTCTAACCTCCAACAAGCAGGACTTCAATGCAAACCCATTGTATTAGTAAACTCAACCTTATCCCTAGCTAAGACCCATAAATGTATTCAATCCATCTGTAATGTAGGTGTATTTGTTTCCTATCAGACACACAATAATCACTGTCTTGGGCCAAAAAGCAGTAACTACTCATAGGGCTAGTTTGGAAGAACTTTATTATTACATGTAAATAAGCATAAGTAGTTGTGCTCATTAAGAATTGTCTCTTGTGATTCCAGCTGATGTACTTCATATTATTAGTATGTGTCGGATTTTATCTTCACATTTTAAATGAGTGTGAGTATTGGATGACTGTAGACATGACATGTACTTTGGTGTCTGATTGCTCATTTTCTTTTCCTTAGCTATCACTTCTGGGGAGTTAACCAAGGCCATAAGATGAAATTCAGTAGTGTTGATTATAAAACAAAGGTCCCTTTAGGAGAAGTACTTGGCCACACAAGCATCTCACGATCAGGCCAATGAAGAGCCAAAATTATCGGCAAAGTTTGTGTAGCATGATTGTCTAGAAGTTTTTTGGCAAAATGACAAATAAACTGAGAGCAGATGCTTGTGTGTAAATCTCTTGGGATGTCTTAAGAACAAGCTGAAATGATGTCCAAAAGCTGTTGAAATTGTCTATATAGCTACTAAATAAACACTGCTGCTTTTACCACAGAGGTGCAGAGAACTTCCACTTCAGCTTCAGGAGTCTGCTGCTTACAGAGCATATTATTGTAATCCTGGGGAGGGCAAAGAAGACTTATTCATTCATCAACAAAGCCTATTTATTTACGTGATCAATGGTCAAAAAGCCATAGGCCTTTGTTTTGGAACAACTCACTAATGTGATTATTTCATTAAATCACTGACACATTTCTAATTAATTATTTTCTTCTATTTTTCATAGCTTCTGAAATAGAAATGACTGTACTGTTTGACATTATAATTACAAAAGGGATTATCATAAAGTGAACCTGTGGCTTGGCAAGTAGGGATGATCGAACGGTTCGGGTCGACCATCGGCCGAATTCCGAACTTTTTGCTGAAAAAGTTCGGAATTCGGCAACCAGAACCGACCAAAATGCAATGGGACAGAAAATGGGCTTTAAGAGCCCGTGATTGGACCAGAACTATCAGTAAAAAAAGAATTGATGGGGCAGGAGAATGCTAGGAATGTGATTGGAATGACTAGGGGGTCCAGAGCCCAATCATTAGTGAATACGCCCCCAGTATATAAGATAGCCCCCGCCAAATTCCTAGCATTGTAATACAGGGACATGGAAGAGAGTGGAAGCAGTTCTGTGACTTCTGATACAAAGTGTCATTTAGTAATTTTTAGTGTAAGGAAAGGGATATCTAGTGTAGTTAGGGTGCTATTTTCCACTTTAGTTAGCTTTAATAATCTAGTTTCTGTAGGGAAAGTTTTAAGTGTAAAGGGACCGTAGTGTAGTGTAGGGTTAACTGACTCTGACTGCTATGGCAGGGTGACAAAACCCTTCCATTTCAGGGTGACCGCTATAGAGAAAAGATTGTTTCTCTTTTGTCACTTACAGAGCAGGGATATGGCTTCTCACTGGTCAGCCTGCTTTTTGCTGCAGGCGTTCATAGGGCTTTTTTGAGGACAAGTTTGGAGTCAGGCATGACATCTGAACTTCTGAATAGGGGTATATATACACACACATGTATGTATATATACACCTACACATACATAGGTGTGAAAATAGCAGAACACTATGCTTGCGCTAATGAAATAATTAACAGTCATATGTCTCTGCTCCTATCACACCTATATATGTGTATGTGTATATATACATATAAGTGTGTGTGTATATATATCCCTACACAGAAGTTCAGATGTTTTGCCTGGCTCCAAAGACCCCAAAAAAATGCCCAAAAAAACGCCTGCGCCAAAAAAAACGCCCAGGTGTATTATTGCAGGGGTTTTTTTTGGGCATTTTTTTGGGGTCTTTGGAGGCAGGCAAAACATCTGAACTTCTGTATAGGGATATATATACACACACACTTATATGTATTTTACACATACACATATATATAGGTGTGATAGGAGCGGAGACATATTGGTGTTAATTATTTCATTAGCGCAAGTATAGTGTTCTGCTATTTTCACACCTATATGTGTGTAGGTGTATATATACATACATGTGTGTGTATATATACCCCTATACAGAAGTTCAGATGTCATGCCTGCCTCCAAAGACCCCCAAAAAATGCCCAAAAAAACGTTTGCGCCAAAAGAAAAACACCCAGGTGTGTTATTGCAGGCTTTTTTTTTTGGGCATTTTTTTGGGGTCTTTGGAGGCAGGCATGACATCTGAACTTCTGTATAGGGGTATATATACACACACATGTATGTATATATACACCTACACACATATAGGTGTGAAAATAGTAGAACACTATGCTTGCGCTAATGAAATAATTAACAACAATATGTCTCCGCTCCTATCACACCTATATATGTGTATGTGTATATATACATATATGTGTGTGTGTGTGTATATATACCCCTATACAGAAGTTCAGAGGTTTTGCCTGCCTCCAAAGACCCCAAAAAAATGCCCAAAAAAAACCCCCTGCAATAACACACCTGGGCGTTTTTTATTGGCGCAGGCGTTTTTTTGGGCATTTTTTTGGGGTCTTTGGAGCCAGGCAAAACATCTGAACTTCTGTGTAGGGGTATATATACACACACACTTATATGTGTGTATATATATATATACCCCTATACAGAAGTTCAGATGTCATGCCTGCCTCCAAAGACCCCAAAAAAATGCCCAAAAAAAAGCCTGCAATAACACACCTGGGCGTTTTTTTTTGGCCCAGGCGTTTTTTTAGGGGTATATATACACACACACTTATATGTGTGTATATATATATACCCCTATACAGAAGTTCAGATGTCATGCCTGCCTCCAAAGACCCCAAAAAAATGCCCAAAAAAAAGCCTGCAATAACACACCTGGGCGTTTTTTTTTGGCCCAGGCGTTTTTTTGGGCATTTTTTGGGGGTCTTTGGAGGCAGGCATGACATCTGAACTTCTGTATAGGGGTATATATACACACATGTATGTATATATACACCTACACACATATAGGTGTGAAAATAGCAGAACACTATACTTGCGCTAATGAAATAATTAACACCAATATGTCTCCGCTCCTATCACACCTATATATGTGTATGTGTAAAATACATATAAGTGTGTGTGTATATACTGTATACCCCTATACAGAAGTTCAGATGTTTTGCCTGTAAATATATATAATAAATATCCACAAAGTGATAAATATGATATACCCCCTGCGCACAAGTTTAAAATGTATTGAATGAGTCCGATTACAGACCTATCGCAGCTACTTTGAAATTGCAAATATGTAGAAATTACCAGAAATGAGTCCCATATATCAAACAAAAAACTAGTAATAGTAGCGCAGACAGTTCAAATGGTAATCCTCCACACAGAAAAAATAAATGTCCTTTTAAAATTCTTATGCAGAGTCTTCTTAAAATTCCTCTCCACCAATTGGCTGCCTGCCTCCAAAGACCCACAAAAAATGCCCATAAAAATAACTGCGCCAAAAAAAAAACCGCCCAGGTGTGTTATTGCAGGCGTTTTTTTTTTGGGCATTTTTTGGGGGTCTTTGGAGGCAGGCAAAACATCTGAACTTCTGTATAGGGATATATATATACACACACACTTATATGTATTTTACACATACACATATATAGGTGTGATAGGAGCGGAGACATATTGGTGTTAATTATTTCATTAGCGCAAGTATAGTGTTCTGCTACTTTCACACCTATATATGTGTAGGTGTATATATACATATAAGTGTGTGTGTATATATACCCCTAAACAGAAGTTCTGATCTTATGCCTGCCTCCAATAACCCCCCAAAAATGCCAAAAAAAATGCCTGCTACAAAACCGGCAAGGTGTGAAAATAGCGGAGCCATATCCCTGTTCATTTAAGTGACCCAATACAAACAATCTTTTTTTTTTCTGGTGCTGGACATGCTACAGAGCTGAAACTTCACAGGTACACTTTTTAGACCCCCAGACACTAAATCCAAAGTCAAAATAAAAAAAAATCTCATTTTTTTTTCAATAATTTTTTCAATAATTGGCTCTCTATCAAAAATGATAATTTTTAAGAACTTTTTTTGTGTGATTAATAGTCCCTGGGGCATGACCCAGAACCCTAGGTACTTTTTAGGGGCATTTATTGGGTTTTAGGGCTTCAAAATGGTGTTTTTTGATTACCGAATTTCGGGTCCCATTGATTTCAATGGGGTTCTGAAATCCGGGTCGAACTTTTGGGAAGTTCGGGTGTTCTGGTCGAACCGAACTTTTGAAAAGTTCGATCATCCCTATGCAAGTAGTAAATGGCTTTACAAACCATCACTGCCCCCCATAGCTGCAGCTACTCAGGAGTATTTCCTTATCAAATATTCCAACAAAAATGCTTAAGGCCCCTTTCCAACCCTACACATCATGGGCCAGAAGTTGCCTGATGTAAATGGAAGTCAGCTGGACACAAACTAAATGGGCAGCAATGAAAAAAATGGACTTCTGTCCTGCTCTGCTCATGGATCCCTGCAGATCAGAGCAGACCCCACTCCATACGAAGAACCCTAACTTGAAGTCAGTTCTTAATATCTCACAGCACCTATTGTTTGTTTTCATTAGAAGGCTGGCAGGCAAGAACCCTACAACAAGAGAAACCAAGGAAAGATGAGCTTCAATTCTGATGTCTCTGTTGTAAACATTGAGGATAAATTGCTTTGCAGATTCTGAAGCCACAGATGTCAGAAGTGCACATTCACTCCATGAGCATCATTTAAAGCGGAGTTCCACCCTGGATTTGTTTTTGTTTTTTTTAATACCCCCGGGACAGTCAGGGCTAGTGCATTCCACAATGGCTAGCCTCTGATCTGTCCCGGGTTGCACTTACCTGCAAGACGAAATACTTACCTTGCAAACGTCTTGTCCAGCGCTGCCATCTCAGATGTGGGCAGCTTGAAGCCAGCGCGTCCTCTTCGGCGTCTTCTTCCGCCTTCTGTGGTCCCACGATGCTCTGCGCCGGCCCCGACGTCACTTCCGGGTCGCGCGCGTCACCCCTCCACAGCTTCTGGGCATGCCCAGAAGCTGTTTAGAAGGGGATGACGCGCGCGACCCGGAACTGACGTCGGGGCCGGTGCAGGCGCAATGATTCCTGGGAGCTATGACGTCCAGCTCCCAGGAATCATTGCAGAGCCAGGAAGTGACGACGGGCCGCGGCCGAGGAAGGAGGAAGAAGGAAGTAAGGTAAGTATATTTTCTTTGCTACGAGGTAAGTAAAAAAAAAAAAAATATGCGATTATCCATTTCTTTTTCAGGTGACCCGGAGCGAGAAGATGGAGGTAAGTATAAAAATAGGGTGGAACTCCACTTTAAAAGAGGAACAGAAAGTCAAGAGGCGCAAAGTTGACAGCTTTATTGTCATCTCCTTTACACATCAAAGTGTATCTGTTGGGGAATGACAAAATACTGGGATATTGGCTATGTTGGACACCTTAGAGCTTGGCTGAAGTCAGGATTCTGACAAATGGGTTATTGGAGCTAAATAAGCAAATAAATTTACTGTTCAGCCTGTGGGTTTTTATATGCAAACTGTTACCAAGGTGTGACTGATTCTGGTTTGAGTTGTATTTCAGTATTACTGTGAAAAGTAATAAAAAGGTTGAGGCATATAAAGCAATTTAGCAATGTTTATTTGGGTATACGTGCTCTACCAAGTGAAATCATGAAAATTATTTGTATTAACCTCAGCTTCTCTGCTTCCATTTGAAATGCTGGTAGACTATTTTTACCCCAGTAAACTTCCAAGACTAAGGGTCCTTTCACACGGTGCGCCGTTTGACGAGGTCCGTTGTTTGCTCAGGGGTGGATCGATCCGCTGATCCCCGCTGATCAGGCAGGTGACCGCTCTGTCTCTGCTCTGTGTGTTCTCATACGATCCCATCCGATCCGATCCGCTGGACGGATGAAAAATCTGGATTTCACGGATAGGATTGGAAGCGGATAGCAAAGGGTGTCAGCGGAGATGTCCCCGCTGACATCCGCTGCCCCATAGGGATGCATGGAGCATCCGATCAGGTCCGCCTGAAAAACTGACAGGCCGATCTGATCGGATCATTCATGTAAAAAGACCCTAAGATCTGACTGCCCATGAGCACTAGGTTGATACTTTCCAGAAAATCAGCTGGTTGCCAAAGTTGTCCTGGGCTGTACTGTAGCTCAAGTACCTAGGTAGGATTGAGGGTAAAGCACAAAAAGATCTAGTGATGCCCAGTATCTAGAAAGAAGTACATTATCATTCAAGAAAACTTTGAGTATGGTTGAAGGAGTGTTGCCATTTTCTTTTGCTCTGTGAGCCTTGGAATAGAAACACAGTTTAGAAGAATAATGTAGTGCCACAATTAGCTGACATACAGTCAGCATGCATACTTTATACGCCCACCCTCCCTTATTCTACTCATCCATATATACTTTCTTCCATTCAGTGTTTAAAATTTGTACTATATATTCATCCAGGCATCTGTTAATGGTTAAAATGTATTTGCTCCCTTATTTCTGGGCATCTTGTAGATTAATAATATTGAAATGTGTGCCCCTTATTCTCTGGGAACTTGTTTGTTAATTTAATGTGATGTCCTAAAATGCATATATGTGCCTCCTAATATAATTTTTTATGCTCCAAAAGTTTAATAATAATATACTGTATGTGCCTTCTTTTAAAAAAACGAATCAATGGAAATCTTGACATGTATACAGGTGCATCTCAAAAAAATAGATATCAACAAGTTAATTTATTTCAGTAATTCAATTAAAAAAGTGAAACTCATATATATTATATAGATATGTTACACACAGAGTGATATATTTCAAGCATTTCTTTATTTTAACCAGTTTACGACCGCCCGCCGCAGATGTACTGCGGCAGGCAGCCGCTCCCAGGCAAATCGGCATACATGTACGGCGCTCGCTCTCGGGAGTCTAGGGGCGAGCGTGTACTGCCGCCGGCACGCTCCTGCCCCCACTCGTCAGCAGGGAAGCCGATGCATGTGTTAGGCGGCTCCGATTGCCTCCTGACACCCATGATCGTTCCCCGCTGAGAGAGAAGGACGGTCGGCTGTTGTAAACACAGCTGTCCTCCTCCCTGGGATGATCACAGAGCCCATGTGATCCTGTTATATAGGATCACATGTCTCTATGGTCATCTCAGAAGCCACGCCCCCCCCACAGTTAGAATCACTCCCCTAGGCTCACATTTAAACCCTTGATCACCCACAGGGTTAACCCCTTTCCTGTCAATGGCATTATTACAGTAACAATGCATATTTTTAGCACTGATTACTGTAGTAATGTCACTGGTACCCCCAAAAGTGTCAAAAATGTCAGTTAGAGGTCCGATCTGTCCGCCGCAATGTTGCAGTCCCGCACAAAATCGCAGATCGCTGCCATTACTAGTAAAAAAAACAAAACAATAAAAATGACATAAATCTTTTCCGTAGTTAGTAGATGCAATAACTTTTGTGCATACCAATCAAAATATGCTTATTGCTATTTTTTTACCAAAGATATGTAGCAGAAAACAAATTGGCCTAAAATGTTAAAAAATTTAGATTTTTAATTTTTTTTTTGGGAATGTCATAGCAGAATGTGAAAAATATTGTTTTTTTTTTTTTTCAAAATTTGCCGCTCTTTATTTGTTTATAGCACAAAAAATAAAAATCGCACATGTGATCAAATACCACCAAAAGAAAGCTCTATTTGTGGGAAAAAAAGGATATAAATTGTGTTTGGTACAGCATCGCACGACTGTGCAATTGTCCGTTAAAGTAAAACAGTGCCGAATCGCAAAATAGGGCCTGGTCATGGAAGGGGGTAAAATCTTCCAGGGCTGAAGTGGTTAATTTTGATGAAAACCCAAAATTCAGTATCTCAGAATATTACGTAAGACCAATAAAAAAATATATTTTTAATGCAGAAATATTGGCTTACTAAAAAGTATGTCCATGTACAGTAAAGTATGCACTCAAAACTTGGCCAGGGCACCTTTTGCATGAATTACTGCATCAATGCACTGCTGAGGTGTTATGAAAGCCCAGGTTTCTTTGATAGTGGTTTTCAGCTGATTTGCATTGTTTGGTCTAGTGTTTCTTAGATTCTCTATAGGGTTTAGGTCAGGCGAGTTTGTTGGCCAATCAAGCACAGGGATACCATGATCATTAAACCAGAAATTGGTACTTTTGGCAGTGTGGGAAGGTGCCAAGTCCTGCTGGAAAATGAAATTAACATCTCCATAAAGCTGGCCAGCAGAGGGAACCATGAAGTGCTCTAGAATTTCCTGGTAGAGGGCTGCGTTGATTTTGGACTTGATAAAACACAGTGGACCAACACCTGCAGATGACATTGCTTTTGCCTTTCATTTGGAAATCAAGGTCCCAGAGTCTGGAGAAAGAGTGGAGAGGCATAGAATCCAAGTTGCATGAGGTCCAGTGTGACGTTTCCATCCATAGTTAGTAATGATTTAGGTAGCCATGTCATCTGCTGGTGTTGGTCCACTGTGTTTTATAAAGTCCAAAATCAGCACACATTGCCAAATGTATCACTACCTGGTTTAACGACCATGGTATCACTGTGCTTGATTGGCCAGCAAACTTGTCTGATCTAAACCCCATAGAAAATCTGTGGGGTATTGTCAAGAGGAAGAAGAGAGACACCAGACCCAACAATGTAGATGAGCTGAAGACCGCTATCAAAGCAACCTGGGCTTCTATAACACCTCCGCAGTGCCACAGGCTGATCTCCTCCATGCCACACTGCATTGATGCAGTAATTCATGCAAAAGGAGTCATGACCAATACTGAGTGCATACTTTACTGAACATGGACAGACTTTTCAGTAAAGCCCCGTACACACGCACCGATTGTAGGCCGAACGATCGGCCGTCTTTTGTCCGGTGCTGTCCTGTCGGTTGGAAAGTGCTAAAGACTGCACATGAATTTTGTCAGCCAACAACAGCCGACTGCAGAAGTGATGTAATGTGATGGTTAACTTTCCGTGTGTTTTTTCTTCTCTGAGCATGCCCAGTCTTGCTCATCTGCTGTTTGTCGGCCGAATTCTGTACTGACTGGCGAACAATCGGCCGTTCTGGTGTTGGCCAACAAAAATTTTAAAGTCTGCACGCCAGATTCTGTTCGGCCGAAAAGTCGCAGTCGGTTGTCGGAAGCATCATACTAACAAGCCGACAATCGGCCTATCGGTCGGTGGCCGAATATTTACGGCCCACAATCGCTACGTGTGTACGGGCCTTAAGCCAACATTTTTTTTCTTCTTTTTGTTGGTTGAACCAGATGGAATTGTGTCTTTTTTCAACCTGACTAACCATGTAACTATGTATTTCTGTATTAAAAAAACTTTTTTTTTTTTTGGTCTTATGTAATACTCTAATTTTCTGAGATACTGAATTTTGGGTTTTCTGTAGCTGTAAACCATAATCATCAATATTGAAAAAAATAAATGCCTAAAATATATCACTCTGTGTAACACCTCTATATAAATTATATGAGTTTAAATTTTTGAATTAAATTACCAAAATAAATTAACTTTTTTTATGATATGGCAAGTTACCATCTCATATTTCAGTTCTATTCAGTCCTAATCTTCTGTAGCCCACCTGCTGACCCTTTCTGGATTCTTGCTATGAAGGAAGCTACAAGTTCCCTGTTGATAGGAGACCAAGTTAGGATCATAAGGTGTTCAGACAGGGAAATTACTTGTTGGGGGTGCATGGTCACGGTGCGTATCATTGGGTAGGCTAGAACTTCCCATGATCCATTCCTCTGCCAAAACCGTTAGAAACACACTGAATGGGCAAACCAATAGGCTCCCTTTAAGATTTGTTAACAGTTATAGGGATCTGATGACTTCGGTTTTTAGGCTTTCTACATATAGTACTAACTTTGTTTTAAGTCCAGACAAGTTTTGGTATGTAGAGCTGGTTTTCCACTATACTCATAATGTTTGTGGTTAGTAGCTGTGACTTCCTCTCAGTGTATTTGTGCATAAATTGGGCACAAATACAGTTTGATTCTGATTTCCTTTTTTTACCTTTTTTACCATACTGCAGTTTCTGTTAAACCGTGATCAGGTGGAGATTTTTTATTCAGATCATTTACTAGTGGTGGTAATAACATAGTCCATTTATTTGGAATCAAATTATTCTGTCCCTCTATCCTCCTCAGTTTTCCTTTGTATTGTTCTGATGAATATACCTCTAAGCACTAAACCTTTCATCCAACCTTTAAATGATATTATTTCTAAAAGAAAACTGCCAGTATAAATATATAGTAGTGGTGAGAAAAAGCACTTGTTGGGTCAACCAGCCATTTTTTGTGTTCTCATGAAATACCACAGTAGTCAATATCCCTTGCTGTGCAGCAAGTCCCAGAACGGTGAAAGATCTCAATTTCGACTTGTTCAAGTTAGTGGATAGTGCACACCTCACTGCCTCCCAAAGACTGGGGAAGGCCGAACACACTGGAAGGAAAAGAGTAAACAGATGGCGCGTAGGCCTAGTGTATTATCCACAATACATGTTTTTATTGAATAAAACAAAGGTGAATATACTCACAAACCAGTACTTTTGCAAAACGCCTTAACATAATATCATCCCCTAAGGTCTATGTGCAAAATTCGCTATACTCGTAGACACATCAGCTAACACGTTTGGAGATTTCCCTCTTATTCAGTGCCTACAGAACATGTCCATTTCATATACTTACATATGGTAAATTGACTCAGTAGTTACTACCCTTAACAAATTTTATCCAAGTATTTCAAATAAATTAAGACCAAAAAATTAGATAAAGTGGTTGTACGTACTCAATGGTGGAACAGTTAGGAGGTACAGTTAGGTCCATATATACAACACAGGCACAATTTTCATACTTTTGGCATTGTATGCCACCAGAATAAAATTGAAACAAAACAATCCAAATGAATTTGAAGTGCAGACTTTCAGCTTTAATCAAGGGGTTGAATATAAATATCAAATACAAATTTTAGGAACTGCAACCATTTTTATACACAGTTCCGCCATTTTCAGGTGCTCAAATGTAATTGGACAAATGAATATATTCATAAATAAAATGTTCATTTTGAATATTTGTTGAGAATCCTTTACTGGCAATGATGGCTTGAAGCCTGGAACCCATGGACATTACCAAAAACTGGGTTTCCTCCTTTCTGATGCTTTGCCAGGCTCTAACTGCAGCTATCTTCAGTTGTTCTTTATTGCTCTTTCTGCCTTTAGTTTTGCCTTCAGCAAGTGAAATGCATGCTCAATTGGGTTGAGATCAGGTGGTTGACTCGACCATTGCAGAATATTCCACCTCTTTTCCTTCAAAAGCTCCTCGGTTGCTTTTGCAGTATGTTTGTGATCATTGTCCATCTGTACTGTTAAGCGCCGTCCAATCAATTTGCTGCATTTGCCTGAATATGGGCTGACAGTATATCTCTAAACACTGTAGACGTCATCCGGCTGCTTCTGTCTTCTGTCACATCATTAATAAACAACAATGACCCAGTGCCACTGGAAGCCATGCGTGCCCGTACCATCACACTGCTCCAACATGTTTTACAGATGACGTTGTGTGCTTTGGATCATGAGCTGTTCCAAGCCTTCTCCACACTTTTTTTCCCCTGTGATTCTGGTGTAGATTATTCTTAGTTTCATCCGTCCAAAGAACGCTTTTCCAGAACTGGTCTATCTTTTTTAGAAGTTTTCTGGCAAAGTCTAATCTGGCTTTTCTTTTTTTCAGGCTTATAAATTATTTGCACCTTGTGATGAACCCTCTGTATTTGCTCTCCTGAAGTCTTCTCCTGACTGTAGACTTTGACAATGATATGCCCACCTCCTGGAGAGTGTCCTTAACTTGTTTGGATGTTGTGAATGGGTTTTTCTTTACCATGGAGAGGATCCTGCGATCATCCACCACTGTTGTCTTCCGTGGATGTTGAGGCCTTTTTATGTTGCTGAGCTCACCAGTGCGTTCTTTCCTCAGAATTATCCACACTCCCAATGTTATCTTAATGCTGCTATCTTTCAGATGGATTTGTTTCATTTTTGAAGCCTTACAATGCGCTGTTTCACTTGCATGGACAGCTCATTTGAATGCATGATGTAGGTTCACAGCAATAGATTCCAAATGCAAATGCTACACTTAGTATCAACTCCAGACTTTTAGCTGCTTAATTGATGAAGAAATAACAAAGGAGTAGCCCACATCTGGCCATGAAACAGCTTTGATTAAATTATCCAATTACTTTTGGTCCCTTGAAAAAGGGGGTTCAGCTATTCTTAAGAGGTGTAATTCTGAAACCATTCCTCCGATTTGGATGTACATACCCTCAAAGTGGGTGTGCAGTTTCAGCCCATATCTATTATATAACTATAGCTTGAATATGTTTTAGTAAATACCTGAAAAAAACGAAATTTGTGCCATTATCTAAATATATATGGACCTAACTGTATATACATTTGGAAATGTATATATCATTATCGTCATTATGAATGCTCTTGCCTATTATTATTATACATTATTTATTATATTCAACATTTTATTACTCCATTGTTCCACAATTGAGTACATACAACCACTTTTACTTTATCTCATTTTATGGTGTTAATTTATTTGGAATACTTGGAAAAAATTTGTTAAGGGTAGTAACTACTAAGTCAATGTACCATTAATAAGTATATGAAATGAACATGTTCTGTAGGCTCTGAAGAAGAGAGAAACCTTGAAACGCGTTAGCTGATGTGTCTATGAGTATAGCAAATTTTGCACATGGACCTTAGCGGATGATTATATGTTAAAAGGATTGTAAAGTTTTTTTTGTTTTTTTTAATACAAACATGGTATACTTATCTCCTCTGTGCAGTGGTTTTGCACAGGGCAGCCTGGATCCTCCTGTTTTCGGGTCCCTCTTCGGTGCTCCTGGCCCCTTCCTCCTATCGATTGACTCCACAGCAAGCAGCTTGCTATAGGGGCACCTGAGCAGAGCGGCAGCCCTGTGTATCCATTCAGAGGCGAAGCTGCGGTTCAGCGCCACCACCCTCCCTCCTGATTGGCTAACTGGCTTTGATTGACAGCCATGGGAACCAATGGTGCTTCGACTGTGTCTCGCTGGATAGAGATGGGGCTCAGGTAAGTATTATGGGGACTGAGGGGGGCTGTTACACACAGAAGGCTTTTTATCTTAATACATAGAAAGCATTAGGATGAAAAAAACCTTTTGCCTTTACAACTTATTTAAGGCTTTGGCACAAGTACTGGTTTGTGAGTATATTCATCTTTGTTTTATTCAATAAAATCATGTATTGAGGATAATGCACTAGGCCTACGCAACATCTGTTTACTTTATTGCTTCTAGGCCATTTTTTGTGTGTTATTTCTTAATAGTCTATATAATGAGGGAGTGGCGGGGATGTATATTTGACCACATACTTTGTACTATAATAAGTCCTTTATTTCAATCTCAGTAAATTGAGAGGTCTATACTATATTTTTATTGTTAGGGTTGTGTAACCTAACAATGGATACTGTATCGATATTCTGCCCTTTTTTTAAAGTCCCATGGGCAATTCATGTGTTTTTGTATCTTTTGGAGTAGCCCATCTGAAATTATGATTGTCGTTTATCATTTTTGACAACCTTGACCTTGTGCATGGTATCCTCACATCTGTGACATGTTTTTTGAGCATTATTTTTATTTTTTTTCCTGAACCTACTTGTGCCTGTCTGTGAGCAATTGACAGTTCATGTACTTGGTGCGATTCAGCCATATATTTCAATTGCACCTGGGCAGCATCCTGGGTCAATGCAATATCTTAAAATCCTTAGGGTAGGATCTGCTCATTGACTTATCCAAGCCTGTTGTATTTTGGGGAGGAATTTGTTATAAATAAAATTTTGGCACAAACCATTTTAGCACTATTAGTCAAATTACAGTTCCCAACAAAAACATCCAAGTCTTTCATAAACCGCTCAGTTGTAATAAAGAATTATTGCAAGATTGGGTTTACGCATTGGGGTCATATCATCAATGTATCTTTTATATTAAGCATTGATTGTTCTCTCCAGAAATCGCTTACCTTGTATTGGAGTCCTGCCCTCCTTTCCGACACCACAACATCAGCATGTATATTCAACAAAGAACATACATTTTGATGGTTCCAGCAACAAACAAGTTCCACCAAAACACTTTTGCATAAGCCTGTTATTAAACCACTGAATGATTACCACTATGCTACAGAAGTATGGACAGATTGCCATCCCCTGTGAATGAGTCAAGAGTAGAGTTGAGCGAACACCTGGATATCCGGGTTCGGCGGGTTCGGCCGAACTTGAAAAAAAAGTCCGGGTTCGTGACCCCAACTTAACCCGAACTTTACCCCAATCCTGAACCCCATTGAAGTCAATGGTGACCTGAACTTTTGAGCACTAAAATGGCTCTAAAAAAAAACATGGAAAGGGCTAGGGGGCAGCAAATGGCAGCAAAATCTTCTTAAGAGCATGGCAAGTGCTCTGCAAACAAATGTGGATAGGGAAATAACTTAAAATAACATAAAAAACAGAAAAATAAAAAAGAATCATCTTGATCTAGGAGGACGAGGCCCATATGGAGTAAAAGGTTGAGGTGGCGGTGGATGTGGCGGTGTAGGTGGAAGCGGCGGTGGAGGAGGACGAGGTAGCCAACACTGGTTTTTGTTTTTAATTTTAAATTTCTTTTTAAATTAGGGTACACCCCAAAAGAGTGAGAAAGACCAAAAATACAACAATGGCTGGGTAAGGCCGGTATACATGTCTATTCTGCACAAGGTATGGACAAGTCCTGTGGGATCCATGCCTGGTTCATTTTAATGAAAGTGAGCTTGTCCACATTGGCTCTGGACAGGCGGCTGCGCTTGTCTGTGATAACGCCCCCAGCTGTGCTAAATACACGTTCAGATAATACACTGGCTGCAGGGCAGGCCAGCACCTCCAAGGCGTAAAGGGCAAGCTCAGGCCATGTGCCCAATTTGGAGACCAAGAAGTTGAAGGGGGCAGACCTGTCATTAAGTACGTGTATAGTACGTAAGGAACGGTAAGGAACTGTATATGGTATATGGCAAGGAACGGTGATGGCGGCAGGGCTTTTTTCCCCTTCTGGGTTGAGTCTGGCCTTGGAAAAGGTATGTGTCCCTGGTTGTGGGCTGGGCTCTCCCAAAGCTGTCTAAGTTCTGAGGCCTTCTGGTAGGGACGGGGCTGCACTGGTCTTGCCAGGGACAGGGATTCTGAAAAGCCTGTGGTGTATGTGCCCCTGGAGTGGCAGTCCAGGGTTGCCATAATTCAAAGTGGATGGCAACACTATGAGTATGGCACCAAGGACACTGCACTTCCTACACACATTTTTCACACCTGCCTCTAGGGCCAGGCCTTTTGGTCAGGAGTCAGGACCAGAGGAATTTTTTATTCCTGGCTGAAGGGCCTGCCATAGTATTGCAACGTTGCACTAACCTTGCACTTCTCCACTATCCCTTTCCCCACTTTTATGTGTTGTGTGTCTCACGTTTTTTTTTTGTGGCGGTACACTTTATTTTGCACAGCGTGATTAGTAGGGTGTAGGTCCTTGGGCCTGTCCCTGAAAGTCTTGGGAGGGGGTGGATATGGCCTTACGGCTTGGTTCACCCTCTCTCATGGTGTCTCTCTTCGGGAGAGCCCCACCTAGCACTTGGGGTGGTCTGCTTCAGCAGACCTCCTAAAGAAAGGGGCTGCCTGGTTTTGGCCAGGTTAGCCAATGTAAGTACCCCAGTCCCCGTCAGGAGCCTTGCGCCCTGGGGGATCAGGGTCAGGGACCATGTGTACACCCTGTGCACTTTTTGTGTTTCACTTTTTTGGTGTGCACTTTTTTATGCACCCACCGGGAGATAGTCTGTGTTCACACAACACGGGCTTAAAAAAAAAAAAAAAAACAGCTGGTGGTCCTGGTTGTTGTGGCATGCCGACAAAGCTTTTCCACATTTCATACATGCTAACCCTGCCTTCTGAGGTGCTGGCGGTGCCCTGGCTGCGTTGGTGACCTCCTCCTCCTCTGCCTTCGCCTTGTGCTTCCACTGTGCCCCCACTGTCAGGTGGGAATGCCACCAGCATCGATTCTCGACCTTTTGGCTAAGATCAAGTGTAGTATCTGTTGTTATCAGTTATCTGGGTGCCACCCTTCTGTGAACATGGTTCCTCCTCCTCCATCTCCTCCTCCTCATCCTCCACCTTGTCATCCTCGAGAACTGTGCCCTTGCTGGACAATTGTGTACCTGGTGTTTGTGGGTGCAGTAACCCACCCTTGGAGCCACTTGTGAATGACTGCCCTGAAAGCCTTGGAAACGATCACTGCTCCGGATGCGGAGGCGATAGAGGATGAGGATGAGGAAGTGGAGTAGGAGGAGTTAGCAACAGGAGTCAAACTAAAGCACCCTGCAATGCTCGGTGGTGGAAGGAGATGCGCCAAACAAATCTAAAGGGTGTATCTCACAGTAACATAATCAGCAAACGCTGCAAAACTATTAATTTTCCCCTAAATGGGTATTTATTGAATAGTAGAATAGAAAAACAGTATCTAAAAGGTTGTATCTCACACGTACAGATCAGATACAGACCAAGCCGCAATTTAATATCTTTCTTTCCCCTAAATGGGTGTTTATTGAATATCAGAATAGAACAACAGTATCTAAAAGGGTGTATCTCACACGTACAGATACAGACTAGGCCGCAATTTAATATTTTTCTTTCCCCTAAATGGGTGTTTATTGAATAGCAGAATAGAACAACAGTATCTAAAAGGGTGTATCTCACATGTACAGATACAGACTAGGCCGCAATTTAATATCTTTCTTTCCCCTAATGGGTGTTTATTGAATAGCAGAATGGAACAACAGTATCCAAAGGGTGTATCTCACACGTACAGATACAGTACAGACTAGGTCGCAATTTAATATTTTTTCCCTAAATGGATTTTTATTGAAAAGCGGAATAGAACAACAGTATCCAACGGGTGTATCTCACAGTAAAATATGCAGACTAGTGTCCAAAGGGTGTAACTCACAGTAACGTATGAATGAAAAATTGTTGTCTTTCCCTTAAATTGGTGAATTTTGAAAAGCAGATTAGAACAGCAGTGTCTAAACACTGTATGTCACAGTAAAATATGAAGGAATTTTTTTTTAATCCAGATTAAACAGACACATAGGCACTGAGCTTGCATTACATTGCTGCTACACGCCGCACGCCTAACAGGTTGGATACTGTTGTTGTTCTATTCCGCTATTGAATAAAAAAAACCCATTTGAATGAAAAACTGAAAAATAATTTTTTCCCCTTAAATTAGTGATTTGTGAATAGCAGATTAGAACTGCAATGTCTAAACACTGAATGTCAAAGTAAAATATGAAGGAAAAAAGTTTTTTTTTTTTTTAAATCCACGCCGCCCACCTAACAGACTGATAAAAGTTTTTTTTTTTCTCCCTCCTCCTCACTGGGCTCAGGTCAGGGCAAAAAGATTGTGCACTGCACCCCCACACAATAAAATCGATGTAGATCGCTGTCTGATTAACCACTTTACCTCTAGCCACTGTGCTGCTACTGCGGCACAGTGGCTCGTTATCGTCCAGCGACGTAGACCTACGTCGCTGGACTCCTCCCCCTGTAGGCGGCGCTCACGCGCCGCCGGAGGTGCGCTCCCGCTGTTTTCATTCACAGCGGGAGTCGGGCCAGGGGGCCTTCCCCGATTGTTGGGGAATCTAGTTTGGAGATCCGCCCGCCTGTGTAAACAGAGCGGGCGGATCTCCTAAGTGACAGGGAGTGACAGATCGGAGTGTTCAGCATAGCTGAACATCCGATCTGTCCCTGGCTCACACAGTCACCTCCCCCCCCACACGTTAGTAAGCACCAGGCATACATTAACCCCTCCCTCTCCAATAAAATTAACCCCTTCCCTGCCAGTGTCATGTTTACAGTAACAGTGCATATATATAGCACTGATTACTGCAGTAATGTCACTGGTACCCCCAAAAGTGTCAAAAATGTCAGTCTAGGGTCCGATCTGTCCGCCGCAATGTCGCAGTCCAGCAAAAAAATCGCAGATCGCCGCCATTACTCGTTAAAAAAAAAACACCAAAAATGACAGAAATCTTTCCCTTAGTTAGTAAACGCAATAACTTTTGCGCAAACCAATCAAAATACGCTTATTGTGATTTTTTTTACCAAACATAGGTAGCGGAAAACAAAATGGCCAAAAATTAAAAAAAAATTTGATTTTTACATATTTTTTGGGAGGAATTTCATATAAAAAAATGTTAAAAATATTGTTATTTTTTCAAAATAAACGCTCTTTTTTTGTTTATAGCGCAAAAAGTAAAAATCGCACAGGTGATCAAATACCACCAAAAAAAAATCACTATTTGTGGGAAAAAAAGGACATAAATTTCGTTTGGGTACAGCGTCGCACGACCGCGCAATTGTCAGTTAAAGTCGCACAGCACCGAATCGCAAAAAGTGGCCCAGACGTAAGACAGCAAAATGCTCTAGTGGTAAAGTGGTTAAAGAAGATTCTCCTATTCCTTCCCTGAAAGCAATCTCTAGCCTGCCCCTACAATAATCTCCTATCTCTCCCTCAGCAGCATCAGGAACCTCTCCCTACAGTAGTTAGAGCAGAGTGACGTGCGGCGCTATGTGACTCCAGCTTATATAGAGGCTGGGTCACATACTGCACTGACCAATTACAGCCATGCCATTAGTAGGCATGGCTGTGATGGCTTCTAAGGGCACACTAGTTAAATGCTTGTTGATTGGCTGCCCTGCACCAGTTGAAACCGTGCCATTAAAACCACGCCAAAACATTAAAACCGCACCAAAACATGAAATAAAATTACCGAACAACGGACTGTATGCCGAATATACAGTAAAATGTTCGGGTCCGTGTCCGGGTGCCGAACATCCAAAAGTCCGGTACGATCCCGAACAATACAGTCCGTGTTCGCTCAACCCTAGTCAAGAGGTTATGCTTGCTACAAAATAAAGCAATGTAATATAAAGGTTATTTACTGATTATTAATTGCTTGATCATTTATATGTAATTTTCCTAAATGCTAGATCCTGTAAATACATGATATCTCAGATAACCAGCTGGCAATTTGTGTTTATTCAGATGTAAGGAACAGCAGCTTTGTTTATATAAATGTATTTACAATTTATCTTCCACTATCAACTGACTGTTTATTTGCAGTCTAGAACATTTCCTTTAGGAATATAAATGGAAATCGAAAGATTAGATTTAACTGGGTGTGGCGGTTAAAAGGAAAAAAAAAACAACCTTTTGGTCAGTTTTTAGTATTATTATTATACAGGATTTATATAGCACCAACAGTTTGCGCAGCGCTTTACAATGTGAGTATGGTTTTATTTGAAAGTATGCATTTCTAAACTGATCCTATATATCAGTATTTTCAATGTATTTGTATAAAATCTTTTTTTTAATAAATAAACTCTACAGGGTGCTTTAATAACACAATGTTTGCACAAAATGATGGGCTTTCTAATATGAGAGCCCAGCACAGCCTACTTGCTTTTTAGTTGCTTAGGTGAACTAGCAAGTGAAGAGGTTGTCATTTCTGCTGTGAGAAAAGGAGAGGAAATATGACTGTTTTTGTTATGTGTTGTATGATATTCAGCTGTTGAAGACTATATACTATCTAACTCAGGCTATTCACACTTCACAAAAAATGAGCTTATCTGAACATCTAATTTATGTAGATCACAACAGACGGGGGATAACACAGAGCACATACATGTACAAAGGCAATTGTTGTGCTACCAGATGTTTAAACTCTGATGTTTTATGCCGAGTTCCCATAGATTGGAAACTGATCTCTAAATTGCTTTACAGGATGTTTATATGTGAACTATAGCTACCATGGTATCACTTGCCTTCTTTTTGCACAGCATTTACCAGAAATGACCTCCAGTAAATACAGGAAAATTGTACTGTTATATACTGTTATATATACTCACCGGCCACTTTATTAGTACCGGGTTGGACCCCCTTCTAGCTTCAGCACTGCCTTATTCATCGTGGCATAGATTCAACATGGTGCCTGAAACATTCCTCAGAGATTTTGGTCTTCCTTGACATGATAGCATCTCTTAGTTGCTTTAGATTTGTCAGCTGTGAATCTCCCGTTCCAGCACATGCCAAAGGTGCTCTATTGGATTCAGATCTGGTGACTGTGGAGGCCATTGGAGTACAATGAACTTGTTGTCATGTTCAAGAAACCAGTTTGAGATGATTTGAGCTTTGTGACATGGTGCATTATCCTGCTGGAAGTAGTTATCAGAAGATGGGTACACTGTAGTCATAAAGGGATGGACATGGTCAGCAATAATACTCAGGTAGGCCGTGACGTTTAAACCAAGCTCAATTGTTGCTAAGGGGCCAAAGTGTGCCATGAAAATAACCCCCACATCAATACACCACATGTCTGAATCGTTGATACAAGGCAGGATGGATCCATGCTGTCAAACATGCTGATAAACATGTTGTTTATGTCAAATTCTGACCCTACCATCTGAATTTCACAGATGAAATCAAAACTCATCAGACAAGGCAATGTTTTCTAATCTTCTATTGTCCAATTTTGGTGAGCCTGTGGGATTTTTAGCCTCAGTTTTCTGTTCCTAGCTGACAGGAGTGGCACCTGGTCCGGTCTTCTGCTGCTGTAGCCCATCTGCTTCAAGGTGCCATGTGTTGTGCATTCAGAGATGGTATTCTGCATACCTTGGTTGTAACAGGTGGTTATTTGACTTACTGTTGCCTTTCTATCATCTGCAACCAGTCTGCCAGTCTGCCCATTTTCCTCTGACATCAACAAGGCATTTTTGTCCACATAACTTCTGCTCACTGGATATTTTCCCTTTTTTGGCCCATTCTTTGTAAACCCTAGAGATGATTGTATGTGAAAATCCCAGTAGATGAGCAGTTTGCGAAATAATCAGACCAGCCTGTCTGGCACAAAGAACCATGCCATGTTCAAAGTCTTTTCAATCCCCTTTCTTCCCCATTCTGATGTTTGGTTTGAACTTCAGCAAGTCGTCTTTACCACGTCTAGATGCCTAACTGCATTGAGTTGCTGCCATGTAATTGGCTCATTAGCAATTTGTGTTACCAAGCAATTGAACAGGTGTACCTAATAAAGTGGCTGGTGAGTGTATTATGTAATGATTGTCTCATATTGTACAATGATATGCTCTTAGCCAAAAGTGGAGATTTGATACATGTTCCAATTCACAAAGCATAACCAGGTCTTTAAGCCTGCGGGGGAGGGAAGGATCGGCCGATTATATGACCACTCTTATTCGCTGTCACAGTGGTCACATGATTGGGTGTGCTTCCCGCTGGCTACCAATCAGCAGAGACCCAGACCTGTTTTTGACAGCTTGGTCACTGTGCTATTAGCACTCTTTCGGCACAGAAATTTCTGCTGCCCCCATGGGCGCATATGTGCGATGAGTGAGCATGTGAGCATTAAAGCAAACCCTCTTTGTATCACACATGTGCGTTTCATGAATAGCAAAAGGTTGAATATGCCAGATGTAATATTGCTTCTATAATATGCTTCTTTTCTTATGAACTATACACCATACGATACTTAAAGGGAAACTCCAGTCAAAAATTACATTTTTCCTATTGATAGTATGGTAAATATCTTTATCTTTGATAATATTCATTTTTTGGCTAACTGCTTGCGAATCTTACAAAGTCTTATCTAGGTTGGACAAACAGCTTCTTCCTGTTCTTCACTGACAACTCTCTTTCCTGTTATCTGAATTTGCTAAGCTGTCTTTCACTTCCAAATAAGGTTTAGGTAGAAAGTAACACTTAAAAGAAAGTGTACTCCACGGGCCTAGTGTTTAAAAATATTCTGGATAATATAATGTAATATAATTAATAGAGGGGGAGCAGCAGCAGTAGTAAAAAAGGTAATTGTAGAAAGAATAGTCCTAATAATTAGGGCTATCTACAGCGCTTGCTAAAAATCAAAGTAGTTAGTGGGTGTTCAAATAAATATCATAAAAGTGAATATCATAAATAAATATCCAAAAACGATTAAATTGATATATCAATGTGCAATAATTATTGTGCAAATGGTGTAGAATTAATAAAAAGTGATCCAAATTAGATTAATAAAAATTATGCAAATATTTAATCAATCAATTATGTGACATGAAAATAAATTATAAGTAAGATCAGCAAGTGACAATAAAAAGTCCCAATTGAATTTTCTTCAGTGCAAAAAAGTTCTTCCAGATGAGTTTATAAGTGAAGGTGCTCAGTGATAGATTTTTCTCCAATTTTTTGTGACTTTTAAAGTGCAGGTGCAGGTCCCTTTTTTCAGTGGTATTTTAAAAGATGGGTGACTTACCAGATGTAATGGGTCTCATATATCATATGATATTAAGACCAATCACGCTTGTAGGCCCTTAGGGCCAAGGTAGGTCCCCTTGTACTGCCTCCTGGATATGTGGATTAAGGTTTCCTCCTCACCATCCCTCGTATCAGCATATGGCAGGTGTATGGAAAAAATATAAATGCTCCAATAGTGTGATATGGTTAACGGACTTTATTCCCCATGAATTGGGTATTGCAAATCAGGTAAAATCATATAAGTAAGCAGGGTAAAAGGGTAAAAAATTCCCGTGACAACTTGTACAGCAAAGCAGAGTGGCGAGCGGAGGTTTTCTGGCTTGCTTTACAAATCTCTGTGCGTATGCCACGTTGTGCGTTCCACGTCCTGACGCGTTTCGTCACTTCCTGTGACGTTTTCAAAAGTGTGGACGCACATCCGTTCAGCGTTATTTATACAGCGGACGCCGCCCCAACTCCGCTTATTGATTAGCGAAGCCGGAAGGAGCCGCAAGTGTCCCCACACCTTACTTTGATGCGAGACACAAATAATTTCTTGATAATGGCATATATTACATGAATAAATGAATTTGATATGTCAAACTTCCACACACCAGTTACAATATTAATGCAATTACATATATACCAAAACTAAAAACCAAAATTACGATCTTTATAATTTAATTAAATCATAAAACTCTATTTTATACTCATATATATGCACGAATGAACCACAACTATATATGTATACATAAAAAGCATGAACTAACCATAAAATATCCATATAATTTCATAAAAAATTTGAGAACATTGAGAACAAAATTGACTTTTTTATTCCATGTTCCAAGGCGTGTTTGTAAGGCGTGAATGGAATAAATGGTATTTCACCAGTAAGTTTCGGTTCCTCTTAGTAATTAAAGGGAGGGGGTATATTCACTCTTGCTCTGTGGAGCTGTTAGGTAGGCCATGGAAATTATAAATATCAGGGTGTGATGATGAAAATGATAGAGAAATTTCAGCAGTCACTATGCAATAAAGAAGCAGTTTGCTAGCCTGCCATGTAGTGTCTTTGTTTTTTTGAATGCTGTAAAATCTTACATACAGTGCCTTGCGAAAGTATTCGGCTCCCTTGAACTTTGCGACCTTTTGCCACATTTCAGGCTTCAAACATAAAGATATAAAACTGTAATTTTTTGTGAAGAATCAACAACAAGTGGGACACAATCATGAAGTGGAACGAAATTTATTGGATATTTCAAACTTTGTTAACAAATAAAAAAACTGAAAAATTGGGCGTGCAAAATTATTCAGCCCCTTTACTTTGAGTGCAGCAAACTCTGTCCAGAAGTTCAGTGAGGATCTCTGAATGATCCAATGTTGACCTAAATGACTAATGATGATAAATAGAATCCACCTGTGTGTAATAAAGTCTCCATATAAATGCACCTGCACTGTGATAGTCTCATTGGTCCATTTAAACGCAGAGAGCGTCATGAAGAACAAGGAACACACCAGGCAGGTCTGAGATACTGTTGTGGAGAAGTTTAAAGCCGAATTTGCATACAAAAAGATTTCCCAAGCTTTAAACATCCCAAGGAGCACTGTGCAAGCGATAATATTGAAATGGAAGGAGTATCAGACCACTGCAAATCTACGAAGACCTGGCCGTCCCTCTAAACTTTCAGCTCATACAAGGAGAAGACTGATCAGAGATGCAGCCAAGAGGCCGATGATCACTCTGGATGAACTGCAGAGATCTACAGCTGAGATGGGAGACTCTGTCCATAGGACAACAATCAGTCGTATACTGCACAAATCTGGCCTTTATGGAAGAGTGGCAAGAAGAAAGCCATTTCTTAAAGATATCCATAAAAAGTGTCGTTAAAAGTTTGCCACAAGCCACCTGGGAGACACACCAAACATGTGGAAGAAGGTGCTCTGGTCAGATGAAACCAAAATCAAACTTTTTGGCAACAATGCAAAACGTTATGTTTGGCGTAAAAGCAACACAGTTCATCACCCTGAACACACCATCCCCACTGTCAAACATGGTGGTGGCAGCATCATGGTTTGGGCCTGCTTTTCTTCAGCAGGGACAGGGAAGATGGTTAAAATTGATGGGAAGATGGATGGAGCCAAATACAGGACCATTCTGGAAGAAAACCTGATGGAGTCTGCAAAAGACCTGAGACTGGGGACAGAGATTTGTCTTCCAACAAGACAATGATCCAAAACATAAAGCAAAATCTACAATGGAATGGTTCACAAATAAACATATCCCGGTATTAGAATGGCCAAGTCAAAGTCCAGACCTGAATCCAATCGAGAATCTGTGGAAAGAACTGAAAACTGCTGTTCACAAATGCTCTCCATACAACCTCACTGAGCTCGAGCTGTTTTGCAAGGAGGAATGGGCAAAAATTTCACTCTCTCGATGTGCAAAACTGATAGAGACATACCCCAAGCGACTTACAGTTGTAATCGCAGCAAAAGGTGGTGCTACAAAGTATTAACTTAAGGGGGCTGAATAATTATGCACGCCCAATTTTTCAGTTTTTTATTTGTTAAAAAAGTTTGAAATATCCAATAAATTTCGTTCCACTTCATGATTGTGTCCCACTTGTTGTTGATTCTTCACAAAAAAATACAGTTTTATATCTTTATGTTTGAAGCCTGAAATGTGGCAAAAGTTTGCAAAGTTCAAGGGGGCCGAATACTTTTGCAAGGCACTGTAGTTACGTAATAGGTAAGGTTGAATAAATAGTCCATCCAGTTCAATCTGTGTAGGTGCACGTGTGTCAGTGTCGATAATCATTTCCCATATCCCTGTATATTGTGTTCACAAAGATGCAGGTCCAAGAGTCTTTTCAAAATATCAATATTCCCTGCTGACACCACCAATTGTGAAAGAGAGTTCCACTTCCGTATCACTCTGACAGTAAAAAAAAACCCTGCGCAACTTTAGGTTAAACTGCTTCTCCCCCAATCTCATTGTGTGGCCCATGTCCTCTTATATTCCCTGAGACTAAATTGTTTTTTACTATGCCGGGATTACCATTGACGTATTTGTATATCGCTATCATATCCCCTCTGGAGCGTCTCTTCTCCAGCGAGAATACATTTAGTGCTTGTAGTAGAGAATACATTTAGTGCTTTTAGATTTCTCGTCAATGGTCACCAGTGCGTGAGAGTTTGGCTCTCCCCTGTGTATACACAGCCATAAAAACCCTGACAGGGGTTTCAAAACTTCCCCTCTCAAAATAAATAAATCAATTCAATGTTCAGTGATGCACAATCTGATATATTTTTACCTTTAGGTTGGCAATATATATTTTGCTGTATTCTACTCAATAGAACATTGTCTGCATTATTTTTTCTTTCAGGATGAACATTATAGAGCTTATGGCTTTTCATCCCTTGAAAGACTTTGAACTAATGTTGTTTCTTCCAGCCCACTTCTTGCTGCAAGATCTGGATCCAGTTAATACATATACTGTATATTACAGTTTTGCAGAGCAGGCACTTCTATTTGCGCTATTTATATGACTTTTAATAATCCAGATGTGTAGTTATTTGTTCCAGACTGCATCCCACAACGACATACTTTCTACTCTCATACTTTTAAAGTAAAATCCATGTTCAACACCATTTCATAAAACTCATATCCAAATACAATTAATCCCTCCTACAGTGATATTAAGGATGCAATGCATTTGTTTCTCGATGAAATGTTCTAAATGGAGATTTTTATACCAATTATGGTTTGGCATTCACAGATCTCTCTTTTGGCATCTGATGACTTTTACTGAGATTGCAGTTGATAAAACGGACTTAACATTGTAAATTAACATTTTCTCATAACAATAAATAACTATTTTAGCACTGTACTGTGGAGTAGTCCAACAACCATGTTTCTATCTTAATAATGTTTCTTCATGATTTTTACCTAACAATTTCACTTTTGCAACCTAAAATATTGTAGCTATTTTCATGAACTCATCTTTTGGGCTTCAATGCAACCAGGCAGCTGGGATCTGTCCATGTCACTTTCCATCCTAACTGTCTTATCTTCTAGTTCCTTCCTCTTTAGCTCACTGTGCTCATAAATCTTCTAGTGCACTTTCTGCCCTTCATCGCCTTATGCTACTTTCTCCAGACTTCTTTTTTAATTTATGTGGCTGAAAAATCCCATTCACAGATTCAGGTGTTCTGTCCATCTACAAGGCATGTACAAGTATGCTCATATGGTGATGGTGTGCATACTAATTAGTTCAAATTCCTTTTAAGAGCAATTGTTGTTACTCAGAGGTTGCCTTCATAGAGTTTATTTCTTGAGGACATTTTATTATGTTTTGAGGTACCCAAGAATGTATGTGTGACTTGAAAATTGTAGACCTCGTCTTGTTTTTTTTGCTGCCTCTGAGTATCCTCTTGTAGGCAGGGCTTCACAAGCCAAATGGGGACCCTCACAAGTGCGCTCGCTAATGCCCTGAACACAGGCCCCGGTCATGAGAATATCAACATTAAGGCGGCACCCCTACTTAGAAGTGAGCCGTTCACCCTGTACAGTTCCACTTTATACTGTACATTGAGAACTTCACTTGTTAAGAGCTCATCCCATGTAACGTCTTTTCCTTTCTTCCAAATACAGCATTTTCGAAAGGACACCACGAAGCCTGTGTCCCGCTCCACCAGCACAGCCTTATGGCACTTTTCCACTGCAAGTACCGGCTCGGCTCTACTCGGCCCTGCTTGGCCCGGGTTGGTTTTCCACTACATGGTACCGCATGGTACGGTGTTGGAACGGTTCGGTACGGTTTGGTATGGTTTGCTTTTCCACTAAAGTAGTACTAAAGTAAGTGGGTGGGATAACAACAATTCTCTGACCAAGCAGTGGCTAGTAGTGACTGCATGCAAAGGATTGTGGGATATGGTACCGGTATGGTACCTCTTGGAACCACAATCGAGGTGGTACTGTTTTAGAGAGCCGTACCGTTCGGTTCCATGTAGTGGAAAAGCGCCGCCGTACCGTACCGAACCGTTCCTACACCATACCATGCAGTACCAGCAGTGGAAAAGCACAAAAGCAAGCCGAACCGTTCGGTTCCATGCAGTGGAAAAGCCCCAATAGTTGCCACCTCACTCCCAGTGACAATGTGATCTCACCATTCACACAGCTCAGACCTCTGTTACCAATGAGCCTTCATATTTTGTTTGTGATCCAGTTCTCTCTCTCCTCCCAAACCTCCAGGCTAGGTCCATAGGTTCCCTGTGCTACGATGTCAGTCCTGTGTAGGGGTGCTGATCACTAGGAAGGTACCCCTCCCCCACTACCAGGGTTACCATCTCCCATGCCAAGGCACCAACCTGCTGAATGGCTGCTTTAACATTCTTCATTACTTCCCTGGTTACCCATGGCAATGGTGCTTGGAAGCAAATCAAGGAATTTCACAGCATGATTAATCTTTCTGTGGTGACCCATTTGCATCTCTTCTTCATCCCCTGTTGTACAAGCCTTGTTCTTTTTTTGCATTGCAAGCACCCCTTTGGTAGAAGCTTCCGACCAGGCATGTGTAGCTCTGAAAATATTTACTGGACTTCTTGTGATTAAAAAATGAATGTGACACAATCTTTCAAAGATTATTTTCCTTATACAGCTTTAGTTCACCCTAGCTTAGGCTGCCCAGTTTATACCTTTTAGATAAGAAAAGTCCTTTCATCAGAGTCCATATCTGACTTCTGGTACCACGAATGGGTATCCCAAAAGGGAGGTCACATGCTCAGCACAGATTCACATGATAAGCTTTTCTATTCCCATGTGGAAGGGCTTAAAAGATCCAGAAAAGGCTGTCTACCCTTTCATTTATAGCCCACCACAAGGAGACAGAGCTATAAACATCCGGGAGTTAGTAGCCTTAACCCCTTCCTAACTCCCTGGGCATCCTGTTACACAACACTAACACAGACTTTATTAGGAACACAATGCAAATCAGTACCATAATGTAATGGGCACCCCTCCTATACACTCTGGAATCCTAGTGTAGCACACCCCTGAAGGGACTGCTGATGAACCTGGACCCCCCCCCCCCCCCACTTCTGCACAGCCAGACACACTGAAGTTTCACAAGCACCCAGAGTCAGAGAACAGACCGTGACTTTGTTTTTAATAATTATTGAGGGTTAATAACTTGGATAGGTATGGGAGCCTATTGGATGCCCCCCTTGACTTCAGCAAAACTTTCAGAAAAAACTTCAGGGAAATCTTCCTATATACCATTTATATACAGTCTCTATCACTTTCCTTCTGCACAGCACTTGCTTACTCCAGCTGAGTCACTTTTATTTATTTGACAGGCTTCTAGTCAGATTAGCAATGGCCCTTTACAGGCAGGAACTTGTAACCCCTTTTTTGTGTAGCACAGTGTAATAAAACAGTTTTTAACTCTTCCTCTGTGGCTTCTGATCCCAGCAGCACCTCTTCAGGCACTGCCAACACACCTGGCTGCAGCTGCCCCTTTCACTAACTCTCCACACTAGTCCACCTGACTGACTCTTCACCAGCCCACTCAGCTGACTCTCAGGAGATCTCTCAGGGAAGGATGAAGACTTAAGCACACCGCTGTCTTTAGGGAGACTGGCTACATGTGGCAGTCTCCTTCCTTGCTAGACCCCAACAGTGTTGCTCTTCTTACTCTGTCCTCTCTTGCTCCCGTGCCTCCTGGAAAACCTCCTCCTGTGTGTTTTAGCAGGAGCCATCCAGCACCCAAGCCCTGGCCCAAGGTAGGACACCCCACCCCCAGACTAGTAGGTACCCCTGAGGGCCACTGATAGCCTCCTAAACACTGTATCTCTATCTTCCACCAGACTGCCCTGCTGGCATGACCCATGTCTATTTATGGAGGGGTCTCAGGCCCCTGCCAGCCTACCTCTGAGGATTGGCTGAGGCTCCATAAATATTCAAGGCAGCTCTTCCTAACCTCCACCTACTAATTCTAGAATATGCTCCAACCTTCTAGACCAGGGGAGGCACCAGGGAGCTGCCAGGATGAGTCACCCAACCCTGAACCTTAGTAAACCCTGACCCAGATTCCATAGCTCAGGCTTAGCCCTGAGCTAAACTAAATTTTCCTACTCTACTTCTAGCACACACTAGAGGGTGCTACACAAGCTTCTCTGCTCAAGCCCAGTACAAAATCATTTCAGCTATATTTGTGCTTTGACAGGTTCAGCAACTCAAATGGACTGTAGTTTTGCTGCAGGAAGCACATTTGTAGTAGTGGAGGATCATTTCGCCCACAAACTCTTCACTGCGCCATGACTGCACACACTCTTCTGCTCTCAAAGTCTTATCCTAAATTCTGCTTCTTATGGTGAGTGGAGATATTCATAATTGACCTTTGTGCTAAGTCTGTTTCCCAATCAGAGAAATGTCCTTTTATTTGCTAAAAAAAACTTGTCTACTCAGCCACACATTGCACAAACCCTGAACCCACCCTTACATGTATATGAGTAATTGAAAGCCCATCTTCATCTTCCTCATTTGGTGCCTATGTTTTGCTGTTAGAAAGAGGCTTATTTGAGCAACACTCGGTCTTGTGAGCAATGTGTTTGATTATCTTTTTTTTCCTAAACTAACATTTCACAGGGATGCTAACTCTAGTATTCCTGACCATGACTTAATTTTAGTAATCTATACTTCATCTTTAAAATGGTTTATTAAGATTTATGCTAAGTATACTGCAGTGCTTCAGTGACCTCTCGCTGTAGAAGCCTCCGGTGATCAGTGGTGGAAAGCAGAGCATGAGTGGACGCTCCAGTCTCCCCAGTGGCAGCAGGGCATATGCTGTAATGTGGCCACACTGCGTTACCCCCAGGTATCCTCACTCCCAGTCTCTTGTTCGGATGTCCACTAGTATGATCTCCCACTGGCTAGCAAATATCCAGACAGGGGTGCTCTCTCTCTAACTCCCTCGGTGCCAAAAGGAAGATCTTTTCCAGGCAGTTTAATAAAAAAACATCTCTCTCCTCCTCCTGCACAGAGCCTATTGGGATCTGCAGTCTAATGTGTCAATTGGCAACAATATATGACTGCCATCTCAAACTACAACCTCCAGGATTCTCAGCGCTCTGCATAGAAGTCTTTGGACTTGCTTGACTTTAGCACTCCCCCTGCTGGCCAGAGGAGAATGGTGCAGCATAACATCAGTATCCCAGTAGAGTGAGAGAAGAATAAAAGGCAATGTCTCCTTCTTCTTATTGCTGTAACCCAGCACCTGGATACATATCTGTCATCTTCCACTGGGGTTCCATTAATGTGGACCCTAGGGCTTTACTTTCAGGAAAAAACTCTTGCTCAGAACTCTGAGGGAAAGACATCTGCCATCTTTACTGAAGCTTTGCCTAAGATGTCCAACACATTTCTCATTGTAAGCCTATCTGCTGATTGTGTGCTTAGGTGCCAGAACTGTTGGCCAATATGCAGTTCACAGCTGGACTGTTGCCGTTGTGGGAGGCTGGAACAAAGAGGCATTGCTGGCTGTACTCTGATGTAGATTTTATGAGTGGGATCTTCCCTACAAACATGATGATCTAATTTCATCAAACAAGAATGAGTCAATGAGCGGTTTATTAAACAATAGTTACCTATAAAAGCAATCAATCTTAAAATACTAGTGAAATTCATTTTGGGCTAAAACTTTAAAAGAAAACATGTTTCGACGGTAATTCAATGAAAACACTAGCACAAGCAAACTCCAAATAAGCATGCATGGTATACTGTACATTGTAGGTACAGATTGTAACCTAGCATGAGATGGGCAAAAGGAGGGTGTAAATTGACAGATGTTTTCCTGAGAATGAAAGTTATGGAGATATTCTCCTAACTTTGATTATTCTGGGATTTACCTTGTAATCTGCCTGAGAGACAGACATGCAGCATGTGCAATCAGTTATTTCCATTCAACTTCTTATTGAAAAGAGTAAAGGATTGGCCCAGTTTAATAAATATTTTTCTAAAAAGTCGATAATGCTATGCATGTAATTACAAGCTCATGTTATCTAGAATAATCTTTAAAAAAATGGTGCATCTTTATTTTAATTTTGCTGTGATAGCCATCCTTATTACATCCCATTAAAATACTCAATTCCTCTGTGTTGGAGATCTGTGCACCCGCCTTTAAACTCTCTCTGGTTCTCTAAAATTAACTAACTTAGGAAGACCTTACAGCTACCCTTCATAAACGAGAGGAGTCCTTTCTTGTCACCTGGAGACCATGGCAGCATTTCGTTTTCACAGATGCCTATATACAGGAGGTCTTGCAACATGGCTGATTCTTCTAGGGGCTGCTGAGAGGCCCCGGGTGAGAGAATACAATCCATTGCTATGGTCCTTCATGTCTCTGTAAGTCTTTGTTTCTTTCCTCCGTATGTGCTTCCCCTCCCTCTTTTCCATCTATTTTTCCCCATCTTTATCAGTCAGTAGTATGTTGTTTTCTTTTTTCTTTATTTACTCATTTTAGTTTGAAAACCTCTCCCTTGCAGTCCTCTTGCTGGTCTTATGTATATGATCGTGTTTGGTCGACCCCGGTATTCTTTACTCTATATCCCACAGGTTTGCAATATTATGTTAGGGCCTTTCCATGTAGGCTGGAACTTTTGGAGTTATTTACCATTATGTCTTCCCGGCTGTGTTTTAATCATCTGACTTGGAATTTGTCATGCTATATATAATATGTTTTGTTGAGCTGCCTTTGTAGTCCTATTGCTGATGTTTACTGTATGTTTTCAGTGGACTTACATCATTATATTTTGCTCTACCCCTACCTTGGTTTGTACAATGCAACCTTTGGTTAAATAAAGGAATTACAAAAAAAGACTCAGTTGTTTTAAAAATTATTTCCTACATTCAGACTTGGATAGATTTGATCGATCAAAAAACAGACTGGATAGATCACCAAAACAGAACCATAACCAAGACAAAAATTCAAAGTTGCCTACATTTAAAACTGAATTTTAGACAGATAAAGAACATGCAAATGTATGCAGCTCTATAATCATTAACCACTTCAGCCCCGGAAGATTTTACCCCCTTCTTGACCAGGCCCTATTTTGCGTTTCGGCACTGCGTTACTTTAATGGACAATTGTGCGGTCGTGCAACGCTGTACCCAGACAGAATTTACGTCCTTTTTTCCCACAAATAGAGCTTTCTTTTAGTGGTATTAGATCACCTGTGCGATTTTTATCTTTTGCGCTATAAACAAAAAAAGAGCGACAATTTTGAAAAAAAAAAAACAATATTTTTCACATTCTGCTATATGACATTCCCAAAAAAAAAATTAAAAATCAAAATGTTTTAACATTTTAGGCCAATTTGTTTTCTGGTATATATTTTTCTGGCATATTTTTGTTAAAAAAAAAATCTCAATAAGCGTATTTTGATTGGTTTGCGCAAAAGTTATTGCATCTAGATTTATGTAATTTTGTTGTTATTTTTTTACTAGTAATGGTGGCGATCTGCGATTTCTTGCATGACTGCGACATTGCGGTGGACAGATCGGACCCCTAACTGACAGTTTTTGACACTTTTGGGGGTACCAGTGACATTACTACAGTAATCAGTGCTAAAAATATGCACTGTTACTGTAATAATGCCATTGGTAGGGAAGGGGTTAACCCTGTGGGTGATCAAGGGGTTAAATGTGAGCCTAGGGGAGTGATTCTAACTGTGGGGGGCGTGGCTTCTGAAATAACCATAGAGACATGTGATCCTTTATAGCAGGACCACATGGGCTCTATGATCATCCCAGGGAGAAGGACAGTAGGCTGTGTTTACAACAGCTGACCGTCCTTCAATCTCAGCAGGGAACAATCGCGGGTATCAGGCGGCAATTGGAGCCACCTGACACACGCATCGGCTTCCCCGCTGACGATCAGTGGCGGGAGCGCGGCGGCCGCGCGCTCGCCGCCTAGACTCCTGGGAGTGAGCGCTGTACAGTTAGAGCAATTGCCTGGGAGCGGCTGCCTGCCGCAGTGCATCTGTGTCGGGCAGTCGTAAACTGGTTAACCACTTAAGCCCCGGAAGATTTTACCCCCTTCCTGACCAGGGGGTATTTTGCGATTCGGCACTGCGTGATTTTAACGGACAATTGCGCGGTCGTGCGACGCTGTACCTAAACGAATTTGACGTCCTTTTTTTCCCACAAACAGAGCTTTCTTTTGGTGGTATTTGATCACCTGTGCGATTTTTTGATCATGCGCTATAAACAGAAAAAGAGCGTCAATTTTGCAAAAATAACAATATTTTTCACATTTTTTTATATGAAATTCCCCCAAAAAAAAAAGTAAAAATCAAAATTTTTTAAAATTTTCGGCCAATTTGTTTTATGCTACATATGTTTGGTAAAAAAAATCGCAAAAAGCGTATTTTGATTGGTTTGCGCAAAAGTTATCGCGTTTACTAACAAAGGGAAAGATTTTTGTCATTTTTGTTGTTTTTTTTTTTAACGCGTAATGGCGGCGATCTGCGATTTTTTTGCGGTACTGCGACATTGGGGCGGACAGATCGGACCCTTAACTGACATTTGTGACACTTTTGGGGTTACCAGTGACATTTCTACAGTAATCAGTGCTATACATATGCACTGTTACTGTAAAAATACACTGGTTGTGAAGGGGTTAACTTTATTTGGAAGGGAGGGGCTGTGTGTATCCCTAGGGGCGTGCTTTCTACTGTGATTGGCTGTGGCTTGAGCTGTAAGGACACTGATCAACGGATCTACATACTAGATCCGTTTTATCAGTGTCTTTACAGCGAGGACAATGACAGGTGGCTTGTTTACACAAGCTGCCTGACATTCTCCCTCTCCCCCGCCGATCGCCGAGTGACCGGCGGACATCGGGTCCGCTGGTCACACGCGCGGGGGGGTCCGTGACCACGCGGGAGCGGGAGCGCGCCTCCGGGGGCGCGCGCTCGCTCCCTAGACCCTCACAAGCTAGTGACGTAGCCCTACGTCACTTTGCCTGTGAGGGGCTGACTGCCGACGTAGATCGGCGTTAGGCAGTCGGCAAGTGGTTAAAATGTATCTAAAAACAAACATCTAATATACAAGTATTGCAGTGTACACGTCCTTAGATGCAGTGGCTTTTTTTCCCGATTTTCCTTTATTTTCATCTGGTGATCCTGATACTAATTGTAGCCCTGTCCTGGGCTGGCAACATTTAGTTGTACCATGGCTAAGCTGCAGCCAGCTAAGCTGAAATCTATTTGTTAGTATTCTGCAGGTTTTCCCTAAACCTGGTGCTTGATTACTCCTCCTGTTGTTGGAAAAATATTCCAGCAAATAGTGTGGGATCAACAGTTTGAGTTATAAATATTAAAGTGATTGTAAAGTCTTGTTTAAAAAATAAATAAACAACAAAGATGTTATACTTACCTGTTCAGTGCAGTTGGTTTTGCACAGGGCAGTCTGGATCCTCCTCGGGTCCCTTTTCACTCCTTCTAGCACCTCCCTCCTTTCGAGTGCACCCACAGCAAGCAGCTTGCTACGGGGGCACCCGCGCTGAGCTGCAGCTCCGTGTATACATATAGTCACGGAGCTGTGGTTCGGCCCCACCCCCTCTCTTTTGATTGGCTAACTGACTTTAATTGACAGCCCAGGAGCCTGTATCTCAGCCAATCAGGAGGGAGAGGCTGAGGGACTCATGGACATCGCTGGATAGAGATGGGCTCAGGTAAGTATTAGGGGTTGCTGGGGCAGCTTCTGCACACAGAAGGCTTTTTATTTTAATGGAAAGAATGCATTAAGATAAAAAAAAACCTTCTGCCTTTTCAACTCCTTAAATCCAACTTTGCCAATCCTGGGAAGTTAGCCCTGAATTTATGGCTGGGGAGAGGATAAATATTTAGTCATGCTGATCAGACTCTCCGTACCCTGGGGCTTCCATGCTGCTTGTACTAGGCCCAAGCATGTGCTTTGGGTTGGAGCTATGAGGTAACTTTTTGAACAGGCTAAGACCTCACATCTGAAGACCATAAGGCAAGTTTCTTTGGCATTTGGTTACCTTGCAGAACTACCGGTTGCCAATGCGATATGGGGTTTTTACGCACAAGTTCCCACGATTGCTGCCACTTTCCAGCTTCCTCCAGACATGGTCCTGCAACCAGCTTCTAAGCATATTCATCCAGGTCCTCAACCTTGACACTGCTGAGGCCTCTAGAAGAACTACACAGTTCACGGGCTGTCTGAGGACAGAAGGCTTTGGAACCCTCCTGGGGATAGAGCTCTCCAGTGCCTCAGACTATTTATCACTCTTCCAGCCCCCTTCCTGATACTCTTCCGCAGAGATTAGCTGGAGCATGATAAATATTCAGGCTGATTATTTAAATCTCCCGCCCTAAGCTCTGGAAGATTATCCCAAAACAAACGATCACTGCTCCCTTGATTGCAGGAGGAGCCAAAAAAACAATTTACCTACCATTCTACGCTAGGAGGGTGCTACAGAAAATGACTTAGAAAGCAGATAACATTGCATAGGATTTTGAGTTAGCACACAGGAAGTTACAGTGACAGTAGATTTCTATCAGGATCAACTAGGGTTTATCTGTGCTTTCAGAAAATGTACTTACCTTGAAAAAAAACAAATGCAGCCACCAATGTAAGGGCTTGTAAGCTGCCATATATTATATTTATTATTGGGTTTAGATATAACTGAATTATTAATAATGAGGTATCCAAGTGAAGCACATTCATGCTATAAGCTCAACTAGAAAAAAAAAAGGTTATCCAGTTCTGTATTCATTTATACATCATTTCTTAAAAGCAAGCAGTGTAAGTCAACCAAAATGCAATACCACTAGTTGCAGATTAGTTAGAAGTAGGATTCTGTTTTCAAGTATACTCAAAATGTCCATTGTTATTAAGATTCTTTTTGACCTGGCTGCCCATTTATAGGCAGGGGGGTCTACATATGCACATAAATCCAAAAACAGACAGAGTGCACTGGCCCAGTGAAGGATGTATAGTATATGTTAATTATAGCTAAAAACAAAGCATACTCACAAAGATAAAAAAGTGTTAGGCCCCATTCACATGGGGCAGATCCATTTAGACTGACTCCGCTTGCTCAGCAAGGATCGCTCAGCTGATCCCCCGCTGAGCAGGCAGATGACAGGTCCGTCTCTACTCACTGAGCAGAGAAAGACCTGTCAGAGTCCTGCTCTCCTCTATAGGGAGATCAGATGAAAACGGACAGCCTGTCCATTTTCATCTGATCCCATCTGATCCGACCTGCTGGATGGATGGCGAACATATCGCCATCTGTCTGTTTTCAGTGGATCTTGTTGGATTGGATGCCAAATGGGTGTCAGCGGATCTGCCTCCCCATAGAGGAGAATGGGTGGCCCAAACAGGTCTGCCTGAAAAACAGACAGGTCAGCTACAGTATTTGTAGCTGCTAAGTTTTAACTTTTTGGGGGGAGCCAGTAGCTCCTCTGTAATTTGTCTCCTCCTAAGCACTAATATAGCACAGTATTATGATGCGTTTCTGAGGTAAAGGTGCCCCTTTTCTAAGACCTGCAAATCCAGAAGTGTCATTGCAAGGGTTTAGTTTACCTATGTGCCCTAACACCTGTTTAATTTTGTGAGTACAAGTTGTTTGGGTTTTCGTTAAAGTACAATTCCTGCCTAACCATAATTATTCCTTAAAATGTACCCTTCACCCTCCTCTTACCTATCCTGTCTATCCTATGTAAAAAAGATCTGTATACTTACCTATTTGCAGCCCACTCTGGTCCGGTCACATAATCCCCCAGCTCTGGCTACCCTGTGTCAGTAAGCCAGCTGCAGGGGAGAGGAGGGAGCGCCAACGACAGCTCAGACATGGATACCTATGAGTGATGTGACTGCTCCCAGAATTTCCAGCTATTGTTGAGCACTCACTTCTCTCCCCTGCAGCTGACACATTGACACTAAGCATACACATTTATATTTATATGGGGGGGTGCATTTTTAAGAATAATTATGATTAGGCAGGATTTCCACCTTCATAAATACTTAATATACACATATTTCACTGAACAAAAGCACTGTTTGTGTTTTGATTTGCAAGCAGTGTTAGCAATTTAAGTGGAGGGAGATATCTGTCTGAATGAAAAAAATAATATCCATGTATGGCCAGCCCAATAAAGCCTGGAAAATATGATCTGCCTTTAAAAATTCCAACTGTGCCAACAAAATGAATCACCAGCCAGTGAAGTCACTGTGAGGGTGACATTTCCAGAGCTTACACCATTAAAAACAAGTAAGCAATGGCAGCGCCCATATTTTTTTATCAATACAGGTTCTTTTTAGTACAAAAAAACATTGTTCACTACAAAATCCTTCTGAAAAGTTGTGCAATTGCCCCATTACAGCTTTAAAGAACACTCTGTAGATTTCCCAACAGCTTGAAAGTGAAACAGATTGTCATCACTTTTAGTTGGAAGCTCAGAACAAATATGACATACTATGTCAACACAAATTGAGTTAACCTGTCAGGGTCTACAATATTTGTAAAAAATGTACTTCTTAGGTTGCTCCTCCATACTGTTTGTGCTGCTGTCTTTTCCCCCTCTTCTGTAATGACATAAACTTGATAAGTCGCCAGTGACAAGCATGTACATATATGAAGAGTTGTATAGCAGTCTGAAGATCTTTTGAGGGTAGCTGGATTGTATCCAAATGTCTGACCGGCCTCTAATGTCTCTAAGCCTGCAAGGCCAAGTGCTCATATTAGGTCAAGAATATTACAAGCGTCCTTGTCCCTATTGTGAACGTCAGCTGTGGGGCATGGAATCTCACACCAATGTCTAAGTTCGGACAAACTTTGGTTCAGACTAAACCCAAGCCTGGATCCGAGCTCATCACTAGTGATGTGGAAGTAAGTTGGTTAGAAAACCATTCATATTTGTAAATTGCTCATTTGATTTTCCTGAATTTTTGCATCCAGATCTATTCAATCTGCATACAAGCATATACTTTTAATACATTTAGTAGGGTGTCCCTTTGTCCTTGGATCCCTCCAGCTGTTCGTCTGTGTTGCTAGGGCTATTCTGGACTTCACTGTAAGGGATGCTGTCTACAAGAATAAGCACAAATACTGTAGTTGTAATCTGTACTATATTTACTCAATTAGTGATTCCCAGCTAGATCCCATGTTGTTATGGTGTTTATGATATGCTAGTATATGTTATGCTATGTATTTTGCTTGTTCGAACATAAAATATTTTTAACCCCTTCCCATTGAGCATATGAAGTGGGATCAGCTCTGCGTCTGTGCAGCCACATGTCCCAATAGACATGAATGGGACTGCCTGCATGCCGATGCACGTAACATGAGTGCAGCTTGTGTGGGCAAACACTGACTTCGCACAACTGTACACTTAAGTACACCACTGTGAACATGGCCTAATGCTCCAATACTCCCTGCCATAGTAAAGTATAGAGCTATAGAGTTGTACCTAAGTAAGGAGCATGTCATACCACTGCAGATAGACCATTTCTTTCATACAGAGAGCAGTGGTTCCCAGAGCTCAGAGTTTTCTATTGCTGCTAAAGCTAATTTAGGGTGTATCTAATAATATATTTTAGCTGCTCAGTCCTTAGATGTGGTGGCTGTATTTGTTTTCTTTTTCTGAGTTTTGTCCTTTAACTTCACCTGGTAATTCTGCCAGTAAGACAATTCCTGTCTTGAGCTGCCCATAGATAGATCAAACAGATTCTCCCATCCACAAATTTGTATTTGATAGAATCCTCCCAGCTGCACCTTCGTATTCTCACAGCAGAGACTCCTCCACTGTCAGAATACAATGTTCCTGTTTGTGAGAAGTCGATCATTAGAATGACTTCTCACAAATGGGACCAGCCAAAGGTCTCTGCTAAACCTACCAAACTTAAATTCATCCATGGCCAGCTTTAAATAACAACACTCACCCACCCTTCTGTATCCCTGCCCATCTCATATTGCCTATAATATTGACAGGTGTCCTCCTGTAGGCCTCAGAGAACAATGTGATTGATAACAGCCAGCAGAGGTAGAGAGTGCAGGAAATTATCAGATGACACGATTTCTGGCAAGATCTATAATGTTTTTTGAGCTTATCACACACATATAACTATAACATATATAATTAATATCAAAATGCTAACAGCATCTTACAAAGCCATCCACAATTTAGCCCCAGCTACATCACTAGCCTAGTCTCAAAATACCAACCTAATCGCCATCTTCGTTCCTCTCAAAACCTCCTGCTCTCTAGCTCCTTCATCACCTCCTCCCATGCTCGCCTTCAGGACTTTTCCAGAGCCTCTCCAATCCTATGGAACTCCTTACCCCAATCTGTCCTATTATCTCCTTCTTGATTAGCTTTTAGACGATCCCTGAAAACCCTCCTCTTCAGGGAAGCCTATCCTACCCACACCTAACAAATGTACTTCCATTTTCAGCTCATCCTCTACAGTTATTGCCTTTTGTTTCGCTTGACCCTCCCTTCTAGATTGTAAGCTCCAATGAGCAGGGCCCTCTAATTCCTCCTGTATTGAATTGTATTGTAACTGTACTGTCTTCCCTCATAATGTAAAGCGCTGTGCAAACTGTTGGCGCTATATTATTATTATTATTATATAGTATTTATATAGCGCAGACAGTTTACGCAGCGCTTTACAACTTGAGGGTAGACAGTACAAATACAATACACTTAAATACAGTAGGAATCAGAGGGTCCTGCTTGTTAGAGCTTACAATTTAAGAGGGACGGTCAAGAGATACAAGAGGTAATAACTGTGGGGGATGGGCTGATGGAGAAAATAAAAGTACAGTTGTTAGGTATAAATCCTGTATAATAATAATAATAATAATAATAATAATAATAATATATAACAAAACACTTTGCAGACTCAGGAGGCTACCTATTCTCTATGATGCACTGAAGCCGAAAGCCCCATACACACAGGCCGAATGCCGCCGACATCAGCCAGTTCATTAAAAACCACCGGACATTTGGCTCGTGTATAAGGCACTCAGTCCAACAGAAGACGACCAAGCTTTCTGGAAAACCAGCAGGTGACCAACTGTCGATCAGCGCTCTCATCCCCCTGTCAGAACATAACAGCTCATTGGGGGGAGATTGATGTACTAATGTCGGATTGTTAGTACAGTGGCTCTGACCAGAGCTGACAGTTTTTTTTTTTCATTCAACCCTGGGCTGATGGTAAAAAAACGAATAGTGTGTATGAGGCTTAAGGCTCTCCATACCTATCTAATATAATGACCTACCTAAACTATCCAATCAATCAGTATCTAGTCAGGCAAGACCTTGCACTACATATTTGTTAGTAGATAAGGTTACCATAAAAGCAGGGCCAACTGTGATGAAGTCATCCACACTCTGCACTAGGGGGCCTTCTTCACTGACTAAGACCTGGTACACTAGTTGCCCACAGTCCACAGCCCATGCAGAACTCCATTTGTGCATCTTGTGTGCATATATGGGGGGTTATAAACCCATCGCCCACCATACTTCTGGTCACCATAGCCACGACCCTTCGACAGCTGGAGACAGTTCCTGTGCAAGGCCTTGCATTTTCCTCATTGCTACAGTATAGGACTGTATACCAAATAATTAAGGATTGTGTGACATGGGGGTCTAGGTCACTTGCCGTATGCTACACGGAGAGGGTTAGATCTCATCTCCTATCCACCACCGGCCCTAACCTGCCCAGGTTTGCACTAAAGTTGTTTCTCTGAGATCCTGTATCCCACTGTGTGTTGCTCCATGAGGGGCATCAGTCTAGCATTGTGGCCTAACAGTGTGCTCCCCCAACTCACATCTCCAATGGTAACAGCCATCAGCTTCAGTCACTTCAAAGCAGTCAGAGGCTTGGTACAACTCCAACAAGTTAATTTTTACATGGAAGTGAATATCTCACAAACAAGTATAGGTGTGCCCATCCTAGGGTTGAAAAACTATATTTAAATCCCTAACTCATCTCTCATACCAAGGGCTCTGTTCTTCCCATCAGCCAACTGAACACTGGCTAAGCTCCATCCAGAGTTTAGGTATAAGGATTCTGTCAGGAAGGAAGTGAACTCACCTCACTTCTTGGGAGGATTAAAAATAAAACTCTTAATTTAAAGCGGCAGTAAATGAACCCCCACCTGCACTCCCGCACACTTTTTCTATGACACGCCCACAGGCCATGACAGGAGCACTTACAACTTTGTAATAGTTGGTATACTGAAGACATTTGCAATTACACCAGCATAAGATAAATATTGGCATATATCGCTTGGCAGAAATGCGATAAATAGAATGGCATAGTAACATTACATCACACAGTGCGTCAGCACAACAGGTGCAAAAGCGATAAGGCATAAGAGAAAAAGATCAAGAGCAAACACATTGAAAACATTTTAAAGCCTGTTTTTCAAAGTACAACTAGAGTTCAGATAACATGGAAATACAGGAAAACTACAGCAACAAGGTCCCTAGACAGAGTACCTTGGATCAGGTGCATTGGCTCATTTCTCAATCTTTGGGGGAGGATGCCGGACCTACAAATGGATGTCCTCTCTCTCTGGCCACAATACTGTCATCATCCTTAAGGGAGCGCAAGTGTTTAGGTATTCTTAGGTGATCCCATAAACAGCACTTATAGATGTCTTGTCTCTCTTTATCAAGGATTTGGAAAAGTCCTGCAGGGATGTATGGAAACAAGTATCCATACTCCTCACAGATAATTTGCAATAAATAGCACTAAAGCCAGGAATTTTGGACCAATCTCCTGCCACAACCTCTGGGATGGTCCTCGCTTGCAGGTAATAGTTCCTCCATTTGCAGAATATCTGAACCAGTGGGAGTGTTTCTAGCCAACTCACGGCCTGTGAAGTAGTCTCAGCAGGGAGACTCCTAACGTAAAAGGGGCAGTAAATTACCTTTGCCAATATCAGATTTTCAAAGTGAAATCTGGGAAATCCTACTAACGTTTTTACCACATGCACAAAATAGGGCCCCTATTTCTGTCAAGCACTATAGCTGGCTCTGTGTTCTATACCAAGTGCAAGGAAAATAAAGAAAACAACATTTTTGCTTGCACGTAATTGGATGATGAAAGTCAGCAAAGCTTCTCTTCATTTACTAAGCTGTGGAGCAACTGCACTTGCAAAGTGCTGTCTATTTGCCTTTAGTAAATCAACCGCTTTGTGTCTGCTTTAAAGGGTTCACCAAAAAAATGTTTTATTTACAGTCAAAGCCTGGTGGCCTGAGTTAGGTCTTTGGTTCTTATACAGTATCCCACAAAAGTGAGTACACCCCTTACATTTTTGTAAATATTTTATTATATCTTTTCATGTGACAACACTGAAGAAATGACACTTTGCTACAATGTAAAGTAGTGAGTGTACAGCTTGTTTAACAGTGTACATTTGCTGTCCCCTCAAAATAACTCAACACACAGCCATTAATGTCTAAACCGCTGGCAACAAAAGTGGGTACACCCCTGAACATGTCCAAATTGGGCCCAAAGTGTCAATATTTTGTGTGGCCACTATTATTTTCCAGCACTGCCTTAACCCACTTGGGTATGGAGTTCTCCAGAGCTTCACAGGTTGCCACTGGAGTCCTCTTCCACTCCTTCATGAAGACATCACGGAGCTGGTGGATGTTAGAGACCTTGTGCTCCTCCTTATGTTTGAGGATCCCCTACAGATGCTCAATAGGGTTTAGGTCTGGAGACATGGTTGGCCAGCCATCACCTTTACCCTCAGCTTCTTTAGCAAAGCAGTGGTCGTCTTGGAGGTGTGTTTAAGGTCGTTTTCATGTTGGAATCCTGCCCTGCGGCCCAGTCTCTGAAGGGAGGGGATCATGCTCTGCTTCTGTATGTCACAGTACATGTTGGCATTCATGGTTTCCTCAATGAACTGTAGCTCCCCAGTGTCGGCAGCACTCATGCACCCCCAGACCATGACACTCACACCACCATGCTCGACTGTTGGCAAGCCACACTTGTCTTTGTACTCCTCAACTGGTTGCCGCCACACATGCTTGACACCATCTGAACCAAATAAGTTTATCTTGGTCTCATTAGACCACAGGAGATGGTTCCAGTAATCCATGTCATTAGTCTGCTTGTCTTCAGCAAACTGTTTGTGGGCTTTCTTTTGCATCATCTTTAGAAGAGGCTTCTTTCTGGGACGACCGCAATGCATACCAATTTGATGCAGTGTGCGGCGTTTGGTCTGAGCATGGACAGGCTGACCCCCACCCCTTCAACCTTTGCAGCAATGCTGGTAGCACTCATATGTCTATTTACCAAAGACAGACTTTGGATATGATGCTGAGAAACTTCTTTGGTCAACCATGGCGAGTCCTGCTCTGAGTGGAACCTGTCCTGTTAAACCGCTGTATGGTCTTGGCTATCGTGCTGCAGCTCAGTTTCAGGGTCTTGGCAATCTTCTTATAGCTTAAGACATCTTTATGTAGAGCAACAATTATTTTTTTAGATCCTAAGAGAGTTCTTTGCATGAGGTGCCATGTTGAACTTCCAGTGACCAGTATGAGAGAGTGAGAGCGATAACACCAAATTTACGTTCAATGGTTTTTATTGAGTATTAAGGAATAAGCATTAATGAACAGACAATAACAATGAATAATAACAGAACAAGATCACAATATACAAAGTGCCAAAGGCCTTTACAGTAACGAGGTGATTACAAAAAGAAGAATAAACCAAGCATATAAAAAGGCCAAATCCATTCAAATCATGAGTGCAAGCCCCTTACACACCTGCTCCCCATTCACACCTGAGACTTTGTAACACTAACGAGTCACATGACACGAGGAGGAAAATCGGCTAATTGGGCCCAATTTGGACATTTTTACTTAGGGGTGTACTCACTTTTGTTGCCAGCGGTTTAGACATTAATGGCTGTATGTTGAGTTATTTTGAGGGGACAGAAAATTTACACTGTTATACAAGCTGTACACTCACTACTTTACATTGTAGCAAAGTGACATTTCTTCAGAGTTGTCACACCAACAGATATAATAAAATATTTACAAAAATGTGAGGGGTGTACTCACTTTTGTGAGATACTGTATGTCCAGGATATCCCTATAGTGAGAGCTTCCTGCCATAATTTACCAACTCTTGACCCCTGGGAGAATTTGATGTTCCTACTCCTGCTTTGCATGTTAGCACCTCCTACTGCATTCTATCTAAAGTGGTTTTAAACTTCTGACATGAAATATGTACCAAGCATATCCCTCTATAGTGTGTACTTGTCTCAAGCCAGAGCACGAATTGTCACTTATATCTGCTGCTTCATTCCTCTGCTTTTAGCATGAGTCACTTATGATGAGTTTTACTGAAACCAAGAGAAAAAAGGTGGCAGGCAGGGATGACACATTTGTCATTGGCCAAATCGAATATTTCCTCAATTGGTTGACAAAGGCTCTGTTCAATGACCTTGTATATTACCTCTTTGAGAGATGCACAATACAGAGCTTTCAATACTATAAAAAAGAAGGATGGCGCTCTATGGCATACATGTAGAAATTTACAGTATGGGTAATTGACCAGAGAATGTCTCAGGATGAACCATGAAAGTTTAATAATATCACATAATGAAAAAATAAACATAAAATTAAATAGCCAGCCAAACCAGTCCTGGGACATCCGATCTCCCTGGGGTGCTGTGGGAATCCCTGGTGGTAAAGATAGGGAAATCCAATCACATCAGGTGGTGCCAATTGGAGAGAGGCAATCCTGCGTGGCACACTTCGTCACTGCGGTGATGAACGGCTGAGTGGGTACTGTGTGCGGCCGCTACACAGACCCAGAGCCGAGTCCTCCTCCGTCGCTGGATGTGACCGGAAATGACGCGCGAGTGACATCACCGGAAGTGACGGTCGGGAGCTCGATAGGATGCTGGGCTGGATCTTTGCGATGACTCGCAAGCTTCTGGTTGCCGCAACTACATGTTTCGCGCGCATGCGCTTTGTCAAGTTGCGGCAACTGGCAACCAGAAGCAATATAAAGCCAGGATCATGGGTGGAATTAGACCAAATGGCCAATAGCAAACAAAGCGAAAAAAATGCGGGAGGAGAGAACAAAAGGAAAACAGGAAATGGTACGGGGAATCCCAAAGCAACCCTAGAGATATGGGGACTACAATATACTCCATAGATAAATACATTAAATACATAGCAATATTAAATTATAAAATTATAAAAAGATGAGGCACAAAATTACCACAAGCATAATCATATTAATTTATTATAATGGGAAACTAAATTATAATAAAAAAAATTATAATAAAAAAACAAAACAAAAAGGAGGATGTTTGACATGCCAGTCTATAGTTCACACATGCACCTCCATTGACAATAAGGGTGACACTTTTTCTATCAAGCACTTTATCAAGTGCTCCACGGTGTACGTGATTTACGTGTTTAGGTGTCCCTGTGGATTGCTATATGTGGGGCGCACTATGCGTACTTTACACAAACGCATAGGTGAACATCGCAGATTTATTCAAAAAGGGTGTGATAAACACAGCGTTCCCCGCCATTTCCTCAAAATGCACAATAAGAATTTCAAATGTCTTGAGGTTATGGCAATTGAAACCATCCCAAAGGGCACATTAACCGATAAGGAACGCTTTTCCCTTTTGTGCAAAACAGAGGTATTTTGGATCTATAAATTAAATTCCTTGGCGCCTAACGGCTTGAATGAGGAATTGGAAGTTAATAGTGTTGTTTGACATCCAATACTGATCTGGTCCATATACCTGTAACATTGGAGCAGTGACATGGCATACTTCCCCTTTTTTAAGTATTTTTTATCTTGTCTTAATTTGTATTTTATACCTTTTAAATTTTTTTATATAAATTTATACATATATATATATATTTTTTAAAAAAAATTTCTATATGGATTTTATCATTAATCATGATATGTATATGAGGGGACACCTATAGGTTCACGTGGTTATGTTGGTGTGGTATGCATAGGTAATTGCTATGTATAGTCCTTCTCATTTTATTTATTATCATATGTTTGGATTTTTAATATATTTCTTACAAGAGTTTTTATTATAATTTAGTTTCCCATTATAATGAATTAATATGATTATGCTTCTGGTAATTTTGTGCCTCATCTTTTTATAATTTTATAATTTATATTGCTATGTATTTAATGTATTTATCTATGGAGTATATTGTAGTACCCATATCTCCAGGGTTGCTTTGGGATTCCCGTACCATTTCCTGTTTTCCTTTTGTTCTCTCCTCCCGCATTTTTTTCGTTTTGTTTGCTATTGGCCGTTTGGTCTAATTCCACCCATGATCCTGGCTTTATATTGCTTCTGGTTGCCAGTTGCCGCAACTTGACAAAGCGCATGCGCGCGAAACATGTAGTTGCGGCAACCAGAAGCTTGCGAGTCATCGCAAAGATCCAGCCCAGCATCCTATTGAGCTCCCGACTGTCACTTCCGGTGACGTCACTCGGACGTCATTTCCGGTCACCACGGAGGATCCGGCGATGGAGGACGACTCGGCTCTGGGTCTGTGTAGCGGCCGCACACAGTACCCACTCAGCCGTTCATCACCGCAGTGACGAAGTGTGCCACACAGGATTGCCTCTCTCCATTTGGCACCACCTGATGTGATTGGATTTCCCTATCTTTACCACCAGGGACTCCCACAGCACCCCAGGGAGATTCGGACGTCCCGGGACTGGTTTGGCTGGCTATTTAATTTTATGTTTATTTTTTCATTATGTGATATTATTAAACTTTCATGGTTCATCCTGAGACATTCTCTGGTCAATTACCCATACAGTAAATTTCTACATGTATGCCATAGAGCGCCATCCTTCTTTTTTATAGTATTGACAGTTTTGAACATCATCCCATGTTAGGGATTTGGCAGCCTTGGCATAATAGATCACAATTGGTCACAGCCATAGCATCACAGCATTTTGATTTATGACCTTTCAGGAATCTGTTTAAAGGACTAGAGCAGGGATCCTCAAACTACGGCCCTCCAGCTGTTGCAGAACTACACATCCCATGAGGCTTTGTAAAACTCTGACATTCACAGACATGACTAAGCATGAGGGGAATTGTAGTTCATGAACAACTGGAGGGCCACAGTTTGAAGATCCCTGGACTAGAGCCTGGACCTTTTTTTGTGTTTGATAATACAGAACTTTATGCTACTGTATTGTTTTGTTTTTGAATCTCAAATGTTTGTGGTTGATTTGATATGTTTTTAACATTGTTTGCTTTGTATCATGTCAGCCATTGCTCCTGTTTGTATCGCAACCTTTGACTAAATAAATAAAGGAATTACAAAAAAAAAAAAAAAAACAGAACAAAGGTGTCAGGAAGGGCACAGCCTATGTTTGACAGCTTCAGCTCTGTTTCTGAGTGATGTGTGAGGGGGGGGGGGGGGCATGCCCCCTCCCTCCAATAAGCTCTCAGAACTCTCCTCACTGAGCTCTGCAAAGTGTAACTTCAACACTCCATTCCCTGCTTTTCAAAGCTAAGAGATCCTGTGTAATTCTGCACTTAGAAAGGCTATAGAGAATATATTGCTGAAGATAAACAGGTACAGCTTATGGAGGAGGATTAGTTGTATCTCAGTGCATCACCTGTGGCCTGTCACTTCACTCGGTATATGTAAGGATTTACAAGCACTTTTATATAAATACAAAATCTTGCAGATAGAGTGGGACCCCTCATAATAGTCACAGCAGGTATGCAGATGCAGAAGCTTTAACATTTGACAGTTGAATAACAAGTTTGAAATCTGCAAAAATTGATATTAAAGCTGAACTTTACCCATAACAACTTGATGAAAAATAATGTTCTTTACCTACATTCCACATTAATAATTATGCTACCAAAATGAGTGCGTGCTGTAAAATGCTGGAGGCTGCCATTTTGCTGTAGCCCAAAGCCCCTGAACAGCAGTAAATCATAAAGTAGAACTAAATGCATCAATGCCAATGGTTTCAAAAAACAGTTACATTCCCAGAATGTCAGGATTGCTTACTCACATTTGCTTGTGTCAAACTATCAAATGGCTGGTGTCATAACTGATCATGTGCAGCACCATGGCAGCTGCAGATCAAACAGAAGCAGCTTCCTTGGCTGTAAAGACTAGGAGGGTTTAATTCCATGTTAAGGCTGTCAGCAGATAAGGCTCTACGAATTTGTCAGTGCCTAAAAAATGGAGCGCAATTCAGCATGTGCAGATCAGGGTGAGACATTGTATTGCTAGATTTTAAACTGTATAGGCACTTGTTTTTAATATTTTACAACAGCTATACCTGCAAAAGGGGGCAGCCTGAAGTGATTCAGCAGGACTTAATTTTCTGTCTAAAGTTTCACTTTCGGCAGCCCATACATGAGTTTTTTTCATTCAACTAGCAGGTCGAACGAAAAAAAAAACTGACTAATTTTTCCCATTCATACATTCAATGTTGATGGGGGAAATCCTCCCCACTGAGCTACTGTCTTCTGACAGCGGGAGACTTCCTCAACGACAGCATACAGTGATCAACGCTGCAGTCTATTTTTTGACTAAATTATATATCGTATAGTTCATATTCCTATCGCACACCTTCCCGGTTTGTAGGCTCGTGTGTATTGGGTGCTGAAGCGATCATCAGCTGGCAACTGGATCAGTTACAAGTAAATACATATTCGCCAGCACACCAAGGATCTTGCAAAAGCAGTCCAAAAAACTGTATTCAAGTTACGATCACATCAAAAAATAGTGCAACGTTTCGGAGCCTGACAAAGGGGTCCTGTGCGGCTCCGAAACGTTGCACTATTTTTTGATGTGATCGTAACTTGAATAACGTTTTTTGGACTGCTTTTGCAAGATCCTTGGTGTGCTGTCGAATATGTATTTACTTATTTTTTGACTAAAGTTCCAGTTTTATGTTTTGCCTCTACCCAGTACTAAGCCATGATACCTGTGATTAAACTAATCAAATTCCAAAACCTCAGGGGGCACCAGAAGCTTTGGCATTTAACAGTTGAGTACCTGAGGGTGGATTTAATCTCTCTTGAGAAGAAGTCAATTCTCCATGCACATTCTGGGTCCAGGGTCCAAAGGGACTTCACAGAGACAGATGGACTGATTTACCCTTAAATCATCAGAGACGACTTGAGCTTAGATGTCCAGATCAAATATATCAGGGTCAGTTAATGTGACTATACTGTACCTTTATCACTAACATTTTGCTTTGACAGCAGGATCTTAGAAGCAGACCATGCACAGGAGCACATTTCTAGTTCGTTCTTGCAAAGTTAGTTACCATTCTCATGCTATGTACTGTGGGCATGAAGGTGGTACTTTAAGGTCGCAGACAATGCTGTGTTGTTACCTTAGAAATGTTAAGCTGACATTAATAGAAGTGAAAAGGATAGTGGAGGCACATACAGCATGGAAACCTGTCTTGTGCCTCTATAGGGGCAGTTCAGTAGTTGGAACCTCAGGAAATTCCTTTTCCACTGGGCTGTATGCATTTTTTTTACAAACCACTGTGTTTAATAAATAAATCTGACTGCCACATACTTAGACACTGGAGTACTGTGGAGCTTCCCATGTCATGTAGGAGGAGAAGAGCAAAAAGAGGATGCAGTTTTCTGCTGGGTTAAATCAAATGAACTTGTGCTCTAGAGCAGGACTAATAGTAGTAGTACAACATCTTCTCTGTCCCTGAGATTACAAGCTTAATCACTGGGAAATCCCATTTCGCAGTCAGGCACGCAACAGATCCGTGAGTACTATTTTGTCAATTTTAACGGACAAAGTACCATGACTTCTAGCTCCTGGAAAAAATGAAGAATTTTAACCCATTGACACATCCCCCTCTGCTGATTCATTGATCTAAATGCTTTAAATAGAGGGAGGGGTACAAGCCTTTCCTTAGTCTGTACAGCTGCAGAACACAGAAACAGCTCCAGCATCACTTGAGGATCATATTCAACTACTGGGGTAGGTAGTATCTGGATGTTATGATTTTTGCTGTCATGCAGTGATATATAATTCTTCATAGTTAATGATTTTCTCACTACATAATTGTGCAGACCCTGAAATAGAATCAGCTTAGAAGTAAAGCAGAATTAGTGAATCAATTAACACACATTACTTTACTTACTTTAACTTATTTACTAGAAGTTTAAAGTAATGGATAACAGCTGTTGCAATTATATATAAGAATGGTTAGTAACTCAAACATGTGCTTTGCTAAGACTTTTCAATAACAGCAATACACTTACATGGTTAAAACTAAATCAATAGTTATACAGTTTGTGTGTCACATTAATCTGTAATTCAGCAAATATTTTTTTCTCCCTGCTCATTTTTATCACAATGATTATGCTATTCACAGAAATATTACATTTAGAGGGATACGTTTTACTTTGGCATGTTTTTTTTTTTTTTTACTACATCTAATGTTCTCCAGAATTTTATTCAACACTCACACTAATTATAGTGCAACAGGTCCAAATGTGTATACACAGAAACCAGGACAATCTAATAACACAAACTGCTGATGTGCAGAAATATCAGACCTGAAAGAGCAGCGCTGGACTGTCTCCAGTCAAAATGACGTTATTTTTGGAAGGATGCAATGCATGTAAAGTACAATATTGGGACCACATGAAATTGTTTGTCAGGAAATCCTTCTACAATATGAAGACAATATTTTGGCTGCTTGTTAGGCTGCCTCCAAGACAAAATGCAGCTTGTTCATGGCTAAAGTACTGCATTGAAAAACAGTGACTTATTATAGAAAACTATTTACCATTTTTTTTCTACAAATTAAACTGAGGTGTGTGCGCTTTTTTTTTTCTATTTTTTTTTTTTTTTTTACAAAAATACACTGTAAAGTGCAGCACTGAATTGTGGTTCATAATTTAGATTGTGTAGCAGTGAATGCTGTAGACAACTGGAAGTTGTCCAAAATGTCACTCACTATTTGATACTGCTTTTAGTAAGTTATCCTTTGATAGTTCAGGCGTCTTCAAATTCTTTGAACATCAAGTATCTAATATCACTACAATCATTGATGGTTTTGTGTATTTATCTTAGAGTTGTGATAAGTGGGAGTAGGCTTACTAAATTTGATTTATAGTGATAATGTGTTCATAACTAGTACATATAATTTATGTTGTTAAAGAGTGCTGGCTCAAAGTCATGAAATAGTCAGTGTGTATATAGAGCTCCTAGATATGTAGGACTCTCTTTCAGTCAGTAGAGTGGCATATGATCATGTTAGTCCAGCAGCATTTCAGCTTTGCATTCCCTGCTTGTATACTGGGCTGGTAACCTGGAATAGGCTGCCCAGACATCCCCGATTTCTAGAGACAGTTTCTGCTTTCAGGAGGCTGTCCCCCCCAAAAAAGGATCCCTGGATGTGTTCCCATTTTTTAAAATGGGGTCCCCAGCCTGACGGCAGCATAATAGTAAAGTGGCATTGACAACTGGATCCACCACTCAGCGAACCAACATCACTGGTTGTTGGGATCCAGGCGGCCAGGCTGCACATCATCATGCATTTCCATGGCAGCAGCATTTTTGTCCTCCCACTGACACAGCAGCATATTTTCCTTCTACTGACACTGAGGCATCAGCTTTTTTTTTTTTCGTTCCATTGACACAGATGCAGTAGGATTCTTTCCTTTCATTCACGCCAACGACATATGAACATTTTCTCTATTCCCCCCATGCCCCAATGCCATTTCTTCCTTTGTCACTGTTAGCCTTTTATCTTGCAACACTATTAAACTCTTCCACATGCTGCAGTGGGCCACAATCAAGGTGTCCCTCCTAATTATGCATGCGTATCTTGGTGCCATTTGGAATGCAACTTTGACTCAACTTTGACGCAACTTTGAAAGGGTATGACTTGGATGTGACTTTGGCTTTGACCAAAGATAACGGACAACTATTGCACAAATGTTGCCTATTAAACATTCGGGTATCCACCTAAGTTGAGACAACTCTTCAACCTGAATTTCCCTCCCCTGTTGGCATTAACACGGATCCTTCTAGATAAATTTCATCTGGGTTTTCACTCTTGGTTTGGCAGATGCAACCTCCTGAAAATATGTATCCTCCCGAAATTCCTCTACCTATTTCAAACACTGCCAATATGTATTCCCCCCAAATTGTTCAAGCAAGTTCACTCCCTGTTATCTGGTCCCATAAAAAACCTAGGTTCCTGAGGCATCTACTGACCCTCCCCAAGATGTATGGAGGGATGCCTCTCCTGGGCATTAAAAAATACTATCAGGCATCTCACCTTAGCAGGGTTGATGATTGGGGTCAACACTCCACTACCAAATTATACGTGCAAATCGAACAGGCTCAGCCACCCTTCGCCTTGAGTGGGACCCCCTGGGTGTTCCGTGACCTTCCTCCGGCCTTGAAGGCCCACCGTTTGATAGGTACCACCCTGCTGACCTGCAAACATATGTGCAATCTCCATGGGCTCTTCATCAATGAGTCCCCACTTTACACGATCCTCGGTTACCCCAAATTTAACCCCAGGCTCTCTAGAGCAGTCATTCACTCAACTGCGTGTCGATTGGGCACTTTTCAAGCCTCACATTTCCTTCTACTCTCACAATGGCCTTCCATTTCTCACCTTATGGATGCTCAGGGCCCCTTTAATCTCCCTTTTTGGAGCGCTTTACAAGCTCACCATTTTCTCCATTCGCTGCCACCTCCGAGCTCATTCAGTCGTCCCTTGACCCCCTTCGAAGAGCTCTGCTCCAGACAAGGCACCCTCACTGAAAATGTATGGTCTTCTCATCTCCCCGCCGGACCAGCCTGATCTGCCTTGGGTGCGTAGATGGGAGGATGACCTGGGTCATTCTTTCTCCCGGATCAAATCCGTTACATGCTCAGATTTGCACTCAAATCATCCATGTGCACTAAGCTAAAGGAGACCAACTTCAAGATTCCCCCCAGGTGGTACTACATGCCCACGAAACTCCACAAATGTTTCCCAGAGGTGTCGTACTGCTGCTGGCATTGCCAGGGAGCCGAGGGAACCCTGTTGCACATCTTCTGGTCCTGCCCTTTACTGACACACTTTTGGTCAGAGATACGCAGGATTATCCAGACGCTTACTGATCATGTTATCCCGAACGATTCTGCCTTCTTTTTATTGCATCTATCGGACATACTGGCGTCTTCCTACAAAAAGTTGATTCTTAGACATCTCCTTAATGCGGCCAAGTCGTGTATTCCCCTTTGCTGGAAGCGGTCCCCTCCCACGGTTGCGAGTTGGGTGCGTAGAGTGGAGGACATCAGTAGGATGGAGGACCTGGTTCTGTCATCCCGATACCAACACGAGAAATATGCAGCATTTTGGGTGAAACTGGGACCTATTTGCTGTATTGGAGGAGGGAGCTGCTCTTTTGGGTACGAAGTCTCCTCATGGATGGTACATGCGCTTCTCCGTTAGGATCATCTCTTGCCAGTCACTCTCCTTTCCCTATATTCCCTTCCACACCCCCCCCCCCTTTTTACATTTTCTTTTCTCCCTTTCTCTTCTCTTCTTCTCTCCTCTCCTTCGTCTCTCCCCTCCTCCCTATTTCTTCCTTCATCCCCTTCCCCATTCCTCCTTTCTCTTTTCCTTTCTCTTCTATAAAAGCAAGTGAGAGAAGTGTTAAGCCTGTTATTGACACACCGTTGATTTATGCAAGAATTATTTCTTTCATGTACATGTATGACATATCATCTGACTTGCTTGTATACTGTATTTTTTTGGATGTCTCTCCTTCCCTGCTTCAATAAAATTTATATTAGAAGAAAAAAAAAATTCGGGTATGACTTTCCTGCAACCTTAGAGGCTTAACATTGAAGTCTATGGCCCTCAAGTTGCATGACAGTCGGACCAAAGTAGTGCATGAACTACTTTGAAATCGCTGCAACTTTGAGCCGCCCATAAATGAGCGGTTATCATTGGGAAACATGGGGTACGACTTGTCATTTGACTTTGATGTCCAAAGTCGGATGAACAGTCGTACAAGTGTGAATGGACACTAAATGTCTGCCTCTTGTTCTAAAAGTCTGTGACTAATTGTTTGAGGGCATGTTTAAAATGGTAGCTTGATTTTGTGGGTGTGGCTAAATATTGGGTCATGGTTTTATAAAGGGTGTGATTATAAATGGGCATGGTCAGTAGTATGTACCTGGATTTCATTTTAAAAAATTGCCCACCTTAACCTGATCAAAAATCAATAAAAAAAAAAAGTAATACGTTTTTAAATGACGTAATATGCATGTTGTAGAAGCCAACAACAGGCTATCAACAATTTTATTTCATCGTTTTGATAGCCCCAAGCTTGTTTATTTGTTATATTTATTTTCATGCATTTATTTTTTCAGAGACATGTTTAGCCAATTCTTACATCACAAGTAAACTACCATTAACTTATTGGTTTATTGGTATATTGGTTTAAACATATAATTGATTATGGGAATGTATATAGCACTGACAATTTATGAAGCACTTTACATAATGTACATTACTACATTCACATTAGTCTCTGCCTTTACAATCTAAAGCTGGATATACATGGATCAAAATTGGGTTGGTTCAACATAGAGCGGAATTTCAATTAATGTATGGGCACTTCTGTACAACTGTCCTGTCAAATTTTCCCTGCTCAATTCCCTGCCTGCAGCGCTGATGACTGTATTCTGACATTGGGGAAATGTCCTGCTGTCAGAAGACAGTAGCTCAGTTGGGAGGATTCCCCTATTCACATTGAGTGTGTAAATGGGGAAATTGAGTCTGTTATTTGTCATTCAACCTGCTGTGATAGACAAACACAAAGTGGCACATAGTTGTGAAGTGGCAGGAAAATGATTTTCCAAATTGTTTTATAAATAAATATCTGAAAAGTGTGGCATGCATTTGTATTCAGCCCCCCTGAGTCAATACTTTGTAGAACCACCATTCGCTGCAATTACAGCTGCAAGTTTTTTTGGGTATGTCTATACCAGCTTTGCACAACTACAGAGTGAAAAGTTTGCCCATTCTTCTTTGCAAAATAGCTCATGCTATGTCAGATCTGATTCAGAGCATCTGTGAACAGCAATTTTCAAGTCTTGCCACAGATTCTCAATCGGATTTATGTTTGACTTTGACTGGGCCATTCTGACACATGAATATGCTTCAATCTAAACCATTCCATTTTAGCTCTGGCTGTATGTTTAAGGTCATTTTCCTGCTGGAAGGTGAACCTCCACCCCAGTCTCAAGTTTTTTTCTAAGATTGCCCTGTATTTGGCTCCATCCATCATCCCATCAACTCTGACCAGCATCCCCCAAAACATGATGCTACCACCAACATATTTTACGATGGGAATGGTGCATTCAGGGTAATGTGCAGTGTTAGTTTTCCGCCACACATAGCGTTTTGCTTTAAGGGCCAAAAAGTAAAATTTTGGTCTCATCTGACCAGAGCACCTTCTTCCATGTGTTTGCTGTGTCCCCCACATAGCTTCTCACAAACTGAAAAGGAGACTTCTTATGACTTTCTTTCAACAATGTCTTTCTTCTTGCCACTCTTCCATAAAGGACAGATTTGTGGAGTGCACGACTAATAATTGTCCTGTGGACAGATTCTCCCACCTGAGCTGTGGATCTCGACAGGTCCTCCAGAGTTACCATGGGCTTCTTGGCTGCTTCTCTGATTAATGCTCTCCTTGCCTGGCCTTTCAGTTTTGGTGGCCGTGTCTTGGTAGGTTTGTTGTGCCACACTCTTTCCGTTTTCGGATGATGGATTGAACAATGCTCCATGAGATGTTCAAAGCTTGGGGTATTTTTTTATAGCCTAACCCTGCTATAAACTTCTCCACAAATGTATCCATGACCTGTCTGGTGTGTTTCTTGGCCTTCTAGATGTTGATTGTTCACTAAGGTTCTCTAGGGCTGGCCATACATGTTCAATTTCCTTGTACAATTTTCTGTTAGATTTACCACAAACCAGATAATATGAGGTCAAAGCTAAACAACACTTTCATTTGTATCCAATTAGGCAGGCCTTTGTACTACATAGTTGAAGGTAAATTTCAAGAAAATTGTACAGAAAATTGTATATTGTATGGCCAGCCTAATAAATCTCTGAGGGCTTCACAGAACAGCTGTATTTATACTGAGTTTAAATTACACAGAGGTGAACTCTTTTTTCTAATTAGGTAACTTCTGAAGGCAATTGGTTCCACTAGATTTTTAGTTAGGGTTATCAGAGTATACTGAATACAAATGCTCGCCTCACTTTTCAAATAATAATTTGTAAAACATTTTGAAAAGCATTTATCATTTTCCTTCAACTTCACAATTATGTGCCACTTTGCGTTGGCCTATCACATAAAATACATTAATTTTTGGGTTGTAACTTGACAAAATGTGGAAAATTTCAAGAGGTATGAATACTTTTTCAAGGCACTGTACATTTTATTTAGTAAAACACATCACTAGTTAGGTGGAATACTTGTAATCACAGACTATATAATATCACTTAAGGGTATGTACTTCATGAAGCATTCACAGTCAGCTCAGGACTGGTCTGGTTTCACTGGTGGCTTGGGTGGGGAGTGATGGCATCCCACCAATATGGAACATTGGATGTATAACAACTTTTCATTAGAATAACCTCCCATTATTCCCAATTTTCCACATTGTTTTAATATTTTTGTGTACCTATAAACAAAAACAAGAAAAGCAGAAATTCTCTATTTTTTTACTACGTAGAGATATCCCAACCTTTTGTCTCCTCTATTAAATATCAGGACTGTTATACTATGCCGGACTCTAAATTTGCCTGGAGATCTGCTTTAAAAACAATTTTCATTACTTATCTACTGACCACAGAGCAATATCTATCATAGACCAATACCTCCTATCAGCTCTGTTTACTGGAAGGAGTAGCCAGTGCAGTGTTATTTAATGAAAGCTAAACCCATGGCCTTGCAATGTCCTCTTCTCTTCTGTTTTCTCAGCAGTATTGTGTGAATGTATGTGTTTTTCTGTCTTTGCACAAACTCTATACAGCTAATGTGTCATTTCCCATGTACTCCATAAACGCTCATACTAATAAACAGAGATCAGCAAACCCTGTTTTAGATGCATTGCACCAATTTACTTGATGTTGTTATCTGAACTTTAGAGGATTCTGCTTTTCTGCCCAGCCATCTTTTTACTACAGCCAGCTTGGCAGGATTCTATTATAACATCAGACACAATTCTCTATATACAGTAAAACATTGCAGGAAGAAAGTAATCACCGTTTCCCGAACGCAGTGGATATTTCCTCAGTGGTACTGAGTGCCATGAACAGTCACTATTTTTTGGGGGCTGCCATAATGTCATCATCATCAAAGATAAAGACAGTGCACTTGCTGTCACAAATAGCTGACAACAGATATTCTTACTTATTTATAGCTCATTGTACTGTCAACATATAGATTGCATACGTAGAGAACCAGCAGGAGTTGTGTATTGTGAGTTTTAGAGTTTGTTATTGACTGAAGGTGACACAGAATAAACTGGAAGTAATAATGACAGAGTTTGTGGACTAGATTTAAGGTGGGTTCACAAATGTCCAGCTGCAGTTTGCAGCCCACAGTCCGGAGCATTTCTGTTCACTAGTTCAGGTGAGATTCAAGACCAAATTTTTCCCCGACTTCGCACCTGAACCCGACACAAAAAACGCACAGGACTCTTTTCAAAACAGCATCGTGGCCACCCTGGACATGTGTGAACTGCCTCCATTGAAAGCTGGTCACATTCACATGTTATGCGATTTGGATATTAGTAAAAACGTATCCAATTCGCATATATGTGAACTCAGCCCAAAAAATCAAAACATATTTTTTGTGCTGTTGAAGTTACACAACAAATCTCAACCTTGTAGTGTTCCCGTTCCACTGACCTAATACCAGTGGTATCCGCTTGATTAATCCATTTATGGTTGTGCCGGATAGCAGTGATGTATAGCTTCAAACTTGCAAATTTTAATAACATATTAGTTGGGCAATAAGCCTAAAGCCTGGCCATACGTAGAGGGAAATTCATGTATAGCCACCCTGGTTGTACAAAAGTCAATCTACCAAATTACCTCTGTACACCCACGTTATCGGATAAATGCCGCTCGATTAGCACTGCTGGCTATACCTCGCAATACTGATCAGTGTATTCTAAAGCTGGATACACACTATCCAAGTTTTGTGGTTAGATTTCCTTTAGATTTACCTTTTCTATGTAGTGCAAGGGCCTGCTAGATTGCATACAAATTGAAAGTGTTTAGGTTTGACCTCATATTATATGGTTTTGGTAAATCTAAAGGAAAAAGTCTTCAGAAAATCTTATAGTGTGTATGGCCCATTACAATGAGGAAGTCTCCACACATGACAAAAGTCAATCTACATGACACTCCATGACAAAAGTCAATCTACCAAATGACGTCTGTACAACCACACTGTCGGATAAATGCCGATTGATCAGCGCCACTGGCTATACCTCGCAATACTGATCAGTGTATTCTTACAATGAGGAAGCCTCCACACATGACAAAAGTCAATCTACATGACACTCCATGACAAAAGTCAATCTACCAAATGACGTCTGTACAACCACACTGTCGGATAAATGCCGATTGATCAGCGTCGCTGGCTATACCTCGCAATACTGATCAGTGTATTCTTACGATGAGGAAGTCTCCCCACTGTCAGAATACAATAGCTTAGTGGAAGGATTCCCACATACATCCCGAATGTGTGGATGGAGGAAGCGGGTCCGTTTTTTTTTTTGTTTAACCCACTCACTGGTTGATTGAAAAAAAAACTGACCCATCTATGGCCAGCATAAATTTATCAGTCTTCTACATGTGCTGTCAAGTAAATTTTGTGTGTGTGTACAGTTATTGGTTGACTGTGTTGTATTTTCACTGATGCACATCCAGGTAAAATTCCGTATGAATTAGAAATTGCTTGATCAAGTTGAAGCACCTAATTGTGAGGGTCTAAACAAATAATGCACATTTTCATATCCTTCAAGAAAATAATACATAGTTGTGACATGTTTGGGGGGAAAAAACAATGATTTGGTGCATAATAAATCACAGCACAGACCAGCAGTTACAGCAATGTCAAAAAGAACGAAGACTCAAATTACAGCGTGGTGTGTGGCCGCCATCACTTTCCTAGCATGCACTTTAAAGTTTATATACACTCAACTTACTTGCCTCTAGACATCCCTTGTTTATACTAATTAAATCCTACTGCTAAACACAGACTTCTTTTACAGTATGTATATATGTTTATATCCACGTAAAGGTTTACATCCATAACACATACGTATGCAGCTACATAAAGTTGCTTAAAAAGTAATATTGTTGATTCACCTACATGATACTAAATCCTATATAAAAGAATGTGCATACTTCTGCCCCAAACCCTGTGATGTAGTATTATCTCCTTTGACTACAAAAACAAGCATCTGTACCATGGTGCCACCTCCTGTCCAAATGAACAGTGGATAGATACTGGTTTGAGGGCACATCATGTTTTTAAATTCAAATTATTATTTATATTTTACAGGATGCATATAGTACCAACATGTTGTGCATCGCCATACAATATAAAGGTAGACAGCACAGTTACAATGCAAATCCAGACAAGAGGGTTAGAAAGGCCCTATTCACGAGAGCCTACAATCTAAAAGGGATGGGAAGTAAAACAAAGGATAATATTGAATGGGGATGAATTAATGAAGAAAGTAAAAGTTCTGTTGTTCAGTAGGGATACTAAAGGCTTCCCTGAGGAGATGAGTTTTTAGGGATCACCTAAATGCAGAATTGAAAATATCTGGATAGATTGGGGTAGAAAGTTCAAGAGGATGGGAGAGCTTCTGGAGAAGTCCTAGAGGTGAAAATGGTAGGAGGTGACGAGGGAGCTGGAGGGAAAGTGGAAGCCAGTGAAGGGATCAATAGAGAGGGCTGGTGGATAGTGAGTGGCTGGATATGTGGATGAGTCTGGCAGCAGCAGTTATGATAGATGGGAGAGTCGGTATAGACTTTGTAGGGGTAAGCCAATGAGAAGGGAGCTGCAATAGTTGAGGCAACAGATAACAAGGAAATTAATTAATAGCTTGGTGGGGGTAGTTGATTAGGAAGAGGCAGATGTATTTGTATGTATTTCTTACATCAAAATATCCATATCTGGTCATTTTCAGTCTGTAGCCCCACTCTGAGACACCCAACCTTTTGTTTGAAATTGGCCACTTCATACTGTGCATGTGCGCCATGGCCTTTAGGTGCATCTTAGGTGCCTGTTCACTTAAGAAGGCGTGTTATAGGGCAGCTGCTGGTGTGCACTGTAAAGTAAACAGTACCAATGCTCAGATTACTATGCATCACACCACTGTCTACCCTTTTAATATCATTTTTTTGAAACGTCATAATTACATTTCTTTCACTATACTCCACTGCAGTGTGATATGGTATAGTGCAGTGAAAAAAAGTAATACATATCCTTTCAGCGTACACCACAGTGACATGGTGGTGTGAACTGAATACATAAGACACAAGGCAAATTGTCCTGTCTAAGCAATGGGCTGGTTTTGGAATGGTTGCTCAGTGCAGAGAAATACATATTGCTGTAAACAGACCCTTATAGTAACACTGACACATGCTGTAAGCCACTCTGTTGCTAAAATAAAAATGAGCAAAAAATGGCTTCTTCAAAGAAGAAACTTTAAGTAGTACTAAAAACAAAACTTTTTTTTTTTCATTTTTGATAAAAGTAAGAGAGAGTTATAAGCCCCTGACAATTTTTTCCCATATGTGACCCATTGGGTAGAATTCAATTTACGTACTGTACCATAGCCAAAGCAAGAAGTGTTGGGAAATCCCTCCAAAGTGAGGGGTTCCTTGGCTGCCACCAAAACCAGTGTCCCCATTGGAAGATTTCCACTGTGCTCCTGTTCTGGTGACATCCCAAAATGTGGGATTTTCTTTCACTTTCGGTGATAACAAAAAAAATAGAGAGGGTGAAACTCCCCAATGGGGGCACAGACAACAATAAAAACCCACCAACTAATTCCTCTCCACTCTATCCAAAATGAAAAAAAAATGTTGCCTTTAGTTATACTTTAATAGTCACCCATATTGCTGCCTGTGCCCCTAATCTCTTGAAGAGAAACCTTTGCTAATGTTGTGCGAGGAACAATGTCTTTGGCAGGTTTTATTACTTATTTATGTTAAGCACTGGGCCCCTTGATTTTAATTTTGGTAGTAGCATAGTATTTGAACATGACATGCAGCATAACAGATTTTAATCTTGGGTGATGAGGCTCAACGTAACTGAAATGCTTCCCGGGAAAGTGAAGTAACTGTGTAATTAAGGCAAATCACATCTGAACAAAACCCAAAAGTTGTTGCAAAATTCCTCTTTGAAAAGGTTGAAGAGCATAGTTAGTTATAGAATGTCCTGCAATACCTGCATGACAGAAAAATTCAGAACTATATGTACTTGTTTGTACATAATTGCAGCTCTATTCTGTGAATAAGGAGTAACTATAAGATTCTTTCTCTTGCAGCAGCCTTATGAAACTGGACCGTTAGGATGTGAGGGCAGATGAGGATAAGAGGCTGCAGGCTGGATTCTTCTACTATGCTGTACTTTTGATAAGCACTCATGTTTATAGCTTCAACCAAAAAAAGCATACTGCAGGATTATGAATATGACAGATCAAGGGAAAGTGTAAACTGTTAACATAGAGCAAGGTAAATTCAAAGGGCAAATACATATTCATTTTCTACTCTGTGAGAAATGCATGCAAACATGCCTGCATAAAATAATTAAAGCAGAGTGACTACATCTGACAAGGAAAAGTAAAGTTCAGTTAGAGCTCAGCCAGTTTCACATTCTTGGACTTTTAGTTCCTCAGCAGCTGCTAGTCTACAGGTTGTCAATTCCTGTAGACCGTTAACAATAGCTACAACCAAGGAATGTTTAGAGCAGTTACTGTGCTTATTTCCTAGGAATGGACCACCAAAAGTGTTTCATCAAGCTGACCACTGTGTATTGCTCAAAAGAAAAAAATTAGATGCAGATATTGTTTTACATTCTGTAACTAGCAAATAACCTAGAGTAGGGATCTACAATCTTTTCAGTATCAGGGCCACGTTATATATTAAGCAAATAGTCTGGGGGCTGAAAAAAACGTATTAAAATTTTAAAAAAGATAAACATGCTATAAGAAATACCTTCACATCAGAAGTCCCACCATTCACATGCAAAGTACCCCCTTTCCCATCAGAAGCCCCCCCCCCCTATCACATCAGAATCTTCCCCATCATATCAGAGCCCCCTTTTAAATCAGATGCCCCCTACAAAATAAGAAGTCCCTCATTTTTAACCAGAAGTCTCCCTCCTTTACATCAGAGGCCCCTTTTACATCAGAAGCCCCCCCATCACATCAGAGCCCCACTTTCATCAGAGTCCTCCTTTGACATCAGATCTCCCTTTCAAACTAGAAGCCTCTCATCAAATTAGTCACCCCTTTCATATCAAAGTCCTCCCTCACATCAGAGCCTCCAATTCACATCTAAGTCCCCCTTTTATATCAGAAGTCCTGCATCACATTAGAGCTCCCCTTTCATTACAGTCATCATTTTACATTAGAAGCCCCCCATCACAGAGTTGCAGTGAGCTGGGTAAAATCTTGTAGTGGGCTGGATGAGGCCTATGGAAGAGGAGACCCCCTAACCTACAGGCACCATACATTTATCTGCATAGTTTTGAATAGATTATGGAATGGTTAAAAACCCATCATGTTATTTTGGTGTCTGTATTCCACTGGAGAGGGTTCTCTACACTTCCTGTCCTAGGGATGCAACAGGAAACGAGGGGAAATTTCCCTAAAGTGAAGGGAATTTCCATATTAGCCAGCGGTCACAAAAACATTTGTTCCCATTAGATAATCTACCATCACATCCTGCTCTGATGTCAACTATAACATTTTGGATTCCTCCTCACATCCTGTCTTGGTGACAATGTGACCAGGACACATAGTGGGGTGAATTTCCCCAAAAATAACACAGACAGCAGTAACAACTCCATTCCTTGCTCTAAAAAAAAAAAGTTTTGCCTTAACATAGAGGATAAAGTGAATATTCAAGAAACAGAAGTAGAAGGCCTTCCATTGCTAATTTGTTATTAGAGGTGTAGGCTGTGGGGCTGTTACCAAGATCCTAATTCAATATCTAGTAAGTCAATGACCTGGAACAAACATACAGCCAGTGCTGAAGTCTGAACTACTATTCTTTATATCTGTTTCATACTAGTAGTATACAAAGTATTGGGGTCTTGCAAAAACAATTCAGCAACAAGAGCATCTTTAGTTGAATCCTTATAGGTGTAGCACTACCCCCGCAAGGGCTGCTGGTGACAGGCTCCTCTACTTCTGCACAGCCAGGCAACACGCATTCTTTGCTTTCATCGATACACGAGAAGTCAGTCTCTTGGCTTTGTTATCAATGTTTAGTTGGGGTAACGACTTGGATGGGGTGAAGGGATTCATGCAACAATTTAAAAATAAAGCCCCGTACACACGTAGCGATTGTCGGCCGTAAATATTCGGCCACCGTCCGATCGGCCGATTGTCGGCTTGTTAGTATGATGCTTCCGACAACCGACTGCGACTTTTCGGCCGAACAGAATCTGGTGTGCAGGCTTTAAAATTTTTGTTGGCCAACACCAGAACGGCCGATTGCTCCTCAGTCTGTACAGAATTCGGCCGACAAACAGCAGATGAGTAAGACTGAGCATGCTCAGAGAAGAAAAAACACAAGGAAAGTTAACCATCACATTACATCACTTCTGCAGTCGGCTGTTATTGGCCGTCAAAATTCGTGTGCAGTCTTTAGCACTTTTCAACCGATAGGACAGCACCAGACAAAAGACGGCCGATCGTTCGGCCGACAATTGGTGCGTGTGTACGGGCCTAAAGAACAACAAAGGGGGACAACTTTACTCTTCTGTACAAAAAGATCCTGAACTGCTTTCTTCCTTTCCTCACACAGTCCTTAGTAGATTAATAGCAAAAGTCCATTACAGACTAGAAGCTCTTAGCCCCTCTTGGAAAAAAGGGGGGCAAACTGCATGCAGGAGTGTATCCTCTCCTTGTATAGAACTGCTCCCAGCTCCACTCTGTCCTCCTTGCTCATACTGTTCTCAGGCAAGATTTCAAATCAAATTGCACTGCTGAATAGATCCTCCTGAGCCAGCCTGAGTCCAGCCTGGAGCTTGGGTCTCCCCTAGACCTAGAAGTCTCCTCCTAGGTCACCGACAGCCTCCTCAGCACTCCATCATCCACCTGACTCCCCTGCTAGCAGGACTCATCCATATTTAAAGTTTTACTTAACCCAGGACCCTGAATTCACTATATCTGGTCTCCCACAGTACACAGAACATGGAAATGCAATTATTTTTGTAAATATAAACTGCTAAATACGTTTTCTCATCAGCAGTATATAGCAGTCTAATGACTTCTATCATTGTCTAGTTAAAGCTTGTAGGAGGAGTTTTCATTCTCCCCTGACTGTCCTATGAGGCTTCAGGACCCCTGACCCTCTGTCTGGACAGTTCTGACTGGCCCTGTGCTGATCACATGCACTCTTCCAGAATAAAAACTCTCGAGCAATACACAGCAAACTGAACCTCTGGCTCTGTACTATCAGCAGATGGATTGGGGACGGTGGAAGAAGGGGAGGATTAGCAACGACAGGATAAAACAGCCTCACAATGTGCAGGCCTAACCCCTTAGGTTCCACAGTGAGTATAAAAAACATGCTTTACTGCATATACAGACTGGTTTTTCTGTTGTGGGTTTAGTAAAACTTTAAAGGCTAGCCTAGCCACCCTGCCAGGACAGAACCCAGGGGATTGGCCAAGTACCCCTAAGTATGCAGATCAACCCTCCTGGCCTCCGCCCACTAACTTCTAGAAGTTTCTTCAAACTTCCAGAACCAGGGGCAGGCACCAGAGACTTGCCTGTATGAGTTATCCAGCCTGACCTGCAATATGCCCTGACACAAATTCCAGACTCACAGTTACCTTGAGTCAAATACATTTGCCTGTACTTCACTACTAACACACTAGAGGGTGCTACATAGATTCCCATTAATGTATTAATTGTAATTTGCTCTATAACAGGAAGTTACTAATTGAAATGTTAAAGCAGAAGTCCAGCTATTTTTCCAAAGTTTCTGTATATACATAAGGCACTATACTGTACATTTATAAATGTCTACATTTTCAAAGTGTGCATCGCTTGTGCTGAGTAATAGGTTATTATTAGTATTCTGCTTTTAGTTAATAGGGTCGGTCTATAGTGGTAATAAAGTTCATACATTTCATAGAACTTGGCTGCTTATTGGACATTCACAAAATAATCACTGTCATCTATCCAGACTAATAATTCTAGGGGACTGTGGTGGGCCAAATCACCAACTAGATTCTTATATCCCACAAACAATTTTAGCAAAATTTTAGCATAATATCTCCCAGCTGAAGTTCCTGGCTCTGCATCTCCCCACAATGCAGGCAGTCCTCCTTTTTCTGTGCTGCATATCAGAAAATTAAAAACAAATTCCAAGCAATAAGTCCACTCTCCACCCTCAAAAACCCCCTCTTTCAGGCACAAATTAACCCCCCCCCACCCCAACAAACCCCATTGAATTTGGGGCAAGCACCAACATTTGTTGTGTGGAGGCATGACAGATATCTAAAATAAATGCTGTAGACACTCTTTATAAATTCCTCAGAATGGATTTCTTTCTTACTCATCTCTTCCTTTCTTTTTATGCACAAATCTGTTTAAAATGTACTTGTCAGAAATGTTTATATTACTTACAGTACACCCTGTTAATGGATGCGTGTATTTCTTAAAAACACTGCAATAATGGAAAAGCAATAATTTGGCTGATATCAACTAGTCATATGTTTGTCAATTTTCTCTCTCCAGAAACGTGATGGAATTTGATTACTGTACAGAAAAATATGCAGTTGTGTCAATAAACCAGAACTTCAGAGACTAGCTAGGAGATAAGTTTAATCAATATACACCCCATGTCTGATGTCTCTAGTGGGGCAATGTGTTCTGTTCGCCCTTACTAATCAGAAAATGATAATACTGCTGTTTTGTAGAGCTTGGCATGCTGGACTTCCTGGCCCAGGTACCAGGGATTCTGTTAGAAACCATGGGGCCCCTGATAGACCCCCGTACTGCTAAACTCACATTTGCCCAAGATAGAGCAACATATCTATATAAAAACTGCCATACTTCCAAACATGTGGGTGCAGGTGTACAGCCCCAAACACAGACAGTGTACATTTGGGCTGCTTACCCGCACCTATATACCTGTCAAATTATGACCTGTGGCTGTGTTTGTACAGCCTCTGAGTCCCCATAAAGTAACAGCTGCCTGAACAAAGCACTCACACGGCCAGAGTGCCAAGAGATTGAGGACATAGATTCCCCCAATCTTTTTTTTGCAGTCTCATCCTTTGGTTACAACTACAGAGGGCTGAACTATACTATATGCCAGATTTCAGTCTTTTGGCCATTTCCTTTGTTTTTCCAATGTCAACCTTTTCTAGGTATCTATAAATACACAATCTCAAGGTATTGCTGGCCTGTTTCTGTCTGTCTAAACAAGGGGTGTCCAAACTATGGGCCTCCAGCTGTTCAGGAACTACAATTCCCATCATGCCTAGTTATGTCTGTGAATGTCAGAGATTGGGCATGTAGTTCCACAACAGCTGGAGGGCCGTAGTTTGGACACCCCTGGTCTAAACAGAAGTATCACTTGTCTTTTATACAAATATTTTGGTAGAATACCTTCCCTCTTTAAAATGTCAGTAAGTTGTTGGTATGCATTAAGTTTACCTTAAAGCTAAACCCCAGCCTCAATTTCCGTCTTGCACAGTTGTACATTCCTATACTGAAAATGCTTACCTTGATTTTACTGCACATTGTAAACTTCTCACATTGTGCATTAGAAGCTCCAGCAAGTCAGATAGAGCCCACCTTATTTCCAGGCTAGAGGACATCCAGCATCATCTAGTGTGTTTCTTCCCAGCCTTAAGCCCCGTACACACGCAACGATTATCGGCCAACTGATCGTCCGTCTTTTGTCCAGAGTGGTGTTTTGTTGGTTGGAATGTGCTCTAGACTGCACACGAATTTTCTCGCCCAACAAAAATCTACTTCAGAAGTGATGTCATGTGTTGGATTGCTTTCTTTGTGTTCTTTCTTCACTGAGCATGCCCAGACTTGCTCATTAGATTTTTCCCTGTCGAAATCTGTACTGACTGCACGAAAATTGGCCGTGTTTTGACGGCAGACAAAAATTTTATAGTCTGCACACCAGATTTTTTTCGGCCGAAAAGTCAGAGTCGGTTGTTGGAAGCATCATACTAACAAGCCGAAAATCGGCAGAACGGTCGTTGGACGAAAATTCCCTGCCAATTTTCGACGCGTGTGTACGAGGCTTTACAGTCCCTGGCCTGCCCCCTTCATTCATTGGACTTCAGTTCTTTCAATTAATAGCATGTTGCTGAAGGGGGGAAACGAGGGACCAGGGAAGACAAAATATAATCAGATTAAACTTCAGAATGAAAGCAGAACACACCATAGAAATGCAGCCATTTTCCTCCTTCGCACAACCGAGCACATACTGTACCTTGGAATGCAGAGGTGAAGTTTCCAATCTTGGTCACAGACTGGGCAACATTTGCTCGCTATTGAATAGAGGAACTGAATTCAAGCCTCAGGCTTGGCAGTTGGAAACTCTTCAGTCTTAACCACTGATCTGGGTAATTCAGAGACAGAGCATGAATGGAAATCTTACTCTGATGTGGAAACTCTCTCATGGATTCCTGTGCCAGTATACGTTTAAATGTGAGTTTAACTGTTCATCGTTCCTCTGGTAGGTAGAAACAAACATTGAGTTGGCACTGCTTCTAGAAATGAATAATGTTCCCCTACTAACTGAACAAATAAATGGTCTAAAATGAAATAAATATACACTCACAACTAGATATTTGAATTTGCATCTCATCTTTCTCCCACAAGAAGACATGGTACTCTTCTGTAACTGCAAGTAATTGTTATTCTGCAGTAATAAAGTGGAAGTAAAATTTTGTTTTTAAAAAAATGCTGGTATGCTGCTTTTTTATTACAAAAGAGACTGGGTAAGGCTGACCATAGAAGGTTATTTTTTTTTTTTTTTTGGCAATCAGAATAAAAAACAAATGGATTCCCGATTCACACAGGCAAGCTGGGTGGAGGAATCCTCCTTACTGTGCCATTGTATTCTGACAGTGTGATTCCTCTGCTGTCAGGATACACTGATTAGTGGCTTCGACCAATTGGCTGCTAGCTGCTGATGGCAAAAACAGTCCTGCTCAGCAAAAGTGATCATTAGATCGACTTCTGTTAAGCGGGAATGGCCATAGATGGATCGAAATTTGTCCAGTCCCTGCAGAACAGGCTGAATTTGGATCCAATTGTGTGCAGTTTTATTTTCTTGAGCCATAGAAGCTTCTGAAGCTTTTCCCTGCTGGTCAGCACTTTTTTCTAAAAGTGTACACTGAGCTGTGCATGCGCAGCTCAGTGTACAGTCTTGGTATAATTGTGTGCCAAGAAAAAGTATCTCCTGTGTGCATGCAAAAAAGTTATGTCATCCGGGCCAAGTCAATCAAAAGGATGAAGATTTTAAACCTGGAAGAAGACAAGGAGAAGCATCAGCGATGGAGGAGAACACTGACATCGCAGCTCCTACTCTGATCCTCAAGAGCAGTGGTCCTCAACTCCGGTCCTCAGGGCCCACTAACAGGCCAGATTTTAAGTATTACCTTGGGGAGATGCAGACTAGAATACTGCAATCACTAAGCAGGAAATTAATTCACCTGTGATGTAATTTAGTTATCTTGCAAACCTGGCCTGTTAGTGGGCCCCAAGGACTGGAGTTGAGGACCACTGCTCAAGAGGATTGCTTTCTTAGATAAGCATTACAAATTATGTGTGTACTTGCACATTATGGCAACAATCCCTGAGGAGCCCAAAATTTTGCTGTTTACTCCCAATTTAAGAGTATGACACCATTATTTGCTTTATAATGACTACAATATTAGGGCAAAACTGGGAAAAAATTGCACCAATAAAGTCTCTGATATAAAAAGTCTAGATATAGTTTAATGATGACAAATCCCTTTCTGCGCTTAGCTAAAAATACCAAAATAAAATATATACATGATAAAACATGATGCAAAAATAACATACATAAAATCCCCAGTGTGCTGCCATAATAACACCCCTCAATAACGTGTACCAAAAGAGTCATCCAAAACTCCTCATAAAATAATGCTTTCCATTCAAGTGTACATCAGTAATAAAAAAATATATAATAAATAAATAACAATATCTCTTAATCCAAACAGCATGACCCTGTTAAGAACCTTGTTTGAACCAACTGTTACTGCTTGATTAGCATCTGAGGTCATTTTTGATTCCAACAATGCGTAAAACCAAAACAATGTGTAAGTGGAGATTTGTATCAAGGATGTATACATGATGCTCCACATAAAGAACGACTAATCCTCACATGTTACACAATGGCTGATCTCTAGGCTATTTATATCATGAAAGAATAAGGATGTCTGTGTTCCATAAAGCTGGACGCTAACACTAGACAAGCATGTGGTTCGAATTAATGTAGTTTTCGACTTCTCCACCTACTTCTGGCTTGTCTGACATGATAGAGACAACATAACTACAGTCTCCCAGAGGAAGCCAAATGTATTGATGGCAGGAGATAAAGCCCGGATTGAAAAGATTTCTGAATGGAATTTTATCCTACATACGATTTTAAATGTTCCCTATCTATTTTTAATTCCTAAAATATAAAATCCTGAAAAATGATAGACGATTTACGTCAGAGGAGTTTAATAGCTCAGGAGCCTGAGGTACGTGGCGGTTTGCTCTTCTGTGCATGCATATGGACACCAGGTCACCTCAACCAGCCAGTACAGAAAAGTTAATTGACAAGAAATAGGATGCAGCTGGCTGCACATAAACCACCAGGGATCTGGAGTGCAGGAGCAATGTGTGACAGGCACAGGTGAATGGGATTGCATGCGTGATGTATGTATGAGTGTAGGACCATGAAGCTTATTACAGTTGGAAAAAGGAATAGACACCAATGATAAAGGCTGCTTACAGATACAGTGCATCAGGAAAGTATTCACAGCGCTTCACTTTTTTACACATTTTGTCATGTTACAGCCTTATTCCAAAATGGATTAATTTCATTATTTTATTCAAAATTCTACAAACAATACACCATAATGACAACGTGAAAGAAGTTTGTTTTAAATCTTTGCAAATGTACCGTAATAAGAATAAAAAATGAAAAAAAAAACACATGTATTCACAGCCTTTGCTCAATACTTTGTTGAAGCACCTTTGGCATCAATTACAGCCTCAAGTATTTTTGAGTATGATTCTACAAACTTGGCACATCTATTTTTGGGCAGTTTCTCCCATTCTTCCTTGCAGGATCTCTCAAGCTCCATCAGGTTGGATGGGGAGCGTCGGTGCACAGCCATTTTCAGATCTCTCCAGAGATGTTCAATCGTATTCAAGTCTGGGCTCTGGCTGGGCCATTCAAGGACATTCACAGAGTTGTCTTGTAACCACTCCTTTGTTATCTTGGCTGTGTGCTTAGGGTCATTGTCCTTTTGGAAGATTAACTTTCTCCCCAGTCTGAGGACCAGAGTGCTCTGGAGCAGGTTTTCATCAAGGATTTCTCTGTACATTGCTGCATTCATCTTTCCCTCAATCCTGACTAGTCTCCCAGTTTCTTTCCCTGAAAAATATCCCCACAGCATGAGGCTGCCACCACCATACTTCACTGTAGGGATTATATTAGCCAGGTAATGAGCTGGTTTCCTCCAGACAAGACGCTTGCCAAAGAGTTCAATCTTTGTTTCATCAGACCACAGAATTTTGTTTCTTGAGGGTCTGAGAGTCATTCAGGCTCCTTTTGGCAAGCTCCAGGCATCATGTGTCTTTTACTGAGGAGTGGCTTCCATCTGGCCACTCTACCATGCAGGTCTGATTGGTGGAGTGCTGCAGAAATGGTTGTTCTTCTGTCCTCTCCCCAAAGAGAAACCCTGGAGCTCTGTCAAATTGACCACCGGTTCAAGGTCACCTCCCTGACTAAGGCCCTTCTTCCTCATTCGCTCAGTTTGGCGGGCGGCCCATTCTAGGAAGAGTCCTGGTGGTTCCAAACTTCTTCCATTTATGGATGATGGAGGCCACTGTTTACAGACAATTCCTTCATGGACTTCATAACTTGGTTTTGCTCTGACATCCACTATTAACTTTGAGGCTTTATATACTTAACATCCTTACATCTCAAGGATGATCAATGAAAACAGGTTGCGCCTAAGCTCAGAGTGTCATGGCAAAGGTTGTAAATACTTATGTCCATGTGATTTTTTTCATTTATTTTTATTTTTTTTATAAATTTACAAAGATTTCAAACAAACCTCTTTCATGTTGTCATTATGGGGTATTGTTTGTAGAATTGTGAGGAATATTAATGAATTTAATCCATTTTGGAATAAGGCTGTGACATAACAAAATATGGAAAAAATTAAGTGCTGTGAATTCTTTCCGGATGCAGTGTATAGGAGGACGATGGAGATGTAAGGTAATTAGGAAGCTAAAGAAAACACTACATGCCCTGTTCAGAATTTTTTTCAAATACAGAGGACCAGATCACCCACAAGAAATCTAGAGAAAAAGGAAGACAGAGCGATCGAAGTGGGAGTAATGCTATGAGACAGAGAGGGATCCCAAGAAAGGAGAAACTGATGGAGGAAAAATAAAAATACAGAAAGCTATCAACACTGTCTATACCTCAAAATAGAAAACCCAGAGCAACAGGCACAGAAGGTTCATAGGACATAGAAGGATTCATGGAAAGCTGCAAGATGTTGATCGCTTGAGAGAATTGCCATGAAAACATGAACCAAACTGCTACCAGGGAACCCCCCAGGGGGATGTGTTAGAGAGATCAAGCCTGGTGGATGGGTTGTCCTTGACTAGTGTCATTCTTATATCAAGTAAGATGGTATGATCTCTAAACATAATGGGCTCTCTATATAAAGATAGCGTTTTTTTTTTTTTTTATTGAGATGTGTTTTGAATCAGAGTGCTGTGTGCTATAGTGCAAGCCCCTCCAAGTGTTACTTTTTTGTGTAAGGTGCCAAGATTGCCATAAAACCCAGGCATTAAAAAAAAAAAAAGCAACTGTGTCTCTACCATGTTCAGAGTGATCATGGACCTCTTGGCTGCATCTCTGATCAGTCTTCTCCTTGTATGAGCTGAAAGTTTAGAGGGACGACCAGGTCTTCGTAGATTTGCAGTGGTCTGAAACTCCTTCCATTTCATTATTATCGCTTGCAGAGTGCTCCTTGGGATGTTTAAAACTTGGGAAATCTTTTTGTATCCAAATCTGGCTTTTAACTTCTCCACAACAGTATCTCGGACCTGCCTGGTGTGTTATTTGTTCTTCATGATGCTCTCTGCGCTTTAAACGGACCTCTGAGACTATCACAGTGCAGGTGCATTTAAACGGAGACTTGATTACACACAGGTGGATTCTATTTATCATAGTCATTTATGGTAGGTCAACATTGGATCATTCAGAGATCCTCACCTAACTTCTGGAGAGAGTTTGCTGCACTGAAAGTAATGGGGCTGAATAATTTTGCACGCCCAATTTTTCAGTTTTTTATTTGTTAACAAAGTTTGAAATATCCAATAAATTTCGTTCCACTTTATGATTGTGTCCCACTTGTTGTTGATTCTTCACAAAAAATTACAGTTTTATATCTTTATGTTTGAAGCCTAAAATGTTGCAAAATGTCGCAAAGTTCAAGGGGGCCAAATACTTTCGCAAGGCACTGTATGTGTGGCACATACTGCTCTATCTACAGTTGAATCCAAACCTTACTAAAGTTTTATAAAGGGGGCCTACTTCTTCCCCACTTCTGAACTTTTGGCTTTTTTAGAGGTATTGTAACATATGGAAGCACTATTACAGTAGGATATGGAAAGTTACGCTACAGTTACAAAATATTATTAATGTGCGCTACCTTTCTGCCTACAAATCATCTGCCGGCAGCCAGTGACAAAAGATACAAATAAAGAATTTTGTGATCACTTCTGTAACAGCGTATTAATGTGTAATGTGTGAAGCGATTTTTTATTATTTTGTAATCTGCTTAAATGCCTATTCTGATTTGTTTTACAATTATTTTTCAAACTGGAAAAAGGAAAATCCAAGTATTTATACAGAGGTTCAGAATGAGTAAAATTAAAAATGCATTTTTCTTTCTTGAAAACAGTAGTAATATGATTGTCATAACTGCCAAAGTCATATTTCCACTTTCCACTATCCTATGTAAATATAGTGGTGTCTTTATAATCTGCTACGTCAGCTTTTTCCAACCTTTTCCTTTTCCCAAAATATAGAGCCAAAGAAAGCTAAACACTACTCTTACTGAAGTGCAAATTTTAACATTTGTAAAAAGTCAACCTATAAGCCATCTCCATTTCTACCATCTCCCCCTGGCCGCTGATGTATGCAAACAGCAGTGACCTGTGACTGTCACAGGAGAAGCTCAGAGGTTTTTTGAAGGTAAAGCTGTGACTGACAGTCTAGCTTCATCTTCTGGGTTCTACAAGAGTCAAGATGGTGGAGCCCAAAGAGGAAATAACTGGGTCCCTGGGTATATACTGGAGCCGAAACTTTGTTTACTGGCTATGTACTGCTTTATTCATAAGCTGAATAGATCACATATAAAAATGATCACTGAATTTGAGTGGGCATGGGTAGGTGGTCTGTTTAAACCTTTTGGAATTCCATCAAGGAGACCTCTCATCCACTAACAAAAGTCATGAAACTTTTCATGGTGTTATAGTGAAATATGACATAACCTGTGTAGTTCTCGTATTGATAGATACTCTTTAAATGAGTAGTCTTTGCAATACTTTTCAGATTAACATACAGAAGAGATCGGCTTATTGACCCTATGGACAAGTTTTACAAAGTATTATCTTACACATCATTTGTAATTATGCATTGCATGGGTCAGACAGTTTTGCCTATTGCAGGTTGTATCTTGCTTTGCAGTGTTAGAAACGTGTTATGCTTTATTGAATCTTTGAGTTAACTGACTCACTGAAAGCAGTGTGGCTAAAATCTTGTCTTAACAGTTGTTAACAGAAAGGCAGAATCAATGCACTAATCCAGTGAGAGCTCCCTCCAGTTACTAATTAACAAATCAGTACATATAACAAAAAAAAGAAAAAGCATATGGGAAGGACATAAAAAAGTAAAATTAGTAATCTGATTTCTATGGCTTCACCCACTAATTAATGTTTATTGACTATTTATGCTAATACAGAACGAGCAAACAAAAAAAATGTTTTATCCTCTTCCTTTTTTTTCCCTAGATATCATGAGGTCGAATTGGCACTTCAGTGGAATTTTGATCTTTATTATCATCCATCTCACATATAGTCAATGCCCTAAAGAGTGTAGATGCCTTAGAGCAGGACAAATAGATTGTTCGGGAAGTGATATTGTAGAGATACCACGCTCCATTCCTCAGAACATTAGGAGCCTTCAGATTATAAACACAGAAGTGACAGAGCTACAAGATGGTGTTTTGGAAAATATGACAGCACTACTGGCCCTGAGGATTGAGAAAAGCGAACTGTCCACTATAGGTCCCAATGCATTAAACAACCTCATGTCCCTTCGATTTCTCAGCTTGTTTAACAATAAATTACAAGATTTGCCAGCTGGGTTGTTTAAAGACCTGGGGAAGCTGGAAACTCTTATTCTCTCAAACAACATGTTGGCTCAAATTCACCCTTTACTATTTTATCCACTAATGAATGTAAAAGAGCTGTCCCTTTTGGGAAACAATCTTCGTTCTATACCAAGAGGTGCTTTTGATCAAATGAGTGCTCTCACCAAACTTAATATTGCCAAAAACAACCTCACGCGCTTGCATCCCAGAATTCTGGAAAAAGTCACTAAACTTCAAACTCTTCGAGTTTACGAAAATCAGCTCAAGGAAGTTCCAGAAGGGCTTCTGAGTGCACTTAAAAGTTTGCAAGAAATTTCAATGCAAAACAATCAGCTCGGTCAAATATCTGCCGATTTATTCTTGAATAACCCGGATTTACAAAAAGTGTACCTATCCAATAACCAGATTACTTCATTGCCACGGGGTTTATTTACACACACACCACAGCTGTCCAAACTTACATTATTTGAAAATGCAATCAAACATATTGACACCGGAGTGTTTGGGTCAATGCCAAAACTAAAGGAGCTCTGGTTATATGAGAACAAAATTGAAGAGTTAGTAGATGATGTCTTCTTCAATCTCACCCAACTACAACTACTTATTGTATCAAGAAATCAGATCCACACCATCTCTCCGGCTGCTTTTAGTGGATTAGCTGAGCTCCTGGAACTTTCGTTGCATACCAATGTACTTACAACTTTACATGAAGATGTCCTTCAGAATTTACCCAAGCTAGAGAACATATCTCTTCACAGCAACAAGATTGAGCATCTTCCTACAGGTGTCTTTAGAAATATGGACACTCTGAAGGCCATACAGCTACAAAATAATTCATTGCAGAGGCTTCCAGAGGGGATTTTTGATACTATTGTGCATTTAGATGAGGTGAAACTTCATAGTAATCCATGGAACTGTGACCTTCATCTTCTTCCTCTGAAGACTTGGATAGCCCATAACCTAAACAAACTTGGGAACTACAGCCGGGTTGTGTGTGCTAATCCACCCTTCGCAGGCATGCCTGTAGCTGAACTAAGTGACCAGCAATTAGTATCTTTGGTGTCTACAACTTCCCCAGATATGGACCATTACACATCAGTGCTTGAAACCAGCACTTCTCATGAGCCCGCCAAATTTACTGAACCACCAAGTCAAGAAAGAACAACTCTCACATTTGTAACAACCCCACAGCCAGGATTCTCTGAAAATAACCCTACAATGGAAACACAAGATGAGTATTCAGACAGTGGCTCTGGGTTTGTACCAACCTACTCTCCGCCTGACAGGGAATCTCGTGGGAACAGGCTGGTTGGTGTTGTGGTTGCAATAATAGTTTTATGTTGCATAGCCATTGTTTGCACAGTTATTGCTTGTATATTATATAACAGAAAGAAGAAAAATCATGTGGTACTCATGAGAATGAAGCAACAAAATGAAGCATAATGAAACTGATATATAACTTAAAAATTACTGAAATAACCTTCACAAATGGTGGTGGGAACTAGAAGACACACTGTTATATGACTGCTTCAGTCTCTGACTTAGTCTGAATGTACTTTTATGTTAATGCCTGTCAACCAGTTTTGAAAATGTATCATTGATGCTACACCAAATGTTAAAACCTAACTACTATGTTGTCTAGTAACAAATATCCTCTTTTAGGGAAAATGTCTATCCCCTTACTGGAGTAAAGTATTATATAAGTTAGAAACATATGAGAAAGTGGCATTATCATGGCATCGTCTTTTTAAAAACCAAGTTTAATGTATGGTGACTGTCTGATAATGTCACAGACATTTTCTCAGGGGCACAGTAAAAACGTCTTTGAGCTGGTTTTTAAAAACCACCAAGGTGAATAATCTCTGTAAACAGCTGAGTAAAATAGTTAAAGGTGAATTCCTGGTATGATTTTTGATTGGCACAATGTAAGTATGCATATTACATATCTGATGCACCACAGGGGGAAGCTGACAATCCCTCTAGTAGTTGGTGCTACTAAAGTGGCAGTTGGGATCCTCTAGGCTAGGTCCTGGGCAAGTGGCTTCCCCTCCGCACACTGACATCAGGGAGTCACTTGCTTGGTAATGCTTCCCTCGTAGCCCATCTATATGAGATATGAATATTTACATTGTGCCAAGCTAGACCAAGAGTGGACTAAGTATGTAAAAAGTATCATGTTAGGTTGCTTTTTTTTGTAATTTCAGATAAAACTGAGATTTTTGTTGCTAGAAGAGGAGTTAGAGATATATTTTGGTCCCATTATGAAGTAGGAAGATACCAGGAAGCTTGCTTTAGACATTAGCACACCTGTGAAGATACTGGTGAAAAGTGAGGAAAATGTAAAGAAAACCTAGCAATTGCTCAATTCCACGCTAGAAAGAAGTACCTCATTGTCAAAGGGCAAGCAGATCAATCTAGATCATTGATGTATTCATAGAGGTGTATAGACAATCTGTTTCAATTCCAGTGTCCCCTTATCAAGGTTTTTGGATAGAACTGGCATTCCTGAGTCAGTCAAAAAAAAATCTGTAATATATGTCAGTTTGTATAAGTAGCAGATTTGCACAAGGGATTTGGACCACAGAGAACATTGACATGTTGGCAGCAGTCCTGCCTATAGATGGATGCTCTCTGTGATTTAAGTTTTTTTTTTGCAAATATGCTTAATATACAAATGGACTTTTATGTAATACAAGTTTAACTGTCACCTGGTTTGCCTCAGAAACATTGTTTCCATACAAAGAGCCCTGATGAAGGGGGCATTGTAATTTCTCCAAAGTGTGTTGGCTATAAACCTCTACAAACAATAAACACATCCATGATCAGTCAATCTGCCTACCTTTTGTCATTAAGGTCCACTCCTCTGGTGTGGAATTTACTTTAAATTAAAACGTTTTTGTTGTTGCCGTTTTCATCAATATGGAATTTATAATCTACTTCCTGTCCTGGGTGGCAACGGTAACTAGAATGGGAAGGGTAATCTTCCAAGTGGGCTCAAAGAAAGCAAATAAAAAATCCTGAAAGATGTTCTACCACTTCCTCCTCTATACAAAACTAATACAACATGTTTTGGTTAGACTTCTACTTTAACCGGTTGCCGACCGCCGCACGACTATTTACTGCGGCAGTCAGCCCTGGCCAGGCAGAGTGACGTAGATCTACGTCACTTGCCTGTCACTTCCTTGTGAGCCTATAGCGGGCGAGCGCACGCCTCCACGGGGCTCGTTCACAGGGAAGTCAGTGCCTGTGACCGGCGGACCCGATGTCCGCTGGTCACTCGCAGATCGTCGGTAGAGAGGGAGAAAGTCAGGCGGCTGATGTAAACAAGCCGCCTGTCATTCTCCCCTGTGTAGAAACAGTGATCAAACGGTTCTACTATGTAGGACCGTTGATCACTGTTCCTACACTAGTAGCCACAGCCAATCACAGTAAAAAGCACGCCACTAGGGACACACTTAACCCCTCCCTCCCCAATAAAGTTAACCCCTTCCCTGCCAGTGTCATTTTGCAGTAACAGTGCATATGTATAGCACTGATTACTGCAGTAATGTCACTGGTAGCCCCAAAAGTGTCAAAAATGTCAGTCAAGGGTCCGATCTGTCCGCCGCAATGTCGCAGTACCGCAAAAAAAATCGCAGATCGCCACCATTACGCGTTAAAAAAAAACACCAAAAATTACAAAAATCTTTCCCTTAGTTAGTAAATGCAATAACTTTTGCGCAAACCAATCAAAATACGCTTTTTGCAATTTTTTTTACCAAACATATGTAGCAGAAAACAAATTGGCCAAAAATGTTAAAAAATTTTGATTTTTACATTTTGTTTTGGGGGAATTTCATATAAAAAAATTTGAAAAATATTGTTATTTTTGCAAAATTTACGCTCTTTTTTTGCTTATAGCGCAAAAAGTAAAAATCGCACAGGTGATCAAATACCACCAAAAGAAAGCTCTGTTTGTGGGAAAAAAAGGACGTCAAATTCGTTTAGGTACAGCGTCGCACGACCGCGCAATTGTCCGTTAAAGTCACGCAGTAAAAAATCGCAAAAAAAACCCTGGTCAGGAAGGGGGTAAAATCTTCCGGGCTTAAGTGGTTAAAAGAGCCCCTAGACTGACAACATAATATTACATTTATCACATCCCAGGGCTGGTTTACCTAATTTTATCCATAGCCACTGGGAAAAAATAGATGTAGGAGGTTTTAGTAACCAATCATTCTTGGATAGGCTTCTACTGTAAAAAACAGTTGTGATGAGGTTACATGTGCTCTTTAATCTCTTTCCAACGTCCCTTCTACAGGAACACCTTTTCTATTGTGTACTATTGATTTCATGTCTTGTATTTTAAGAAATTCTGCATTGTGTATTTTTTTTTACCAAAAATGGCTTTCATGTTATATATTTTGGGATGTTTTCTTACAGTTGATTGAATTTCAATGATTGAAACAGTTAGCTGACAAAACTAATTTTTGCAAGTGTTCAGCCATATTGTATAGTATTTTAAAGTCAATGGCAGATCAAGAAATTAAATATCTCCAGGTAAACAGATGTCTAATGGGTTCCCTCCTCTAACTTTTTACAGATAGTTACTTAGCGTGGGCCCCTTCTCCTTTCTCAGTTCAGGGCTGGTATATTGTACTGCAAATATTTCCATCCCTGTTAAAAATATATTATTACCATGAACTGAATCACCAATATAAATATTAAAATACATTTTAAATAATTGGGATACCCTTGTGAGGTGAGGATTATTGAATGCATTATTAACCTCAAATCCCAAAAAATATTGCAGATTACTCATTCTTTGACATGGTGGCTCTGTACTTTCTTTTTTTAGGCTTTTTTCCCTCTGTTTTTACCTGGTGGTCTGGCCAGTAACACGCATCTTGTATTAGAGTGCCCCACTCTGGATTAGGGAGCACAGGGGCACCTTTGGACAGCAGCATTGTTAATCTGGGGGGAGTGTTAGATTTTAGATACACTAACAGATTGAAGTCAAACTCCAGCTCACACTACAGTTAGGCAGGCCATATATTATGCAATGTTATTTCCTTCAACTACTTGTTGATAGAAAGAAAATTGCTTGATTCCTCCATTAACACAGTCAGTGTTGATGAGGGGGATCCTCCTGCTGTGCTATTGTCTTCTGATAGTGGGAAGTTTTCCTGCTATTAAAGTACAGTACTGCCAGCAGTGATTGAACTGAAAAAAAAAAAAAAAAACAGGCTGGTTGTAGTGAAGTTGATTGATAGAATGGCTTCAGTACAACCAGCCTGCCCATACATGGATCATATTTTCGATCCAATTATGGCTGGCTTAACACAAGCATTTACAGCAGACAGTTTTGTTAATTTTTGGGATAAAGAGTTTACATAAATAAATAAAAAAAGGATCGTTGTAAACATCCCTGTCAGTGGTAAACGGTTTGTTTAAACCCTCTAACTGCTACATCTGTTGGACAGCTTGTTTCTCTTAAAAATAACAAACTTACTGGCAGGATCACCAGGTGAAAATAAAAATAAAGCCTGAAAAAGAAAACGAATGCAGCCACTACAATAATTGGTAAGCTGCAATATAATAAATGTTTGCTTTTGGGTTTAATAACGCTTTCATTACTAAACTGGATCTTCATTTGCTGCATGTAACACAAAAAGAGCACTATTATATGATCATAAATATTTTGTGCTTTTTCTATTATTGGTGCAGCAAAAAGGTGCTAAAATATGCCCACTGCATAAACTGGACCTATAGGAGTTGATTTACTAAAAGCATATAGACTGTGCACTCTGCAAAGTGCTGTTGCTCCAGAGCTGAGGAAATGAGGTAACACTTCAATTTGCAAAGAATACCCAATCACATGCAAGAAAAAAAAATAAAAATAAATAAAAAACAGCATTTTTGCTTGCACGTGATTGGATGATGGAAGTCAGCAGAGCTTCTTCTCATGTACTAGCAACTGCACTATGCAAAGTGCACAGTCTATTTGCCTTTAGTAAATCAACCCTATAGACTTCTAAAGTAATTGTTCATGCATGGAATATTGTAGATTTTAAGCTGTAATGAGCAGGGCCCTCTTATTCCTTCCGCATTGAATTATATTGTAACTGTACTGTCTGCCCTCATGTTGTAAATCAATGCGCAAACTGTTGGCGCTATATAAATCCTGTATAATAATAATAATAATAATAATAGAATCACACATTATTAGTAGAATGAGGGTAATGTGGAGGACCTCTCCCTAGGCCTACTGTATTCTGTGTTGCAGGGGATGATTTACTAAATGCAAATAGACTGTTTCACTCTGCAAGTTCAGTTGTTCCAGGACTTACCCAATCACGTGCAAGGAAAATGAAAAAAAAAACAGCATCATTGCTTGCACATGATTGATGTGCTCATTTATTAAGCTCTGAAGCAACTGCACTTTGAAAAGTGCACAGTCTATTTGCCTTTAGTAAATCAACCCTACAGCTCGTGGGCCTAAGCAAAGATAACCCTTGCGGGCCTGCACCTCTTTTTTATAACTAGACTTTAGCATTTCAAAAACAAAACATACCTGAGTTTATCTAACAGTATAGATTATACTTTTTTAAAATATTAGCTTTATTATAAGATCATGAGTAAATCTAGAATTACTGCTAGCTCGTGTCTGTTGGTACTTTTAGGGCTCATTCACCCTGATGAGTTTTTGTAACACCAGTTTTAATGCATTTTACCTTAATACATGTTAACAATGCAGTGCCGTTCATTTTAAATAGTATCCCATGGTACTCTGCCAGGTCCATCTGTGTTGTGATGTGCTGTGATGGAAAAAATCAAGTGTTGAGTTGTGCTGTCAGCTCTTTCAAAATGAAAAGGCCGACCTAATGCAGTGTATTTCAATGTATGAAGACATATGCACAACACTTACTGTAGTTTGGGACCATATATGTGTATATATATGTATATGCAGTAGTTATTGGTGGCCAGAAACAAAATAAACCAGATTAGAGCTGCAGAACAATTTATTCTTAGTAAAATGTGGTATATTTTACTCAAAATGTATACTGTGCTCATATGTGCCTTACCAATTCTTGTGGCGTATGCATTTTTATTACAAGTCAATTTTAGGATGAAAGCCTGGTGACAGTGCACAGGTTGTATACAGGTCAGTCCAAATCAATTCACGTGCTAGTAATTTGCTCTGAATCAGGTATCTCCCATAAGGTGCTCTGTTGGCATTCTTCATGGGCATCATACTGAGTATGAGGGAATACTGATGGGACTCAGCCGCTCTAACACGACATATTTACATAGGCCCATATACAGTAGATGCAGAAATTTGCATCACTAATGTTAAAGCTCTGTTCACACTCCCACGATGGGAAAGTAGCGCGACTTAAGGTGCAACTTTGTCACATTACTTTATTGCGGCTTTTTTGAGACTTTACCAGGAGTCAATGCAAGCGGTGTTGAAGTTGCCCCAAAGTAGTGCAGGAACCTTTTTCTAAGTTGCACTGATTCGAATGGTTCCATTGCAGTTAATGAGGTGCGAGTTGTCATGAACTCTCAAGTTGCATGACAAGTCGCGGCAGTGTGAACCGAGCCTAATTTGGCACAACAGTTATATTTCAGGCTCGGTTCACACTGCCGCGACTTGGGATCTGACTTGTGAGACCCAAAGTTGTGTGACATGTGAAATCCCATTTTAGTCAATGAGAGCTGTCCTAATGAGCACTACTGAAGTCTGGCTTCTATCCAACTTGTGCCCATAGACTTTAATGGAAGTTGACTTTAGAAAATGTTCCTGTACTACTTCAAGGCGACTTCTATCCAACTTGTGCCCATAGACTTTAATGGAAGTTGCCTCCAAGTCAGATCCTTATCTTAATTGATGTGATTTGGATCCAACATTACAGGAAGATTACACAGGCATTCCCTGATGTTGTCTGGCAAAGTGGCACTGCAAGTCATGTGACTTTCAGGTCACGGCAGTGTGACCCAAGCCTCAGGTGGAGTGTCACAGAATAAGATAAGGTCACTTTTTGAGTATTCAAGCAGTCATAGGTGTCACAGCTGCTTGAATACAATAGCTGGTAGTGAAGTTTCCTCCATCCACACTGTTTAGTGTGGATGTAGAAATCTATGTGTTTATGCCTAGCATAAGGCTGGCCATACTTTGTATAATTTTCTTACAATTTTCTGTACAATTTTCTCTAAATGTACCTTCAACTATGTAGTACAAAGTTTGTAGATACAATGGGAAGTGTTGTTTAGTTTTAACCTCATATTATATGGTTTTTGGTAAATCTAACAGAAAATTGTACAAGAAAATTGAACATGTATGGCTGACCTCAGTTGTAAGAATTCTGTACCTGAAAGGTAGTACATTTACTTTGCTGACAGGTGCTGTCTATAAATTTTAAAGCATCGTGTTATATATCCACTTAAAGACCAGTCCTTTTTCTGACACATGTTTACAAGTAAAAATCCTAATTTATTGCAAGAAAATTACTTAGAACCTGCAAACTATACATATTTTTATTTTTTAGCAGAGACCCTAGAAAATAAAATGGCGATTGTTGCAAATTTTTATGTCACACGGTTTTTGTGCAGCAGTTTTTCCAACAAAAAAATGGCATTACTTTTATTGCTATCGCAAGGAATATAAACATCCCTTGCGATAACAATACAGCATGACACTTCCTCTTTATGGAAAGTTCTTGGGTATAAAACACCCCAAAGCTCCCCTCTACCCTTAAAAGCAAAAAAAAAAAAAATAAATAAATAAATAATTCTTTGCTTTAAGAAAAAAAAAAAGCCATGTTAATATGGCCTGAGAACGGAAGTGACCTCATGACGTCGCTCCGATCCTCCAAGTGTTTAGAGATCAACGGCGGCCATCTTGCCATCTCTATGGCAAGCCACCCCTGGTGCCGGATGGTTCCTGGGCTCAGCGATCAGTAAGCCCGGGAAGCTGCGGAAAGGGGCACCCCTCACGCAGCTTCTAAAAGTGATCCTGCAGCAAATCCTTCAAGGGGTTCATTTTTATCTGAAAGTCCGACGCCTGAGGGAAAATAAAATACTGGGGTTATGGCATCTAGCTGCAGCTAACCACTGCACAGAGCAGGTAAGTATAACATGTTTGTTACTTTTAGGCAAAAAAAAAAAACAGACTTTAGTATCACTTTTAGCGTTAATTAATTTCAATGGCCAGAATAAATTATTATTCTGGCCAACTAATTGACTTAGCATCCACTTGCTTGATGCTCCTAAGCACCTTACACGATTTTACAAGCATTAAGTGTTTTTTTTTTTTTTTCTGCTAAAACTCTGTTGCTAGGAGGAAAGAAGTCTAGGAGAGTTAGTAAAATGTCCTGTGTGCATGAAGCCTAAAACAAATTCACAGTTGTGCTCAATAAAAAGCTGTAAAGCATATCTATGTTCGAAATGTTAACTCATAGATTAATTTGCATATGACATTTCAATTCTTTCTAACCTACTCCCATTAATCTGAATGATCTTGAAGTTTGTAAACTTACTTTGTGACACATATTCATGATGCCCTGTGAGTAGGCACTGCTGTGTCATACATTTCTCAAAGCCTGCCTTCTCAACTACAGAGGTGCTAAGGGGAGGAGTTTCAGAAGGCGGAGTCAGTACAGAAATCACAGCTTGCAAGCAAGGTACCATGGGATATATAGTCCTTAGAAATAGAAAGTAAATGGCAGAGGAGTCACTGCAAAGCATGCAGGGAATCCAGGAAGTTATGGAAAGAGATGGCCAGCAGACAGGCAGAACTGACAACATGAAAGGAGATTTTTCAAGTAAGCTTATATTGGATAGTCAAAAATAACTATTGTTTGTATTGATATTAATGCTGATGTTTTAAAATGAAAGCATTACCAGGGACCAAAGATTTCCTTTTACTTTAATGTACTGGCCTAGTTGAAAGCATTAATAGCTTCCTAAAAATTCAAATTAATTTGACCAGATCAAAGTTCTAAAATAATTGTAAATAATGAAACTATGATGTCAAAGGACCTGTCAGGAAAGAGATGTGAAGGCTGGCCTGGAACATGTATACATGCTCATTAGATGTTTCAACACATCACTAGCTTTATGCATGTTCTAGGACAGCAAGCCACCAAATAGTGAAGGAAAAAGAAAGGAGACAGCCTTGGAGCTTGAACCTGGAACCGGTACGATGATCAGGAGTTCTGATTTTCCTGTGCCTTCACTAGTGGCATAGTTGTTGCAGGTCACAGACTGGCACTGAGGACAGACATAACCAAACAACTAGCATTTTCATTTTTGACAGCTTTTATTTTTTTTCTTCAAAGAAATGAATGAACAAAAACGGGTAGTGCTTCATGGCCCAGGAGGTCTAGCCCATTGTACTGCCCATTGCAAAGGTATTATGTACATAGGTTCTAAAATATGAAAAGATTTTAAAGTGGTTTTAGATTGCAGCCCTGTAGATTCTCTTTTTAAAGTTGTAATTTAGAAACTGCATTTGCTAATTTGATGATTTTTATGTTATAACAATGCCTTCTTATTTTTAAACATTTATTATTTTTTTTTTAATAAAAGTTCTACTTTGTACAAGTGTGTTGCTTTTTTAAATGTATTTATTATTTTTTTTTTTTTAATAAACTGTGCTACGATTTACAACTCCCTAAAAATCTGACTTAAACCCAGGGAAGCTTGGCCTTTAATAGATTTGGCTGCACATAGCTATTCATCACCATATCTCCCTACACTGTATGATTGGTGTGCACTGTGTAGAGCTAAACATATGGGTCGATCTGACCTACAGTAATAAGTATTCCTTCAGTAAACAAATAACATATGGGGCAGAGCAAGAGAAATCTCATAGATTCCTTTATCAATGCTAAACACTGCAGCATAGATGAAGTACACTTAGTTTCCGGCTAGAAGCTACACTGCTGGCTATTGTATTAAAGCGCCGTGACACCCGCGACTACTTGAATACCCAAACAATGCCTGCATCTAAAAGGATGTAGTTAAGGTTTGGCCAACAATTTTCCACCCGGCACGTTCAATTTCTAAATTGAAGTTTGTTAAGCCAAGTTGTACCACCAGGGCGATCCAGGGTTTTTGGTCAGTTCAGTAGGAATCAGCCAAAATTCAAACCATGTACAGCTAAATAAAGACTTGCCATAAATTGATCTAACTGGCTCCTGGTTTGTTGCTTGATATTACACTTAGATGACAATTGGGCTGTTCATTACACTATGGGTACAAAAGTAACTGCTTCCAGTTTCAGAAATAGCTACTGACCTCAGCATATTGGAGAGATGGAATACATTTTTTAATCTGTACACTTGACTAATCCCCATGAAGGTAGCAGGTTAACAACTTTCCCATAAGCCCAAGATTCACCTTTCTACATTATTTTATTTATTCAATTGTTTAGGACCCCTTTTTTCCCCTGCCTTCTCTACACAGATGTTAGCTACCTGATGTGTTTGTAAGAACATTTATTGAGACACAAATCTATCAGGAGCTGCTGAGAGGTACAGGTAATGTACAAGGCAAAAATGGCTCTTGGATACCTTTGCAGGTTTATAGTCTGTATAGTCATAGTAAGTGCTGTGCTACTTCTGAATAGGCAGTGATTAACTGAAATCTATTACTGCTAATAGTGAAAATGATCGAATGCAACAATTTATCACACCAAATTTATACACGTTTTATAAAATGATCCCCGGGTATACAATGATTGTTTCTTTATGTAGAATAATTATGATAATGCAAAGATTAGGAAACTATGGCTAATCCTACCATAAATCTGCCTTTGTAAGTCCACCTAATAAAGTAGTACCTATATCGGTATCAACAGACCCAGTCATAATTTATTTCATAAACAGAAGTGGAAAAAGCTTGTTCATGTATAAGCACCACTATGAAACTGTCTGCTGAAGTTATGTTAATCAAAACACTCCCTTTTCTGGGAAATGAGGGGTTTGTATGCTGTGCTTCTGTGGTTTATGGATGGAAGCCTAGAAATCCTTTATGTGCACATTGAGGATATTTACATAAAGAGAGAACATAAAAGAGCAGGATTGGTGCTGTACATGGTTCTAGAGCGCTGCTACTCAACCAGCAGCCTTGAACCACCAAGCCCTTCAAAGCTTCTTTTTCAGGCTATGCTGGATAAAAAATACTGGCTTCTTCAATTGATTATATAAAAAATACTGGCTTCTTCAATTGATTATGTAAAAAATACTGGCTTCTTCAATTGATTATATAAAAAATACTGGCTTCTTCAATTGATTATATAAAAAATACTGGCCCCTTCAATTGATTATATGAAAAATACTGGATCCTTCAATTGATTATGTAAAAAATACTGGCTTCTTCAATTGATTATATAAAAAATACTGGCTTCTTCAATTGATTATATGAAAAATACTGGATCCTTCAATTGATTATATAAAAAATACTGGTTTCTTCAATTGATTATATAAAAAATACTGGATCCTTCAATTGATTATATAAAAAATACTGGCTTCTTCAATTGATTATATAAAAAATACTGGCTTCTTCAATTGATTATATAAAAAATACTGGCTTCTTCAATTGATTATATAAAAAATACTGGCTTCTTCAATTGATTATATAAAAAATACTGGCTCCTTCAATTGATTATACAAAAACTAAAGCAATGAAAAATATAGCTGTCCCACAGCAACCAGATCTCTTGTTTCATCCAATTAGATAGCCTCAAATTTAATCCAGTTTTCAATAATCAGCTGCTATAGATTTTACAACCCAAGAGACTACAACAGTTCAGTAAGGCTGCTAGAATATTTGTCGTTATTAGTACTGCCTGGTGATTTTCATACACATTTATGATTTAAGACCCTTGCGCATGGGACATGTGCAGGGGCTGACTGGCAACTTTCAGCCCAGGGGGCAAGTACAAACCAGAGGGGGCCCATGGTGCAGAAAACTCGCCCCCCCCCACTCTACCTCTTTCCGGCCTCCTCCTGACCCCCATTCCAAGCTGAAGCTCCACTCCAGGTACTTTTACTCACTAGCTAAATCCGGGTTCCCAACCTGGCCAGCAGGGGGTGGTTAGGGGAAGCTGGGATAGCTCAGTTGGGGCTGGCCGGGGGAGAAGAGTCTCCAGTGGGGCATGGAACCGGCCTCTGCTCAGACACAGTTTACACCATCCATGTTTGGGGGAGGGCTGCGCTCTGTCCTTGTCTTCAACCTGTACTTAGTAGGTCAGCAGCAGGGACTTTTTACTTCTCTTCACTAGGAATCTCTTAAGGCATGTCTGTGGCAGAAGTGGTGCAGCCTTTTTACGAGGCATCCGAGTGGCCCAGGGGGCAAATGCTGCCCTGCCCCCTTGCCCAGTCCTCCCCTGGATGTGTGTGCAACCCTAGTGTAGCATGGGTGCTCCATCGAGCCTCACTGTCTGCAGTGTTGTGTTTTTACGTTTTTTTTGCACAATTTGTCATGCATTTTTGAGCATCATTTTGTTACACTGTTTTCATGCGTTTTTAGAGCTCAGACATTTCTGTAAAAGCCAGTTTAAAATGATATAATCTGAGATATCATTTGTTGTTGTGTGTTTCTGATTCCTGGGTTACTAGCAAGTTAGGCACACCTTGCTAGTACCGTGTTGGACCCCCTTTTCCATTCAGAACTGCCCTAATTCTTTGTGGCATAGATTCAACAAGATGTTGGAAACATTACTCAGAGATTTTGGTCCATATTGACATGATAGCATCACGCAGTTTTGTCGGCTGCACATCCATGATTCGAATCTCCTGTTCCACCACATGCCAAAGGTGCTCTATTGGATTGAGATCTGGTGACTGTGGAGGCCATTGGAGTGCAGTGAACTCATTGCCATGTTCAAGAAACCAGTTTGAGATGATTTGAGCTTTGTGACATGGTGCCTTATCCTGCTGGAAGTATCCATCAGATGTAGTCATAAAGGGATGGACATGGTCAGCAATAATACTCAGGTAGGCAGTGGCATTTAAACGATGCTCATTTGGTACTAAGGAGCCAAAAGTGTGCCAACTAAATATCCCCCACCCATTACACCACAACAACCACCAGCCTGAACTGTTAATACAAGGCAGGAGGGATCCATGCATCTGAATGCCGAAGCTGAAATTGAGACTCATTAGACCAGGTGTTTTTCTAATCTTCTATTTTTCAATTTTGATGAGCCTGTCTGAATTATAGCTATAATTTCCTATTCTTAGCTTACAGAAGTGGCATCCGTGGGGGTCTTCTGCTGCTGTAGCCCATCTGCTTCCAGGTTCAGTGTGTTGTGCGTTCAGCAATGGTATTCTGAATACCTTGGTTGTAACTAGTGGTTATTAGAGTTACTGTTGCCTTTCTGTCATCTCAAACCAGTCTGTCCCTTCTCGTCTGACATAAACAATGCATTTTCATCCACATAAATGCTGCTCACTGGATATTGTATCTTTTTCAGACCATTCTCTGTAAACCCCAAACATGGCTGTGCATGAAAATCACATTAGATCAGCAGTTTTTGAAATACTCAGACCCGACCATTTGGCACCAACAACCATGCCACGTTCAAAGTCACTTAAATCCCCTCAGATGCCTAAATGTCTTGAGTTGCTGCTATGTGATTGGCTGATTAGCAATTCGTGTTACCAAGCAATTCAACAGGTGTACCTAATAAAGGGGCCAGGGAGTGTATACCTGGGTATATACCTGTATAGCCAACAATAAGGATACATCCAGATGAAAATTACAGCAAATTGCAATTGCAGGGGCCCCTGAGGATTGTGATGCAGGATCTGTCTTTGTGTGGGAGACATGATGGCAGATCAGCAGTGATGGAGATATCCTCTAGCTGTTGTGTGGCACTAGAAATCAAAGTCAGCTCATCAATTCTGTATCTTAGTCCCTAGTAGTTTCGAATCTGTCATGCAGCTCTAACTACTAGAAGTGGCCATCGGATTCCTAACCTGGCTCTAGACTATGCTGGCTATTGAGTCCTAAAATAAAACTAAATATTGAATCCCAGACCAAAAGGGGCAGGGTTAACTAAAATAACAGGAGCTGCATATAAACTCTATTATAGTAAACAGCAGAGGCGTAACTAGAACCTTCAGGGCCCCGATGCAAGAAACCATGAAGGGCCCCCCAGACCCCTGGCCGGGGCCCTTCCCTTCAAGCCCGGGGCTCTTCCCACTAATCCTGGGGCTCTTTACTCTCGTTGCATGGCCTTTTATTATGGTCCCGCAGCAGGATCCTTTCACAAGTTCTGCAGTGGGCCCCCTTCCTTCAATCTTGGGGCCTCCCCACAGTGGTGCAATGCCAGGGCCCGGTCGCAAGTGTGACCTTTGAGATCCTGGAAGTTCAACCACTGGTTTGCTACTGGGCCCCCTGGAGCATGGGGCCCGGTAGCAATTGCAACCCCTGCAACCCCTGTAGTTACGCCCCTGGTAAACAGGTTCACCTACTAATATACTGGAAGGTGACCACTACACACATACAGTAGCACACACCTAGCTTTCTGACACTGTGCCTGTGAAATAATAACAATAGGACAGATATTTGAAGGATTAGAGTCAGGTGTATTTTTAACCAATTATTTCAAGTGGGTGCTAATGATCATCAATTATATATGTATGTTGAAACACAGTCAATAATGGAAACACTAACAGCAGTGTAGGCTTAAAGTGATTGTTAAAGCATAATTTTTTTTAAATAACAAACATGTCATACTTACCTAATCTATGCAATATTAATGCACAGAGCAGCCCTGATCCTCCTCTTCTCAGCTTTTTTTTTTCACACCTGCCTAAAACGTTTGCACAGTACTGTATATGCCCTGAAGCTATGGGCAACAACAGTAAACTAATAAAAATAGGAGCACTTCCCTATTAATCCCCTCTGGCCTGGATTTAACAGCAGCTTTTTCATGGACAGGACATGTGGACTTTTTTTCTCTTCACTTCCTCCTTCTGGGGTTTTCAACCCAACAACCCAGAGAAAGAAAGTGCATACATATTACTGTATATCAGCAGTCCCGACATTTACAAATACAGACAGCAGCGGGCAGCAGATCTCTACGCAAGCCACACCTATTGCTACATTTACCATATATACCAAGGGCGATCGTTCTGTCCGCCCCCCCCCCCGTGCCGCTGTGTCAGAAGGAGCCGATGGCTCCGTTCTGACACTGTGAATCTCCGAAAAGGGTGGACCCGAGGCGCAGAGCAGTGCGCCTCGAGCCCGCCCATTTGTGTGACAATAGCGAATGAAAATGGCAGAGGAGGAGGCAGGACGCGGGAGGACTCGAAGAGACGCGGGGACTGAAGAGAGGAAGCCGCCGCTACAACAGGTAAGTCAAGTGCACTGGGGCTTGGCACACTGTTCACTCTGCATTATGGTCAATCAGTCTGCATTGAAATTGGGCACGCTGTGGTCACTCCGCATTGAAAAGGGGCACGCTGTGGTCACTCCGCATTGAAATTGGGCACGCTGTGGTCACTCCGCATTGAAATTGGTCACGCTGTGGTCACTCCGCATTGAAAGGGGGGCACGCTGTGGTCACTCCGCATTGAAAAGGGGGAACGCTGTGGTCACTCCGCATTGAAAAGGGGGCACGCTGTGGTCACTCCGCATTGGAATTGGGCACACTGTGGTCACTCCGCATTGAAATTGGGCACGCTGTGGTCACTCCGCATTGAAATTGGGCACGCTGTGGTCACTCCGCATTGAAAAGGGGGCACGCTGTGGTCACTCTGCATTGAAAAGGGGGCACGCTGTGGCCACTCCGCATTGAAAGGGGGCACGCTGTGGTAACTCCGCATTGAAAGGGGGCACGATGTGGTCACTCCGCATTGAAAGGGGGCACGCTTTGGTCAGTCTGCATTGAAAGGGGGCACGCTGTGGTCACTCTGCATTTAAAGGGGGCACCCTGTGGTCAGTCTGCATTGAAAGGGGGCACGCTGTGGTCAGTCTGCATTGAAAGGGGGCACACTATACCTTGATTACTGAAGGCCCCTTTCACACTTTTGTGACCTCAAAGTCACACAATTTTTTACAGCGTTTTTTGCCGCAAAGCAATGTCTATTACATTTATGCATACATTTTGTACGGCCCCCGAATGATGTTACAAAAATCCAAATGGCCCTTGGCAGATAAAAGGTTCCCCACCCCTGATATATACACTTGAGCATGCGTGCTGGTTAAAGGGGCATGTACAAAGAGTGGTGATAAATAGCGTCCACTTAGACTGATCTGGCGTGGTAAGTGGGGTACCCCAAGGGTCTGTCCTGGGACCAATTCTGTTTAATTTATTCATATATGATATAGAGGTTAGAATAAATAGCTCAATCTCAGTTTTTGCAGATGACACAAAAATAAGAAGGGCAATAACTTCACATCAGGATATACAAATCTTACAGAAGGACCTGAACAAAATAATAGCACGGGCAACTACATGGCAAATGAGGTTTAATGTGGAGAAATGTAAAGTAATACACTTGGGGGATAAAAATATAAATGCAAACTATTCACTAGGGAGAGAACCTTTGGGGTAATCCAGAATGGAGAAAGATCACGGGGCCCTAGTGGAAGACAGACTGAGAAATAGCATGCAATGTCAAGCTGCAGCTACCAAAGCCAGCAGAAAACTAGCATGCATAAAAAAGGGAATATACTCCAGAGATAAAACTATAATCCTGCCATTTTATAAAACCATGGTCTGGCCACATCTGGAGTATTCTGTCCATTTCCGGTCACCAGTCCTCAGAAGGGATGTGCTGGAGCTGGAGAAGAATCCAAAGGAGGGCAACGAAACGAATTAGGGGAAAAAAAAGACCTTGATTATGAGGAGACACTACAAGCGCTAAATTTATTCTCACTGTAGAAGAGACGCTTGAGAGGGGACATGATAGAAATTTACAAATACCTCAATAGTGATCACAGCGTAGGAAAAAACTATTCAGTCTCAGGGAGTGTAAGGGGACAGGGAGCCACAAAATGAGATTGGAGGAGAAGAGGTTTAACCTTAAGCTGCGTAGGGGGTTTTTCACTGTCAGGGCGACAAGGATGTGGAACTCTCTTCCACAATTGGTGGTGTCAGCAGGGAGTATTGATATTTGTAAAAAAACTCTTGGATGTGCATTTTAACCACTTCTGGACCGGATGGTTTTGCCCCCTTAATGACCAGGCAATTGTTTGCAATTTGGCACTGCATGATTTTACCTGATAATTGCAAAGTCATGCAATGCTGTACCCAAACAAAATTTATGTCCTTTTTTCCCCACAAATAGATCTTTATTTTGGTGGTATTTGATCACCTCTGCGGTTTTTACTTTTTGCAATATAAACCAAAAAATACTGAAAATCACATTTTCTAGTTTTTCTTATAAAAAATATCCAATAAACTCAATTTTTGCCATACATTCATGTCAAAATGTATTTAGCTACATGTCTTTGATAAAAAAATGATCAAAAAGCGTATATTTATTGGTTTGTGCAAAAGTTATCCCGTCTACAAACTATGGTGTATATACTGCAATTTACGCAGCTTTTACTTTCTGATTGCTCATTTCTTGAAGTGCTAAAATGGCAGGAGAGTACAACCCCCCTTCAAATTCCCCCTTTTTGGAAAGAAGACACCCCAAGGAATTTCCTGAGAGGCATGTTGAGGTCAGTGAATATTTTTTTTTTTTTTGTCACAGGTTTTGAAAAAATTACAAAAAAAAAAAAAAAGATATATTTCTCATGCATGCTAAGGGTATATGTGTAATTCCACCCCAAAATATATTCTGCTGCTTCTCCTGAGCATGGGGATACCCCATGTGTGAGACTTTTTGGCAGTCTAGCCGCATACAGGACCCCGAAAACAAATCCCCGTCTTCATGCTTTCTAAGGGTGTAAATTGTTGATTTCACTCCTCACTACCTATCACACTTTCGGAGGCCATGAAAGAACATCATCCCCCAAATGACCCATTTTTGGAAATTAGACCGCCTAAGTTATTTGCTGAGAGGCATGTTGAGCAAAATAAATTTTCCTTTTCTTTCTTCAATTTCCAAAACAAATGAGAGTAGCAAAATATTCACCATGCCTCTCAGCAAATACCTTGGGGTTTCTACTTTCTGAAAAGGGGTAATTTGGGGGCGGGGGGGTTTATGCTATCTTGGCATTTCATGGCCTCCAATGGCGAAACCAAAGTCATGAAATGCTTGTAGCTTCCAGTATTTTAGGCCATAAAGGTGATTGGAGCCCTTCTGGTCTCCAATCAGGTGTATGGTCACCGGCTGTAGTTTCAGGTTACCCGGTGGAACAGGAGAGCCCGAGAAAACCATGGAAGGTCCCTGCCACTGCTTGTAAAATCAGTCTAGTGGCTAATTATCCACTAGGATCGCTTTTACATGAAAGCTGACAGCTGGCTGTAAAAAACGATTCCAAGATGATACCTAAATCTGCAGGCATCATCCTGGCATGACCACTCAAAGTCCAGCGACGTACCAGTACTTTGCTGGTCCTCGTTGGGCATATATTGTAAGGTTATTTTTTTTTTTCATGCACCCTGTGGGCTGAATGAAAAAAAAAGAACCTAAAAGATTCCTACATTCATATTGATCAATGTGGATGAATAAATCTCTGCCAGAAGGTGTGTGGTATGCCCACCATTAGACCTCCCAGCATCCACCCACTTCTAATGATGGGCATACATACAATGAACATAGCAGATTCCTCCATTCGCAAGATTCCTCCATTCGCATCGATCGATGTGGATGAAGAAATCTCTGCCAAGAAAAGTGTTAAAAAATATATGGCAAAGCATACAAGAGATCCTCCCTCTGTGTCCACCCCATCCCCTATGCTTCACCATATATGCTCTTTTTTTAACTGCGGTAGTGAAATCACCTCTTACAGCGCTGCCATCATTGATTTACGTATATGCTGAGAGCAAACGCTGTTGCTGTCAGAATAAACAAATCAGTGTGGCAGCTGACTGTAAAACGTTCCAGGTTAGGGTCTCTTAAAATGTGATCGCCATCTAACATCTTTCGAGACCCTGTGTAAAAATGTGCCATAGACTGTGCCGTACTGTACCCTATACCAATACTCTACTAGTGTGTGGTAGCGACAGAAACAGTCCATGATGCAGAGACCAGGTTGGCCAGGACAGGAGGGACAAAAATAGTTGGTGTCATGCTTATATCCGCGTTTTCTACAGATGCAATATCTTCTTTGGGGTGCTCTTTAGGTAGGGGTACCAGGGAGGACATCCGGCAAATGCCTATTATGCAGCTCATCTACATCTGGATTGTGAATTTGGGTCCCAGCATCTTCTGGGTACAAAAGGGCTGTGATCAGTGCTGGGACAAGGTCACCCAGGGCGAACATGCCAAACTTCCCCCCCGGGTTGTACATGACCAATCATCTTACCCATGCCACACCTGATCATTACACCTATGTATAGAGTACAAAGGTCAGGACTGAATAATTTACCCCCTATGAGGCATTTCACATCTACATATGTATAAACACACATACATACAAACACTCACATATATACATAAAACCACCAATTTATGTACCTGTCTGACCCAAATGTTTTCCCTGACATTTTTTCATAATCAAGGTTTAAATCCCAAATCCAGAAAAAAAAAAAAAATTAACCCTTGCAATGGGGCTTTCCGTAGTGCATGGGTTAAATGCTCATTAATGCCTAGTACACATGATAAGAAAATAGGACAAAAACAAACGCATTTGAAGCAATTGTCTAAAATCTGATTATTAGTACACATCTTTTAAGAGCTGATTATGACAATTCATGTGAAAATATCACAAAATAGCAGAAAAAAAAATTCTTGTAAAATAACAGAATGAACGATTTTCATGTAATTAGTATGGTATTTACATGCAAAAAATCAAATACGGTACCCAGACTGTGCATGCTCAGAAATTAATGGATACCATACAATACATAATTTCTGAAGTTGTATTCTGTCTAATGAGAATTTTTGCAACTTTACCTATTTGTTTTCCATATGAGACTAGCATGTAAAAAACAAAATGTCCGATATTCTCAGGGTCTGTATGAGCCTTTTTATTCTAGAAGCAGAGGATTAAGGTAAAACCACTAAGTCCCGGTTCACACTAGTGCGATGCAAGAAACCCTTTTGGTTCAGTGCTGGTTCCCGCATCGCACTAGAATCGCACACTGGTTCACACTGAGATCTGCAAATCTCTGGGCATGCCAATGTAAAGTTAATGACATCCCTAGATTGGTACGCAGATCGCAGTGCGAACTATGAAATGGTGCAGGAATCGGATGGCATAGGTGTGAACACCCATGCAATGCAATTCCAGTGCGAACCAAAAAAGGACCCTGCACCATTTTGGTGGGTAAGTGATGCCATTTCAGCCATACAGTTTGTCTTCCCTGGCAGTGTCATTATTACAGTAACAGTGCATATTTTTAGCACTGATTACTGTAGTAATGTCACTGGTCCCCCCCAAAAGTGTCAAAAATGTCAGTTAGGGGTCCGATCTGTCAGCCGCAATGTCACAGTCCCGCTAAAAATCGCAAATCGCCGCCATTACTAGTAAAAAAAAAAAAACAATAAAAATGACATAAATCTTTCCCGTAGTTTGTAGGCGTGATAACTTTTGCGCAAACCAATCAAAATAGGCTTATTTTTACCAAAAATATGTAGCATAAAACAAATTGGTCTACAATGTGAAAAAATTTAGATTTTTTATTTTTTTTGTTTGTTTTGGGAATGTTATATAGTAGAATGTGAAAAATACTGTTTTTTTTTTTTTTTTTCCAGAATTGTCGCTCTTTTATTGTCTATAGCGCAAAAAATAAAAATCAGAGAGGTGATCAAATACCACCAAAAGAAAACTCTATTTGTGGGAAAAAAAGGACATCAATATTATTCAGGTATAGTGTCGCACGACTGCGCAATTGTTCGTTAAAGCAACGCAGTGCCGAATCGCAAAAAATGGCCTGGTCATTAAGGGGGAAAATCCTTCTGGTCCAGAAGTGGTTAAAAAAAACACTAACAGATTCATCCATCCACACAAGAGAGGTGGATGCAGAAATCCCTTCCAGGAGATGTATTCTGATAGTGGGAACTCTTTGCTGTCAGAATACATTAATCAGTAATGCAGCTGATTGGCTGCAAGCCACTGATCGAACAAGGCTTTCCAGCAGGCTCCCATTCTACAGAAGCTGATCTGACATGTGGCTTTTACCAGGCAAGGCCACACATAGATTAAGATTCAGCTGGTCCCTGCTGAACTGAACTCATTTTTATCTGTGCATACCCAGCTTTACCTTATTCCTTGCTCCAGTAGGCTCTCTCCAGTGCTGTGACTGGTCCTCTAGAGCTCCTGGGTGAATTGTGAGTGGCTATGGTCACACTCCAACCTCATCATACTATACAGGGGTAATGTTCCTCTATGGCAGTGATGGCGATTGGCGAACCTTTTGGAGCCCGAGTCCCCAAACTGCAACATAAAACCAACTTATCTGTATCAAAGTGCCAGAGAGTTAATACCGGGGGTGGGAATGTGATAGATCGCCTCCCAGCCACCTGCCAACTGCCGTCTGAAAATTGATCCACCGTGGATTGCTTCTCAGAAGAGCAGCAAAGGATGCTGCATATGTAAACCAACCCAGCTACTCACCTCTGCATCCCAAAACGTTGCTTACTTCTACATGCCCTGCTCACTATTGCACCCCCACAAAGCTGCTGACCTTGTAAAGGTTAGCCGCTCAGTGGTGTGCGCTCTTCTTCCTCGCATGCCCACAGAGAGGGCTCTGCGTGCCAGCTGTGGCATGGGTGCCATGGGTTCGCCATCACTGCTCTATGGGATGTGATGATACTTAGACTTTGGGTGGAAGAGAAGAGCACTGCAGCAGGCTGGAGAAAGTATACATGAAGCTATTCCCCCCCAGCACTGCAAGGGTGGACTGTTTCATTTTACTGGAGTTGGGCTGCAACACAACCATTACTGTTTATAGTCAAATCTTTGAATAGATTAGGAATATTCAGGCTCTACATAGATGTATTTCACAGACACACTATGTCCTGGTTCACGCATATGCGATGCGGGAACCCGCAGTGAATTCGCAGGGTTCCCGCATCGCATTCAACTCGCAGGCAGTTCACACTGCCATATGCAAGCCGCTGGGGGTGTCAAAACAAAGTTAACGACACCCCCAGATCAGTTTGCATATAGCAGTGGGAACTGTCATTTCAGACATGAATCGAATTGCATAGGTGTGAACACCGATTCTGGTGCGGGCCCAAAAAAGGGTCCCGTGCAAGTTGTGTCCGAACGCGATGCGAATTCAGCCATACAATCTGTATGGCTGAATTTGCATCACACAGACATTGCATGTGATTTGCAGAGCAACGTCTGTCAACGCATATATGTAACATCTTTACTAAAGGGATGGGGGTGTGTGTCTCCCAGCTGATCACATTTAGTTTGCACCCCATGGTTTTTTATACAGCCATGCGTTTTTTATTGCCAGTCATGGATTGGAGCAGGTGGGGGAGGATTGGGCGGTCTCCAATCCCATCTGTTTCCCATCCATCTATTAGCAAGCATGTACTTCCCTTTGTGAAGACACTTGGACACTCAGGTTGAGTAGTGTTATTTAGTGTTAGGTTCTGCAAGCAACGCAGGATGCCTTGTCGTTGGCCTTGCAGCTTCCGCATGCATTTGCAAATATGTGTTAACCACTTGCCTTCTGTGCACTTAAACACCCTTCCCATCCAGGCCAATTTTCAGCTTTCAGCACTGTCACACTTTGACTGACAATTGCGCGGTCATGCTACACTGTACCCATTTGAAATTTTTATCATTTTTTTTCACACAAATAGAGCTTTCTTTTGGTGGTATTTAATCACCTCTGGGTTTTTTATTTTTTACAAAAAAAAAGAATAAAGACAGAAAATTTTGAAAAAAAAAAAGTTTTTCTTATTTTCTGTGAGTAAATTTTGAAAAGAAATTTTTCTCCTTCACTGAAGGGTGCTGATGAGGCGGCACTGATGGGCACTGATAGGCTGCACTGATGAGGTGGCACTTATGGGCACTGATGAGGTGGCACTTATGGGCACTGATGAGGTGGCACTTATGGGCACTGATGAGGAGGTACTAATATGCCGCAATGATGAGCACTGATAGGCGGCATTGATAGGTGGCACTGATAGGTGGCACTGATAGGCGGCACTGATAGGCGGCACTGATGAGCACTGATAGGCGGCACTGCTGGGCACTGAGAGGTGGCACTGCTGGGCACTGAGAGGCGGCACTGGTGGGCGGCACTGATGGGCACTGAGAGGCGGCACTGATGGGCACTGGCGGATGGCACTGATGGACACTGACGGGTGGCACTGATGAGCACTGATAAGCAGCACTGATGAGCACTGATGGGCAGCACCATCAGTGCCCACACTCAGTGCCCATAGTGCTGCCAGTCAGTGCTTATCAGTGCCTAGATGAGCAGGCACTGATGGGCACTGACTGGCAGCACTATGGGCACTGATTGTGGGCATTGATGGGGACACTGATGGCGGGCACTTTGGACACTGATGGGGGGGCACTGTGTATGTTTTTTACCTTTTAGTAATCAGGGCACTGGTGATCAGTGCCCTGATTACATGTCTCTTTGTCCCTGGCGCTGTGCAGCTCTACCTCCTTCCTCACACTGCAGGCTCCGTGTGAGGAAGGAGCGCCGGCGATGAGAGATGATCTCATATGCTTACATATGAGATCATCTCTCATTGGATGATCCGATCACGTGGTGAATGGCCGCTGTGATTGGCCATTCACCACGATCTGTGATCGGCCGTGTCAGATTCTCCCCGCTGCGCGCTCGCAGGAGCGCGCGGGGGGCGTGTCACTGGGAGGCCGTTTAAAAACGGCCTCCCGAAAATTCGAGTCCGCGCTGCAGCCGTATATAGGCTGTAGCGCGGATGGGAACTAGTTAACTAAACTCCTGCTTTTAACTTATATTGTTAGACAGGTTTATTTTGGTTTGTTAGCAGACTGGTGGGTAAGTATTTCAAACTAGGGACCGGCTGTTTTTCACACACCTTCATTTATCCCATCTTGCTTTTCAATTGACTATTCACAGGGATGGAGACACTGAGCAGTGCTCGCCAGTTCTCACATAAAGTTCCAAATTGCCCATTTCTTGTATCTTACTAGGGATGGAGACGCTTGCTTTACAGGCGGGTGTCTCACTCAAAGTCCCCATTTGCCTATAACATCTTTACTAAAGGGATGGGGGTGTGTGTCTCCCAGCTGATCACATTTAGTTTGCACCCCATGGTTTTTTATACAGCCATGCGTTTTTTATTGCCAGTCATGGATTGGAGCAGGTGGGGGAGGATTGGGCGGTCTCCAATCCCATCTGTTTCCCATCCATCTATTAGCAAGCATGTACTTCCCTTTGTGAAGACACTTGGACACTCAGGTTGAGTAGTGTTATTTAGTGTTAGGTTCTGCAAGCAACGCAGGATGCCTTGTCGTTGGCCTTGCAGCTTCCGCATGCATTTGCAAATATGTGTTAACTAAACTCCTGCTTTTAACTTATATTGTTAGACAGGTTTATTTTGGTTTGTTAGCAGACTGGTGGGTAAGTATTTCAAACTAGGGACCGGCTGTTTTTCACACACCTTCATTTATCCCATCTTGCTTTTAAATTGACAACGCATATATGTGAACCAGCTCTATATCTTATTAAAAGCCATGATTTACATTAACATATAGTTTGTATGTTTGATACATCTATGTAGAGCCTGAAAATTCCCAATATATTCCTAACCTATTCAAGAACATTACTTTCTCTTTAGTAAACCTGCACTGCAAGGGTAAGTACAGGCTTACAGCACAGCATTGCACATTGTCTGGAAGGCAGAACAGGTCAGGACTCACAGGAGGAGAAAATCCAGCCTGCTATCTCTGGTCTTTTATCTTCAGTCTGACCAAGGAGAGCTCCGATGTCTGCTGGGCAGAGAGCAGTGATCGGGGCTGCAGATTAGTGCTGATTGCTTGCTCCGCCCACCTGTGCTGGACCTCTCACTGTCCTGATCCAACCAGACTTGATGGGAAATTCGGATCTTTTATGTGAAATCATTCATTTCCAATTCATTAATCAATTCTTCGGTTCACTTGCTGAGTCTGCTGACAACCAAAGCACTGTATCTGACTCAACCTTATTAAATGATGTGAGTCAGAAGACTGTGATTCACAGAAAGTTGGCAGATCCTTGTTAAGTAATAAAAATAATAAAGTGATCAAGAAAAAAAAAAGATAAAATGAAAAACGAAAACCATCCCCACCAGCCCTGATATCTGCATGTGAATAAACGTGTGTAGGGCATGCACGTGTACATAAAGTAAGATTGCTTCATATGTTAGGTGTCGCCAAAAACGTCACAGTGAGAGCAATAATTCTAGAAACATAATTCATAGTTCATTCAAAACTGATATCCTCTACAGGCTTTTAATTTGTCACCTATGGAGTATTTAACCCTTTCCTTTTTTGATCAGTATGATCAGAGTTATAATCCATCGGATGACAGGGTTCTGTGTTATAGCTATTGCAAAGTGTCCCATAAGGGGTTCTTTGCTGTTTTTATTATAAAAAAAACAAAAACAAAAAACTTTATTTTATAAAACAAAGGGTGAAAGAATTAATCTGAATGAGGATCTCCTCTCATCCAGACTCTGCGTCCCTGCTGTCTTTAGGGCTCCGTTGACACCATGGCGCGATTCTGCCCGCAAATTTGAATCACGGCAAAACATGGCACGCGCTTGTGACCCCCGCAGAGCCAATTGGAATAAGTATACAGACACTTTTTTGTACCAGCGTCTGGCCTTATGGACATAAGGAAGGCGCCATCATCTGGTCATTGAAGTCCAAAATAAGGGTGACACCAAGTTCCAAACAATCTTGCTGCTGCTCCTCTTGTAGTCTGGGCAGTCTGGGCTGTCTTTAGGGCTCCGTTGACACCATGTCGCAATTCTGCCCGCAAATTTGAATCACAGCAAAACATGGCACGCGCTTGTGACCCCCGCAGAGCCAATTGGAATAAGTATACAGACACTTTTTTGTAACAGCGTCTGGCCTTATGGACATAAGGAAGGTGCCATCATCTGGTCATTGAAGTCCACCCCTCCCATGTTAAGGTTGTATTCGTGGACACAGAGGGGCTTCCCAACAACACCAGTCACCGTTGCAATTTGGACTGTCGTATCTGTGTGAATGGAGGAGAGAACGAAAACTTTCCGTGTGTCCCTCCACTTCACTGCAAGCAATTTATTACACTTCAAGCAGGCTCTCTCCCCCTGTCTATTTCAGGAATCTACAAACCGTTAGGGGAAGTCATGGCGATTAGGTCGCACGGTGCCACAAATGCGCCAATTCCAAATTCAAAAAGACGACTAAAAAGTGGCACACTTGTGAAATAATTGTCCACATATAAATTATTATTATTATGATTTCAGGTACTTATATAGCACTGTCAATTTACGCAGCGCTTTACATATACATTACACATTCACATCAGTCCCTACCCTCAAGGAGCGTACAATCTAAGGTCCCTAACTCACATTCATACATAGATAGTAGGGCCAATTTTATACAGGATCCAATTAACCTACCAGCATGTCTTTGGAGGGATAAATGGTACCCCTTTCCAAATAAGGGTGACACCAAGTTCCAAACAATCTTGCTGCTGCTCCCCTTGTAGTCTGGGCAGTTGGTGGGCTCCACATTGCTATATTTTCACTCGTAAATACAGAAACTATATGTATAGCCTGTTGCCCTGTCACAGAGCTTATACATCTTGACCCCATATCTGGCATGCTTGCTGGGGATAAACTGAAAGCAAGGCGGACAGAAAATTTATTCAGGGACTCATCAACGCAGACAGCTTGTTGCGGCATATACAAGGCTGCAAACGTTTGGTTAAAGGAATTTAGGAGGGCCAAATTTTGTGGAAATGGTCATATCCAGGGTCACACCGAGGACAACAGCGTTTATTGTCATTGAAGTGCATGAACCACAAGATTTGCTGGTATTTAGTCCTGGCCATGGAAGCAGAGAACACAGGTATATGATGAATTAAGTCAGTGGACCAATATGAACGCAACTCACTCTTTTTAGTAATGCCCATGAGGAGGGATAGGCCCAGAAAGGTTTTAAATTCAGAAACAGTGATACGCTTCCATGTGAATTCTCTGGTAAGGGTCAAATTTGGATTTGCAGCGATTAATTGATCTGCATATAAATTGCTTTGGTCCACAATAGATCTGTACTTATCTTCTGTGAAAAACAGCTCATAAAAAATCAAGGGAAGTAAAATTGGCTGTTTCCACCTGAATTCCTGGTTGGCCAGTGAATGGGGGAAGTATGGGCGCTGCAGAAGTAGTGAACTTCCAATCAGAATTTGCAAGCGCATCAGGAAGCACAATATGGGCTCTACAGGCCTGTCTTCAAATTCATGGTGGCCGCGGGACACTACTTGTGCTAGCCACCGCACCAGCTTGAACTGCACTTATGGGACTCGCCACGTCACCAAGTGTTACTGCAGTGCTGGTTTGATGATTACCTGGATATAATTGGCAGCTGGTGCTTGTTAGTTTACCAGAAGGATGAGCAGCTGGTGCTTGCTAGTTCACCAGAAGGAAGAGCAGCACTAGTACCGACACTCTGCTGCATACGAGAACCCTGCGATTGTTGCACCTCAGCAACAGAAGAATGGGGTCAGGTACGCCTGACCTTAGCAGAGACCACTACTCCATCGTCAGAGCTATCTGTCAGGGTGCCACTGCTCTCTACAGGTTTGAATACTGAGCCTGATTCTGACAGAGAATTTTCCCCATTGCTCTCCTCTGTCATGCTCAGTATAGTGTAGGCCTCTTCACTAGAGTACTTCTGTTTGGACATTTTGGCCAATAAATTAATAGGTACCTAGTGTGACTCACAGGTAAAAAAGAACCTGGTTGTCTAGTATTGTTTGAACTGCTCTAAAAAATGAAACTTCTAGTGTTAGCAGAGATCAGGCCTGACTCTGCTAAAGCTGCAGTATAGTGTGCTGTGTATTGGAAGTGTTGATACTGCACTTTTTGGGGATGAGAAGAGGGACTAAATGGAGGTGCTGGCAGGTGTCAGGGCTGATCCTGCTAACGCTGCGTTTTGGGAACCCTAAACTATTGGGGACGCTAGTATAGTTCTGATCAGATCAAAGATATTGATCTGTTCAGACACTATACTAGTAATGGTGTGTGTTTGTGTGTCACTGGCAATCAAAGGGTTAAAATTGATTACTAAATATGCGGCGGGGATCTGACGCTATCCTGTATTGATCCTAACTAACTTTAATGCTAACTTATGTCACCTGTGACACTAAGACAGTGATCGGAAAAAAAGATCTGTACATTATAATAGTGACACTGGGACAGGGCAATGAAGGGGGTTAACTGGGGGTGATCAGGAGGGTTCAATTTTTATTTGGGGGTGGATGACGGGTACCCTAAACCTATCTGGGAGAGAAACTAACTACCACTAACTATCTCTCACACTAACTGAAGTCACAAGTGACACTAATACAGTGATCAATAAATTATCTGTATACTGCATAGAGTGTATACTGTGACAGGGAGTAAAAGGGTTAACTGGGGGTTGATCAGGGGGTTAAATGTGTGCCTATGTGTACTGGTGTCAGTGTAATGCTTGTGTACTCACTGTCTGATGCTTTCTCCTCTCACGCTGGAACCAAAAAGGAGAAGATTGCATCATTTCCTGTGCCTGTGTTTACATTACACAGGCACAGGACACTCTGTAATTGGTCAGAACCGATCACCAGGTCATGGCCAAAAATCATTGGCCTGGACCTGATGACTGATCGGTTCTGAACCGAATCAGCACATTGTGGGGTCGGTTACTATGTTACAGATATACCCATGTCACAGGTGCATAAATATTACTGTGAGGATATGATGTGCTTGTCTGTGCACTATAGATGTGCTTAAGATTTCAAAAATCATGCCTGTTGTTACTGTACTATACCTTTAATATATATTTTAGTATTTGATAGACCCACTAAAAAATGATTATATCAACTGCTCATCGCACACAAGATAATCTTTTTATTTCTGGGGTTAAAGTGGGACAAAAATGCAGCTCTGGTAGTAGATGTCCTCAGTCTTCAGGGCAGAAGGGCAGCCAGCATTAATTAAACTGGATTTAAACTTAAAAATACCTATGATTAAAAAACAGACCATATTGATATATTTAGCTTACCATGAAGAAATATGCAATATTCTGTGAACTCATGTTCCTCATGTTTTCTGAGGTATATTGCAGATAACATCTGTACGGATACCTTTCCTTCTGCTTTTTAGCCACCAACATTAAGTCTTTCAAAATTGTCAACAGCAAACTCTGTTGCACAAGGATAGCTATGTTATTTATTTATTTCTGCTTGCTATAGAGAGCATGAGTCAGATTTTTATCACCATATTGAAAATTTTATATTTTTAAGAGGAACTTGACTGTTTCAGTTACATTGAAATCCTTATGCTGAAAGCATTAATAAATAGATAATAAATAGATAGGAAAGTATATCACATTTAGGCTCCTTTCACAAGTCTGGTGCGCCCGACGGAGTCCGTTCTGCTCAGTGGGGGATCGATCCGCTGATCCCTGCTGAGCAGGCGGATGACAGCTCCATCTCCACTCTGTGTTCAGAGACGGAGCTGGCAGAGCCCCACTCTCCTCTATGGGGAGATGGGGTGAGAACGGACCGCCTGTCCGTTCTCATCCATTCCCACCTGATCTGATCCTCCAGACGGATAGAAAATATCAGGATCAGATCGGATCAGATAGCAGTGGGTGTCAGCAGAGGTGTCTCTGCTGGCACCCACTGCCCCATAGGGATTATTATTAATTATTAATAAGGATTTCTATAGCGACAGCAATTTACGCAGCGCTTTACAATATTAGAAGGAGACAGTACATATACAATACAATAAAATAAAATACAAGAGGATTTAGAGGATGCATGGAGCATCCAATCAGGTCCGCCTGAAAAACTGACAGGCGAATCGGATCGGATCGCCCGTGTGAAAGGGGCCTTACTTTTTTTTTTTTTTACAATTCTGCTAAGGGCAGATGGATTCCAGGAAGTAAATGCTACATGAATCCACCCTTACTCAAGATGACCACAGCCAGAAATGCTAGGAGGTGTTTTTCAAAGTGATTTCTCAGCAAAATAAAACATGAAGACATGAATGGATGGGTGAGTTTGCTTTGAATTCAAAACTGAATTAAATAGCGTTTTTGGTTTGTGGTGCTTAAGAGCAGTGTATTACCGCTTTAAGGTCTCTTGCACACTGCAGCTTAAAAAAGCTCAGTACAGCTTTTTTTTTTTTTTTTTTTACTGAGCTAAAATACAGCCCAATTATTGTAATGTGCCCATACACACAGGCACGTAAACAAACGCCATGCATTCTTCAGCTTTTTTGGTCAACAATTTATGCCTCATAAACGCAAATGCGCACAAATAGGTGCGAATGTGCACAAATGCCTATTTACATATCGTGCAGAACAAAAGCACATGAATAAGTTTTCTTGCTCGAACGCATATGCTGCAGTGCAAAGAAAGGAGCAGGATTGCATTTTTTTTCAAACACATTTTTAACAGTTTATGTGGTTTTCATTTGCAAAAGTTACTTAGTTTCTAAAATCAAATGTTAAAAGCAAATGAAATTTTGAAGTACTTTTGAATAACATTCTACAAATCATCAAATGTACCGGGAGTTTTCATATGAATGTTCTACTCGTATATATGGCCAGCTTTACATTGCCCTTAAAGTGAAAATGAGCTCTTACATAAAACCACTGAAGCTTTACATAATACATAGTAATAAAGCAAATTCTCCCACATAATCTGTACCTGTTTATCTGCAACCCTCTCTTCTCTAGAGCCTTCCAAAGTACACATATCAGATAGCATTCTTCAGCTTCCAGTGTCACAGCACAGAGCAGAGAGGTGAGTGTAAGATACTACCAATAAGACAGATATTTGTAGAATTAAAGTCAGGTGTATTTTTAAACAATTATATCAAGCAGGTGCTAATGATCATTAATTGTATATGTAGGTTGAAACACAGTCATTAATGGAAACAACAACCGCAGTGTGGGAGGCTCAAAGTGATTATTAGGGCATAACGTTTTTTAAATAACAAACATGTCATACTTACCTAATCTGTGCAATATGTTTGCACAGAGCAGCCCTGATCCTCCTCTTCTTTGCATTTTTTTTACATCTGCCTAAAACTTTTGCACAGTACTGTATATGCCCTGAAGCTATGGGCAACAACAGTAAACTATTAAACATAGGAGCACTTGCCTAGTAATCCCATGTGGACTTTTTTTTCCTCTTCACTTCCTCCTTCTGGGGTTTTCAATCCAACAACCCAGAGAAAGAAAGTGCATACATATTACTGTATATCAACAGCCCCAGCATTTACAAATACAGACAGCAGAGGGCAGCAGATTTCTACGCAGATTTCAACGCAAGCAACACCAATGGCTAAATTTACCATGCGTGCTGGTTAGAGGGGAGTGTACAAAGATTGGTGATAAATAACATGTACTCAGACTGGTCTGGAGTGGTAAGTGGGGCACCCCAAGGGTCTGTCCTGGGACCAATTCTGTTAAATTTATTCATAAATTATATAGAGGATTGGATAAACAGCTCAATCTCAGTTTTTGCAGATGACACAAAAATAAGCAATAACTTCACATCACGACATAGAAATCTTACAGGAAGACCTGAACAAAATAATAGAGCAGGCAACTACATGGCAAATGAGGTTTAATGTGGACAAATGTAAAGTAATACACTTGGGGGCTAAAAACATAAACGCAAACTACTCCCTAGGGGGGATCCTCTGGGGGATTAAGGGATGGAGAAAGATCTAGGGGCCCTAGTAGAAGACAGACTGAGTAATGGCATGCAATGTCAAGCTGCAGCTACCAAAGCCAGCAGAATATTAGCATGCATAAAAAAATAAATATACTCCAGAGATAAAACTATAATCCTGCCACTTTATTAAACTCTGGTCCGGCCACAACTGGAGGACCTTGATTATGAGGAAAGACTACAAGCACTAAATTTATTCTCGCTGTAAAAGAGACGTCTGAGAGGGGACATGATAGCAATTTACAGATACCTCAAGGGCGATCCCAGCATAGGAAAAAAATGATTTAGTCTCAGGGAGTGTAAGAGGACACGGGCCACACAATGAGATTGGAGGAGAAGCAGTTCAACCTTAACCACTGGCCGGCTGCCAACAGTAATCGTACTGCGGCAGTGCAGCTCCCCTGGGTCCAGCAACGTAGACCTACATCACTGGACTCCAAGTGGTCTCGGTGGGGCACGTGCACCGCCGGAGACTCGCTCCCGCTGTGTCTAAACAGGCGATCTCCGCCTCTCTTCCCCAATCGTCAGGGAAAGTGTGAGAAGACCCGCCTGCTTAAGTAAACAAAGCAGGGGGATCTTCTCAGTGACAGACAGGGAGAGATCACAGGATTCAGCATAGCTGAACCTGCGATCTCTGTCTATGTCACAGAACCCCCCCCCCCCCCCCCACATGTCAGTAAGCATGAGGCATACATTTAACCCCTTTGATCACCCATAGGGTTAACCCCTTCACTGCCAGTGTCATTATTACAGTAACAGTGCATATTTATAGCACTGATTACTGTAGTAATGTCACTGGTGCCCCCAAAAGTGTCAAAAATGTCAGCTAGGGGTCCGATCTGTGCGCCGCAATGTCGCAGTCCCGCAAAAAATCGAAGATCGCCACCATTACTAGTAAAAAAAAAACAATAAAAATGACATAAATCTTTCCCGTAGTTAGTAAATGCGATAACTTTTGCGCAAACCAATCAAAATACGCTTATTGCGATTTTTTTTTTACCAAAAATTTGTAGCAGAAAACAAATTGGCCTAAAATGTTAAAAAATTTTGATTTTTAATTTTTTTTTGGGAATGTTATATATCAGAATGTGAAAAATATTGTTTATTTTTTCAAAATTGTCATTCTTTTTTTGTTTTACAGCGCAAAAATTAAAAATCGCACAGGTGATCCAATACCACCAAAAGAAAGCTCTATTTGTGGGGAAAAAAAGGAAATCAATTTTATTAGGGTACAGCATAGTATGACTGTGCAATTGTCCGTTAAAGTAACGCAGTGCCAAATAGCAAAATAGGGCCTGGTCAGGAAGGGGGTCAAATCTTAAAGTGGTTAAGCTGCGTAGAGCATTTTTCACTGTCAGAGTGCCAAGGATGTTGAACTCTCTTCCACAATTGGTGGTGTCAGCGGGGAGTACTGATATTTTTAAAAGACTCTTGGACGTGCGTCTTAAAGAACACAATATACAGGTATTTTGGAAATGATTATCGTCACTGACACACACACACACCTACACAGGTTGAACTGGATGGACTGTTGTCTTTATTCAACCTTAACTACTATGTTACAGATATACACATCACAGGTGCATAAATGCTACAGTAAGGATATGATGTGCTTGTCTGGGCACTATAGATGTGCTTAAGATTTTAAAAATCATGCCCATTGTTACTGTACTATAACTTTAATATATTTTAGTATTTGATAGACCCACTAAAAAATGATTATATCAACTGCTCATCGCACACAAGACAATCTTTTTATTTCTGGGGCTAAAGTGGAACAAAAATGCAGCTCTGGTAGTAGATGTCCTCAGTCTTCAGGGCAGAAGGGCAGCCAGCATTATTTAAAGTGGATTTAAACTTAAAAAGACCTATGATTAAAAAACAGTTCATATTGAAGAATTATGCAACATTCTGGGAACTCAAAAGTAATTGCTCATTGCAAAGCCAACTGAAGTCTAACTTTCCTTCCTTATGTTTTCTTAGGTATATTGCAGATAACATCTGTACGGGTAACTTTCCTTCTGCTTTTTTGCCAACAACATTACGATTTGTCTTTCAAAATTGTGGTGCTCAAGAGCAGTGAAGTACCTCTTTAAGACCTCTTGCACACTGGAGCTTGAAAAAGCTCAGTACAGTTTTTTTTTTTTTTACTGAGCTAAAATACAGCCCATTAATTGTAATGTGCCTATGCACACAGGCACATAAACAAGCGCCCAGCATTCTTCAGTGGAAAAAAAAATTCAGCTTTTTTGGTCAGTAATTTACGCCTCATAAACGCAAATGTGCACAAATATGCGCGAATACGCACAAATGTGCACAAATGCCTATTTACATATTGTGCAGAACAAAAGCACGAGTGTAAGATTTCTTGCGTGAACACATACGCGAAAATGCACGTAAATACGCACAAACACATACAAAAAAAAGACGTCTGAAAAAGTGGATGCTCAAACAGGTGTATCATGTACAAGAGGCCTTAGAATGTTCATTTGATTTTCTACTGGTTAGTGAGGTCAATTTGACTTTTTTTTTTTTTATTTTTTACTGCAGTGCAAAGAAAGTTCAAAGACAGAGATATGTAGGCGCTTGGGGGTTTAGGTGTTCATATAGCAACATAAATGGATAAAAACAAGTAGTTTAAGGTACAGTACTGTATACAAGGAGAGGGAGAAGCACAGGGGGGATATTTAGTCCATGTGCATATAATGGCAGTCTTTGTAGGAGGTCCGTGGATCGAGACCAGTACCTGGGGTGGCTGTCCGCAAATCAGGGCAAGCTCATTCAGCAAGAGAGAAGTCAGCTCTAAAATCGGATAAGAAAGAGGGAAGAGCGCCTCTGAGTGCAAAGTAGGGGTTTATTATACAAAACATTACATAGTCACTTACATTTAAGTGAGGATAAAAGCATCTGTCCAGTCGCGGCGGTTCCGAGGTGCAGTAGGAGGGTCCGCAAAGTCCTGGGAGGCCTTACATCCAGACAGCCAGGCCAGCTGACCGTGTGAGTCTGGGCGGGCGGAGGAATGCGGCCATGTTGCGGGAACCGGAGGACGTCTGATGTCAGCAATGGAGATAGCAAGATGGCGGAGTAATCTTCACGACGCGTTTCGGAGTCTGCGCCAAAACCCGGGCGGGGCATGCGCACTCCTTTTTCGGGTGAACAGGCCATCTCTAAAAGGAAGTCTTATGTAGGCACCTGCTGGGGGCGAGTATCGGGACATTTAAAGGAGCAATGAAGATCTAAAAGCGGCAATGCTAATGGGACAATTCTAAAACAATGACAAGCAACTGAGATAATTGAAATATTACGGTATAAACATATTAATGGAGGCAAAAACGATCTGTACAGAGATAAACGGGGTATATAACAACAATTTCAAAGAGAATCATGATATAATGTACATTTATGCGTTACAGTAAGTACAGTAAATGCAGGAGAAATGGACAATAGCAATACCAATACCTACTGTAACTAAGGGCAATGAAATGGCAAGGTATACAGGGAGATATATACTATACTATACTGTACTATGAAGTAAACTACTATGATAGTATACTATAATAGGCTGGTGGTGAGAGAATTTAGGAGGATGTCCAGGCCAATCATGCCAAACAGGAGGAATGATTGGGGGGGGGGGGGTTGAAGGGGTATGGCTAAAAAGAGCATATTGATTGCATGGCAAGAAGCATCTAATATAATAAAGTCCAAGTGTCTCTGCGTCCAGTCCCTGTGTCCGTGGGATTGCGCTACTGCGCATGTGCCCCACGGACAGCCGCTGGGACTTGGAGCGCAGAGACTTCGGACAGAAGAACTGCGGTGTAGGAGGGGGCGTGTCTGAAAGTGCTAATGATGGCCAAGACCAATCACGCGAGAGTGGGGTGAGGTGCTTCGTTGGCAAAGACCAATCACGCGAGAGTGGGCGGAGGTACTTAATCATCACGCAAGGAAGAGTCAGCACGTCCCGCCTGGTCTCTCATTCAGGATATGCGTATCACCACCGGCCAATGACGGGAGAAGATGCGTTCCACAGGCTGGAGCCTGTGACAGCACACCCTCCTCTACATTAAGCGTATCCCCACTGGCTAACCGGTGTTCTGTCAGAAAACCCTACCCCATCAGATTTCCCTAACAACGGCCGAAGAACACAGAGCGTGTGGGTGTATATGGAGCGCCCTCTGCTGGCTGGAGGTCATCTTCACCCAGGAACAGAGCGCCCCACTGGTGACATATAGTTAGTGGTGTACAGAGCACCGTCTAATGGTCAAAAGACAGAATGGCCAGAAAAAAAGTGTCTAAAGCGAAAAAAGTAAAGGCAAAACCCAACTAAATGGAGGTGTGCCTCAGCCCTTACGATGTTATCAAAATTCCCTACCTATTCTGCGCATGCGCAGTAAGACGTGTGACTTGGCTACAGCTGCAACACCGGTTAGCCAGTGGGGATACTGTTCTGTCAGAAAACCCTACCCCATCAGATTTCCCTACCTACGTCATTTCCGGTACAGGTTCGTCATACACCAGCTGTAGCCGCGTCACACGTCTTACTGCGCATGCGCAGAATAAGTAGGGAATTTTGATAACATCGTAAGGGCTGAGGCACAAGTCCTAACTATGCATGAGCGGGCGCATGCGCACCAACGGATCGGGCAGCGGCATCTCTAATAACAAACATACATCCGATCTCCATGGCACACACTGTGCCAAGTTGACAATGGGACAATCCTATTCCCTACCCACACGCGCACGCCCACTGTCTCATTGTTGGGTCAGCGCAGTGTGTGTCATGGAGATCGGATGGATGTTTGTTATCAGAGATCCCACTGCCCGACCCGTTGGTGCGCATGCGCCGGCGCATGCACACTAGGACTTTTGTCTGACCCTTTACGATGCTATCATAATTCCCTACCTATTCTGCGCATGCCCAATAGGATGTGTGACGTGGCTACAAGCTGCTGCATGAGGAATCCACAGCTGATCTCAACCGGAAATGACGTAGGTAGGGAAATCTGATGGGGTAGGGAAATCTGATAGAACACCGGGCGAAACTGTTGAAGCGGCGGGTGTGCGCATTGGCACGCGGCGTGTGCACGCTCGCGTGGACTTACTGCTAAGCAGCAGCGGGCGTTACAAGTGGCTTTGGGCGAGCGATGTCACGCGAGAGCCGCTCGGTCAGCTCTGCGCATGTCCCCAATGTTGCTAGGGCAACAGGGACGCTATGCGCAGAGCTGGCTACGTAATGCGGCTCTCGCATTGTTAGAAAAAAAGAACGAGATAAGCGAGAGCCGTTCAGTCAGCTCTGCGCATGTCCCCGACGTTGCTAGGGCAACAGGAACGCAGACAGAGGCTCTCACTTAACTGGAACAAGTCTGTTTGACCACATATGTTCTAGCGCCCGTTAATTTAACGGGCTTAATGTCTAGTTAACAATAAGTATGATATAACAACAAATTGGGACTAATGTATGGCTAAGGGGTGGGTGGGATGGGGAGGAAAGGGGGGGAGGAACGAAACAGGGGAAAGGGAAAGGAGGGGGAGTGGAAAGGGGGGAGGGGGGAGGAAAGAGGGAGGGAAGGGGGGAGAGGGGGGGAAAAAAGAGAAGAAGAAAAGAAAGAAAAGAGGGGGGGAGGGGGTAGGGTGTGTTGGAAAGGGAAAAAGGGGCGGGGGGGGGAAACCATACTAACTACGTGTAGTCGTGAGGGAGAGAAAATTGTGAGAGGGTATGTATAACTGAAGATGAAAAAAGGAACGAAACCTGTAATAGTAAAATGTGACGTTAGAGGTGGAAACAACAAAACATAACTAAGGTTATTATATGATAGTATTTATATCTAGTTCCTCGTTCAACCTGTTAGGACTGAGTGAATCTAGAGTATAAATCCAATAGGTTTCTCGTTCACATAATAATGCAAAGCCTTCAGCTTCAGGTAGGTTTTTGGGTATGGATTCTATCACCCAGACACGTAGGCCTGAGGTGGATCGTTGGTGAAATTCTAAGAAGTGTCAGGGCACACTATGCTTGTCACAGCCTGTCTCTATGAATCGTCTGTGTCGACAGAACCGTTGTCTTAAAGGGCAGATGGTACGCCCAACGTACAAGAGATGGCATGGGCAAGTGAGACAGTATACCACGTGGTCTGTGGAACAGTTGTGGAAATTATCAAACTGATAGGTCTTTCCTTTGTGTGAAAAGGACTTTTGACCATGCTGGACGAATTTGCATGTTTTGCACTGGAACATGCCTTTAAGGGGTATAAGGCAGAGGGGGTTGGATTTTTGAGGCTTAAGCTGTCTGGGTGCAATTTTATTTTTAAGGGACGGGGCTCTACGGTACGTGATACAGGGTTTCTCGCGGATACTGGAGGAGAGAAAAGGATCTTGTTTAAGGATGTTCCAGTGTTTGGAAAAGATATTTTCCATACTTCTGTATTGACCATGGAATCGGGTTATAAAACGGATGGTGGAGTTGGAGATGTCCTGCTCTTTCTTTGAGGGTTTTCCAGGAAGATAGGTATTGTAGGCCTGTTCAATAGGTGGCTTGGGGTATCCCTTTTCTGTAAATTTTGTTATGAGGTGATTACTTTGGGAGAAAGTTCAAAGGAGCAGGACAGAATTTTTTTCAAACACATTTCTAACAGTTTATGTGGTTTTCATTTGCAAATGTTACTTCATTTCTAAAATCAATTGTTAAAAGCAAATGAAATTTTGAAGTACTTTCGAATGACATTCTTCAAATCATCAAATGTACTGGGAATTTTCATATGAATGTTCTACTCGTATATGACCAGCTTTACGTTGCCCTTAAAGGGAAAATGAGCTCTTACATAAAACCACTGAAGCTTTACGTAATACATAGTAATAAAGCAAATTCTCCCACATAATCTGTACCTGTTTATCTGCAACCCTCTCTTCTCTAGAGCCTTCCAAAGTACACATATCAAATGGCATTCTTCAGCTTCCAGTGTCACAGCACAGAGCAGAGAGGTGAGTGTAATCTGACACCTGAATGGAGAAATGGACACACCCCCTCTACACAGCCATATTGGGAAATAAGCACAATCAAGGCTGACAATCACCTGCTGGTGGGGCCAACCGCCACTATAGATTGCCTGGTGTCATGCCAAACTGTCAAAGTGACTCATGCAGATAGCAGAAGAAGAAAGCAGCCAGGATCCTCAGTAAGTGCATTGAATTTGTGCAAGTACACACTATATGAGGATATGCTTTGTTCATTTTGCATTTCAAAGATTTACAGCCACTTTAAGTTGTGGATTATATGGATGGAACTAGACATTTATAGAAAAAGCATCTTTTTACTCCACACAATCATCCATCATTGTGGATTGATATATTTATTACAGAATGAGCTGTTTCTGACTGAGTTTGAGCTGCGTTTGTAGTCAGGTACTTGGCTAAGAACAGAGAGTGAAAGAAACGCTGGCTCCAACTGTTCTCTGTAGCTGCTATGCGGTTAGCAGCTATATCAGGAAGAGGAGAGAGTGCTGAGCACAAGAAGTTTAATAGACTGAGTCAGACAGCACAGCATTGTGGGAACTGTAGTCCAGAGGAGAGCGACGCTACTGTAATCAAGAGCTTTTGAACTGCGTTTTCCAGAGGGAGATTGTCAGGAGGAGGGAAAAGAGCTACATTTTCTCAGGCTGTACAGGTCACAACTTCCTTCTTATGTGAGGGAGGCCAAAGAGTGCACATCATTGTCTATTGTCCACCACCAATGCTGCATAATAGTGGCCTGAGCTGGATCTGGAGTACTACAGAGACTGAGCCCTTTACTGACCATACAGCCATCTAGTAGCCTTAGTGCTTCCTGAAGGCTGTTGACTTCCACAAGGCTTGTGACTGTTCTTATGTACACCAATGATATCATTGGGCCCCAACATTAGCCGGCTAAAGGGGTTCGGACTAAAGATTGCCTGTTTAAAGCTCCACCTATAGCTTATTCCAAAAGGTAACTCTTAAGGAACACTGTATCTTATCCTAACCATTCTCCCAGAGTGCACATTATTCACATTACAGGTAATGTTTATATGCACTGTTTACTGCTGGTACATGGGTCTAGTGGTAAAGAACTGTATTCTAAGTTACATTGGCATAGTGATTATACTGTCTAGTGGATTGTGGGGTTGATTTACTAAAGAAAAATATACACTCTGACAGTGCAATTGCTCCAGAGCTTAATAATGGAGGGGAAACTTTGCTGACTTCCATTATCCAACCATGTGCAAGCAAAAAAGGAATTTTTCTTGCATGTGATTGGGTATTCTTTGCAAAGTGAAGATTTGCCTCATTTACTATGCTCTGGAGCAAATGCCCTTGCAGAGTGCACCTGTCTATTTTCTTTGGTAAATCAACCCCTGTGTCTGAATTTACCCTCTGTGTTCATTTATGCTCAAACTACCATTTATTCTAACCCATATCTATACTTTGAGTTAATTTGCTACTAAACGAAATTGTGTCTATTTCTTGCTAACAATTCATGGCCAAGTTAAAAGTATCTACACTTGTGTTCCTATAAGTGCATGCAGTAACACAGGTGTGTTAGAGGGGCTGAGGTTGTTCTTGCAGTCGAGGCACAGAAAAAGAAACCCAAATTACCATGCGGCTCCATTGGGGGTAGTACTACACAATGTACATTTGTATTTCCTCACATGTAGGCAGCTTTAGGCCCCTTTCACACTAATGCGACGCAATTTTACAGCGATTTTGCCGCGACTTCGCGGCGCGATTTTGACGCAATTTTGAAAGCAATGGCAAGGCTATATGCCTCAAAACGCATTAAAATCGTGGCAAAGTAGTGCAGGAACTACTTTGAAGTCGGTGCGACTTCAAAACGCACTGATATGAATGGGGCTCATTGAAAATAATGGAAAACGACTTGTTATGCGATTTTGCGGTCCAAAATCGCGGGACAAGTCGCACTAGTGTGAATGGGGCCTTAAAGAAATTATAAACCTCCAAAAAAATAAAATTAAAAAACTGTAAGACAAAGTCATAATGAGCTAGTATGTATCGCATACTAGCTCATTATGAAATACTTACCTTAGTAACTTAGAACAAAGCCCACCAGCTGTGGCTTCTTACTGCTAAGACGGCCAACGTGTTCACCCGTCCTCCTTCCAGGTACGAGTCCTCCAGCCATCTGATTGGCTGGATCCGCGATGACGTCACGCCTGTCCATAAGCGCCGAAGCCGCCGTTCACAACACAGAGCTCTGAATGAATGACATTCGGCCGTTCCTTCAGAGCTCATGCACCCGTGATGTCACTGGCTGCACATTTAGGAGATATTTACAGTACCTATAGGTAAGCCTTATCATAGGCTTACCTATAGGTACAAGTTACAGATGGAAGTTTACTTCCACTTTAAACATTTTTTCAGATCAATGTTCTGGTGTTACAACAAATATTATTTTGTATGTGTTTGAGTTTTCTAGGAGTTGTTTGCTTTGTTTCTATTAACCTGAAAACTTGTGTCTGCATTTGAGACAATGCACCTGGTCCAGCCTATTTGTCAAATTTTGACATGCAGGTGTGTCCATACAGCCTCAGCTTGGGGCCGATGCAGTTGCCAAAAAAAGAATTGACAGATGCACAGAGGACGGGTGCTAAAATCCATCTGAACGAGTCAATCATTTTTGTCCTAATTAATGCTAAAAATAATTTGAAAGCAGAGAGGGAATTTTTATCATGCCTGGCCTTTTTCCAGTTTTTGAAATCCAGAGGAGCCTGTGATTGGCATTCACATACAGTAAAAACTTGACATCATATAATAATCATATAATAATCCTAGTTTTATACTTTTTGTTTTTTAATTTTGAGAAATCCAGAAGAATCCAGAAATCCAGAAGCCCTCTCAATCCTGTCAAACTCCCACCAGCCCTTTTCATTAAGAAATGTGACCCTTTCTGGTCAAGTCTAACAGCCCTTGTGGGTAGCTATGGTGTGATTCTCAATGTTTGTAGTGTGCACACTAGACCTTGAGAAGTGTATGTATATTCAACTCAGTACAAGCACCCAGGTCCCTGCTAATGTTCAAAGCATTTGTTGAAAAATAGGGCTCTCTAGCCTAATAGGCACTAAATAAATAGAAAAAAACATTCATTCAGCAAATGGCAACAAGGAATAACCTGTAGATATGGCATTGCTGTAAATTCCTGTTGATGTGCTTTGCCCTAGGCCAAGCATGCTCAACCCCTGGACTGCGGAGCCGTTCGAAGTGGCCCGCGACCTCAAACCTATGCAACCCGCGCGACTTCCTTCAGGTGTATGCCTCTCTACTGAATGATTGCCAGTCCTCTATAATCCCAGTGGCTGTCATACACAAGCTGCTATTGTGGCCGGCTCCCCGCTCTTCTCTTTCTTTCCTAAAGCTGGATACACATTATACAACTTTTTTGGGTAGATTTCCTTTATATTTACCTTCAAATATATATGGCAATTCTGCCTGAATGCATACAAATTGAATGTGTTTAGGTCTGACCTCATATTATATGGTTTTAGTAATTCTAAATGAAAAAATCCAAAGAAAATTGTATAGTGTGTATCCAGCTTCACACACAGAAATGGCGAGAGGAGCCTTTAGCCGAGTAGATAAAATCTAGTGGCATCCATACAGCGGTTCTAAAGGTGGATTCTCACAGATGTGGGATGAGCTTGGTGTAATTCTGGGAGCATGCACTTTCCTGGTCTTTTGTATTTTTGTTTAGATTGTCCATAATCCTTGTTTTGGCAAGGGGTAGCTGCCAAGAGTCTAATTTATTGAAGGCTGCAACACTGGTTCAGAGCATTTTTGGCTGCTCTCACCTGATCATGAGAGTGGGAATAATGGTGATCTGGTTGATAAAAAAAATAGATTTTTGTCATTGTGAATAAACAGTGGGTAATTCAACAGGGATTGGTCCCACAGAAAATAATGATTATGATTGTTGTTTAAAATCTTCATTATGCTATACAGAATAAAAAATAATAATTCTGAACCAATTCATTATATTGTGGCCAATGGCCAGCGACTGGTTACCAACTTAAAGTGTTACTAAACCCACAACAGTAAAATCAGTCTGTATATGCAGTAAAGAATGCTTGTTATACTCACTGTGGAACCTAAAGGGTTTATCCCCTGCATTGTGTAAAAATTATTTTTGATCCTGTCTTCTCTGATCCCCCCTTCCTCCACAGTCCCCAATCCATCTGCTGATAGAACAGAGCCTTGGGGGCACTCTGCACACACTCAGTTTGGTGTGTATTGCTAGAAAAAATGTTTTTTTTTGGGAGGGTGCATGTGATCAGCACAGGCCCAATCATCACTGTCCAGACAGAGGGTCAGGGGTCCTGCAGCCCCATAGGACAGTCAGAGTGGAATGAAAACTCCTCCTACAAGATTTACTCAGACACTGATATAAGTCATAAGACTGCTATATAGTGCTGATGAGAAAATTTATATTTACTAAAATAATTGCATTTCCATTAATGCAGGGTCCTGGGTTTAGTAACACTTTAAGTGGCCTGCACTATTCAAAAGGTTGAGCACCCCTGCCTGGACCAACATTGGGATGCACTGTTGAAAATACCTTTGGTTCTTTTTTTTTTTTTTTTTTTGTGTCTTGTTACATTATCCATGCTAACCACCATGTTTGATTTTTTTTTTTTGCCTGTCCTGTTGTTTCAAGTCATTTGAAAACATTGTCAAACACTGTAAGGCCCCGTTCACACTGGGGCGATCTGACTTCCCGGGGCGACCTCACGGGTCGCGGCGCGCTGCTCGCACCGCGACCTCGGAGCGGCCGGCACGGACTTCATAACATTGAAGTCAATGCAGGTCGCTCCAGATCACCCCAAAGAAGCTCCGGACCCTTTTTCTAAGTCGGAGCGACTTGTGTCGCTCCTATTAGAACAGGTCCACAGCTTCTCTATGCCAGGCGACCTACGGCGACCTGTCAGGCGACCAGGTCACCTGACAGGTCGCCCCGGTGTGAACCGGGGCTTAAAGGTCCTTGTTTTGGTCAGTTACAAAATAAAGCATCATTTTGCCTTTTGCTATTAAAACATTGTATTCCATAGTCGACTTTTCTGTCTTACATTCAAACCATGTTCAGCAGTTTCTATTTTGCAAAGTTCCATGTTCATAAACAACGGTCAAGCTGTCCTATAAATTAGTCAGCAGGAACACACATTGGCTTATTTCAGGAATTGTTTTGACATTATGATAAGAGAAGAAAAAAAACATTGTTTCCCCACCCTGTGAAAACTGCTTGTTCAGATCCTGGTAATATTTTTTACTTACTGTTGTAGGATTTTATATGAGTCAGTTCAGTGTCTGAATGATCAATAAACTGGGTGGATGCTTCACAGATTGCAGTTAAAACGGTACGTCATTTTTAATCTTTTCATATGTTATAATAGGTTTTCATTAGGCAGATGTTCCTTTTTTTTTTTTTTTGTTAACAAATGAACAATTCTGTGATTGCTAAGAATGCTGTTTGTTTTATTCTATTTATGTCTGTTTACCAGTTTCTTTAGCTGTTAACATAATACCTAAACACTAGCGTTTGACGTCAAACCTACTGCATCCAATGAATGGATAAAATAATTCACCTTAAATTTAAGTAGAAAAAATATTTGTCAAAAACCCTTGGAAACCTCAACAGCAGCCCATCAGAATTTGTATTCAATGTTTTTCTAGAATAAACGGTGAAATCGGATTAGTTCTTAAGCTACAACTCTTCTTCCCTGCATATTTCTAATTCTCATTTTTAATGTAATGTTGCTCAGTAACAGTCCCTGAAGTAGACATTTTTGTATGCACAGTGTCAGTATCTGGACTCTTCACATGAATTCAAACCAATCAGAACACAACAAGCAATTTTAAACTGGGAATCCATAAAAGAAGAGCGATTACTGGTGCAGCACTGAGCCTGGCAGGCAGAAGAGAAAGGTTTTCAGGGTGAGGGCAGTGTGCGGTTCCAACAATAGAAAATAAAATCTCAGGAGGAGAATGTAAAAGTAAGTGTATACCTAAAGCTAGTCCCCCTCCCCCCCCAAAAAAAAAAAAACACACACACAGCATCCCAGCAATAGAGTGCACGCTTCACTGCCAACCTAGCATGTGGGCTGAAGTTCACCTGAACCTGATGGCTGCATCTATGTATTTTCCGGTCAGCTCTTTGCTCACCAAACAAGCTTCTCTCTTTTATCCATTCCTGCCTGCAGCTCAGACTTCACTGCAATGTCACAATCTCTAGCTTGCACAGGCACTCATCAAAAGAAATCTCCAGTTTACATATCATGTCAAGATCTGCCCTGTCTTGCTCTTCTGTTGGCTTCTGGAATGAGGGTAAAGCTTCAAGGCTCCTTCTAGCTAGTTGCAGCTTCGGCTTGAAGCTGGAGCCTGGTGCGTGTCACTTTGCCCAGGATATCCAGAGCTGTCTACAGGGCCCTTTCCAGATTTACCCCCCTGTAGGGTTGCCACCTCATCCCTTAAACCCAAAAACTGCACAGGTTCTGAGGCTAATTTAATACAGGTAAGACACCAAGTGAGTTAAATTACCACCTTAATTAGCCACAGAACTTGTTTCATTAATATGTGTATGGGTTTAAAGGGATGAAGTGGCAACCCCACCCACATTCCAGGAGCTGGCAGGAGTGGAGCACAGTGCACTCTTCTTGGGCTGTGGCTTCCTGTCTGCTCAGATAGCCAGAGTCTAGCTATCAGAGGCAGCAGGAGAAAGACCGCAGCTTGGCAACAAGCCACAGGCTAGTGTTTGAAAACTACAAGTTCTCTCAACCACAAGTCCTTAATGACCTGCTTCTAACACAGTCCCTATAAACAGTGCTTATTTTGGGATATACAGTATATTTTGTGGAGATTGTGCATTATGTTGCACCCCTAAAACAGGGTATACATGTTGAGTTTTTTTTTTTATTCATTCAGCCAGCGTTTCGAAGGAAAACAACCTCGCAAATCCCTGCATCCACAGAAGCAATGTTAATGCAGAGATCTCTCCCGCTGCGCTATTGTCTTCTTATCCCCTGTCAAAAACCTCTGGCTGGAAAGACTGATCGAAAACTGTTTTTTTTGCATGCCCATTTGACAGAAGCTGACTTTTATTGAGCAGACAGTTACGGTGGATGCTTTGGGGGGATGCTGATGAGCTGCTTGAGGAATATTTACATAGATACTTAATACCCTATGGCAGGGCTTGACAAATTTGCCTGAAATCTAGGAGCCAGCTAAAAAAGTTAGGAGCCAGTTTTTTTTTTTTTTTTTAAACAACCAAGCTTTAGTTAATAAAACGGATAATAAATTTACACATAAATACGACTAGAACCCCACTCTCCTCTATAGCGCAATTGGATGAAAACAGACTGTCTCTTTCCATCCGCTGCCATCTGATCTGATCCACGGTCGGGATGGATAGAAAATAGAACAACCATCCGTCTGTTTTTGGCAGACAGGAGCAGATGGCGGCAGATTACTGCTCCATAGAGGAGAATGAAGGGTCCGATCAGGTCTGCCTGAAAAACTGACAGGCGGACCTGATCAGACAGCCCGTGTGAAAGGGGCCTTCGGCTGTGGCATGGCGATGAGGGGAAAAAAAAAAAAAAGATTTTATATATATATATATATATATATATATATATATATATATATTTTTTTTTAATAACAATAATAATTGAAAAAAAAAAGAAAAATACATTTTTTTTTAATAATTAAAAAAAAAGGAAAAAATTATTATTATTTTTTTTTTTAATTTAAAAAAGAAATTAATAATAATAACCACACTCCCTGTCCACTTACCTTTAAGCAAAGGTAACTGGATAAAGAGACGAAGCCTGCAAAAACTTCCCTCTCATTGCATTTGGAACAGGCAGTGGAAAGTCATTACTCCCAGCCACCACAAGAGGGCGCCAGTTCCCCAGTGGAAGCCTCTCTCACTCACAGAAGAAGGCCGAAAAGCCGGGGCCTTAATTTTTGGACGGCGTGGAAGTCCGTGCACTCGGGGGGGAGGTGGGGGCGCAAAAGGGACAGGACACCTCCTGCAGGGCACCCCAGGCGCCAGGTCGCTAATTCTAGTCGCAAATGCGACCTGGGGGTTTGTCGAGCCCTGCCCTATGGACATATCTTGGAGACACCAATCGGTTGAAGATCCTGGTTTATATGCTTTTGAAGGGACCCCTAAGGGAACTGCACATCCTGCATTCCATGATTGTTCCATACAATTATTTCTATATTAACGGGAGATTAGGGAATTTCTATATTACCGGGAGATTAGGGAAGTTAACAAGTGGTTGAGGTGCTGGTGTAGTAAAGAGGGGTTTGGGTTCCTGGAGAACTGGGCCAAATTCTCAGTTGGCTACCGGCTCTTTAGTAGGGATAGACTGCACCTAAATGGGGAAGGTGCAGCCGTACTGGGAGAGAAGATAGACAAAAAGTTAGAGGGGCTTTTAATCTAGGTGATGGGGGGGGGTCCAGATGTAGAATTAGCCAGCGGGGAGCATGATTTAGCTGGCATTATTGGGGGCATTAGCGGTAGGGTGACCAGAATTCCAAAACCCAAGGTAAATTGACAGTGCAGCCTCAAAACATCTATCGAGGATACAGTATGCAACCGGACAAAATTACGAGGTTTATATACCAATGCTAGAAGTCTGGCCAACAAGATGGGAGAACTGGAGCTGTTAATGTATGATGAGGATTTTGACTTTGTGGGAATCTCGGAGACCTGAGACAGCTCTCCTGATTGGCTGGCAAACATTCAGGGGTATTCCCTTTATCGTAGAGATAGGGAGGGTAAAAAAGGAGGAGGGGTATGTCTTTATTTCAAGAACAATCTGCAAGTGAATATGAGGGACGATATAAAAAATGGAGCTAGGTAGGAGGTGGAATCCCTGAGGGTAGAGCTTAAAAGGGAAGGTACTATGGGGATAGTAATATTGGGTGTATGCTATAGGCCCCCCAACCAGAGGGAGGAGGGGAAGGTGGACCTCCTATCACAGCTTGGAATGGCAGCAAGGATAGGAATTGTTGTTATAATGGGGGACTTCAATTATCCGGATATACACTGGGCAGAAGGAACCATGGATTAATCTAAGGCTCGCCATTTCCTTAATGTTTTGAAGGACAATTTCATGGGTCAGATGGTGAACGCACCAACGAGAAATGAGTTACTAGACCTACTGATTATGAATAATACAGACCTGACTGCGGATGTAGAAATACGGGGAAACTTAGGAAACAGTGAACAAAGGTCAATTAGTTTCAGTATAAATCATAGAAATAGGAAACACAAGGGTAATACAAGGACACTGAATTTCAAAAGAGCCAATTTCCCTAAACTGCGCTCTATGCTAGATGCTATTAAATGGGATAAAATCCTAGGAACAAACAACACGGAGGAAAAATGGGAGTGCTTTAAGTGCATACTAAATAAAGGTATTGGCCAGTGCATTCCAACAAGGAATAAGTTTAAAAGAGCTAAAATAAACCCTGGGTAGATAAACTCCAATGTAAAAATGCATATAAAAACTAAAGAAAAGGCCTTTAAAAAATACAAGGCTGAGGGGTCATTGGCAGCATTCTAAAATTACAAAGAATGCAATAAGAAATGTAAGAGCGAAATTAGGGTGGCTAAAATAGAACATGAAATGCACATAGTGGAAGAGAGTAAAAAAAAAAAGAAAAACAAGACATTTTTTAAGTATATAAATTGTAAGAAAGTGAGACCAGAACACATTGGCCCCATAAAGGATGGCAAAGGGAATCTGGCTGCAAAGGACAGAGAGAAGGTGAAGGTGCTAAATAAATTCTTCTCCTCAGTCTTCACAAAGGTATTGGGGGGCTACATTAACCCAGCTTGTAATATTAAAGTTAATAATATGTCACAGGAAGCACCCTTATGGTTAACAGAAGACAGAATCAGAACTAGACTTGAAAAACTTAACATAAATAAGTCACCGGGACCAGATGGCTTATACCCGAGGGTCCTTAAAGAACTCAGCCAGGTGATAGCCAGACCATTGTTCCTAATTTTTATGGATAGTCTACTGACGGGAATGGTACCAGACGATTGGAAAAAAGCCAATGTGGTACCAATATTTAAAAAAGGGCCAAGATATATCTACAGGCCGGTTAGCCTAACATCAATAGCCTGTAAGATCTTGGAGGGGATGATAAGGGACTATATAAAAGGCTTTAGTAATGAAAACTGTATCTTTAGTAGAAATCAGCATGGATTCATGAAAAATCACTCTTGCCAGTCCAATCTATTAACCTTCTATGAAGAAGTGAGCTGCCATCTAGATAAAGGAAGGCCTGTGGATGTGGTGTATCTAAATTTTGCAAAGCCATTTTACACAGTTCCCCACAAACGCTTACTGTACAAACTAAGGTATGTAGGTATGAACCATAAAGTGAGTACCTGGATTAAAAGCTGGCTCCAGGGACGAATCCAAAGGGTAGTGATGAATGGTGAGTACTCGGAATGGTCTGGTGTGGAAAGTGGGGTCCCCCAAGGACCTGACCTGGGACGACCTAGAGGATGGAATAAACAGCTCAATCTCCGTATTTGCGGACGATACTAAATTAAGCAGGGCAATAACTTCTACGCAGGATATGGTAATCTTACAAGATGTCCTGAACAAAATAATGGGATAGGCATCTACATGGCAAATGAGGTTTAACATTGAAAAATGTAAGGTAATGCATTTGGGTGCCAGAAATACGAACGCAAGTTCCTCACTAGTGGGAGAGCCTTTGGGGAAATCTAAGATGGAAAAGGACCTGGGGGTCCTAGTAGACGACAAGCTCAGCAATGGCATGCAATGTCAAGTTGCTGCAAGCAAACCCAGCAGAATACTGACATGTATTAAAAAGGGGATTCACTCCAGAGATAAAACAAAAATTCTCCCACTCTACAAGACTCTGGTCCGGCCGCATCTGGAGTATGCCGTCCAGTTTTGGGCACCAGTCCTCAGGAAGGCTGTGCTGGAACTGGAGAGAGTCCAGAGAAGGGCAACAAAGCTAATAAAGGGACTTGAGGATCTCGGCTATGAGGCAAGACTACAAGCATTGAACTTATTCTCTCTGGAGAAAAGACGCTTTAGAGGGGATATAATATCAATGTACAAATACCGTACTGGTGACCCTAGCATAGGGAACAAACTATTCAGTGAAAGGGAATATAAAAGGACTCGCTAAAATTCGAAGCGAAGCAGTTTAACCCTAAATTGCGTAAAGGGTTCTATACCGTCAGAGCGGTAAGGATGTGGAACTCTCTTCCACAAGCAGTGATATCAGCGAAAAGCATTTCAAAAAACGATTAGATGAGCACCTTAATGACCACAACATACAGGGGTATTTGAGGTACTATTGACATAAACACACACACACACTCATCATAGGTTGAACTGGATGGACTGGTGTCTTTTTTTCAACCTCACTAACTATGTAACCTAGAGCCCTTACTTCATACTAAATTTGAGCTAATTCCCCACTAGGGTTGAGCGGACACCTAGATGTCCGTGTTCGACGGGTTCGGCCGAACTTTAAAAAAAAGTCCGGGTCCGTGTCCCGGACTTTTACCGAACTTTTCCCGGACACCGAACCCCATTGAAGTCAATGGGGACCCGAACTTTAAGGCACTAAAATGGCTCTAAAACACCAAAGGAAAGGGCTAGAGTGCTGCAAATGGCAGCAAAACGTAATTAAGAGCATGGCAAGTGCTCTGCAAACAAATGTGGATAGGGAAATAACTTAAAACAACAAAAAAAAACAGAAAAATAAAACAATGTTCTTCTTCATCTCTGAAGGACGAGGCCCATATGGAGTAGGAGGGAGGTTGAGGTGGTGGTGGATGTGGCGGTGACATAGGCGTGCGCACAGGGTGTGCTGGGTGTGCCTGGGCACACCCTAATCACCTAGGGCACATAGCATTGCCAGTGAGGAGATGGGAAAGATCTCCCTGGGACCTGCTCTGCTCTATTTCTCCTTGCCTACAGGTACATGGCCCCGATACATTACTCTCCCTGCTGGCAAACACATGCATGTGTATTTCAACTTTGGGGTGCACACCTTAATGCAATAGGCTGCGCACACCTATGGGCGGTGTAGGTGGAAGCGGCGGTGGAGGAGGACCAGGGCCGGATTAACAGCATCATGGGCTTGGTGCTGAGGATTTTGAAGGGCCTTAGGGCCGTGCCTTGCCATGCACCCAGAGGAGGAAGGGTGCAGCCATGCATGCCTAATTCAACATGGGATGCTGTCTCTGAAGCCCATAAACACATCCATGCATCGCCAACTGTCCCTCCTTGTCCGGCCTTCACGCTGTGTGGGGAGGTTCTGAGGGTGCTGCCTGGGGAAGCGAGCATAGAAGCCAGACTTCTGTGTTTACAAGTGACAGAAGAGCGGTAACAGTGAATATGGCCAACCCGGGGCCTATATAAAAGGTAGGGGCCTGGAGCTGCAGCTCCAATAGACCCTACATTAATCTGGCCCTGAGGAGGAGGACGAGGTAGCCAACACTGCTTCTTTTCACAAATTTTAAATGAGGGTACACCCCAAAAGAGTGAGAAAGAGCAAAAATGGAACAATGGGTGGGTAAGGTCGGTATCCATTGCTATTCTGCATAAGGTACGGAAAAGTCCCGTGGGATCCATGCCTGGTTCATTTTAATGAACGTGAGCTTGTCCACATTGTCTCTGGACAGGCGGCTGCGCTTGTCTGTTATAACGCCCCCAGCCGTGCTAAATACCCGTTCAGATAATACACTGGCTGCAGGGCACGCCAGCACCTCCAAGGCGTAAAGGGCAAGCTCAGGCCATGTGCCCAATTTGGAGACCCAGAAGTTGAAGGGGGCAGACCCGTCATTCACTACATGTAGGCGTGTGCACACATACTGCTCCACCATGTTGGTAAAATGCTGCCTCCTGCTAAGACGTTCCATCTGAGCTGCTGGTGCTGCTGTTTGTTGTGGCGTGCTGACAAAGCTTTTCCACATTTCGGCCATGCTAACCCTGCCTTCTGAGGTGCTGGCGGTGCCCTGGTTGCGTTGGCGACCTCCTCCTCCTCCTCCTCTGCCTTGTGCTTCCACTGTGGCCCCGCTGTCAGATGGGAATGCCAGCAGCATGGCGTCTACCAGCGTGCGCTTGTACTCGCGCATCTTGCGATCGCGCTCCAGTGAGTGAATTAAGGACGGTACGTTGTCCTTGTAACGGGGATCCAGCAGCGTGGCCACCCAGTAATCAGCACAAGTTAGAATGTGGGCAACTCGGCGGTCGTTGTGGAGACACTGCAGCATGTAATCGCTCATGTGTGCCAGGCTGCCCAGAGGCGACGAAAGGCTGTCCTCTGTGGGAGGTGTATGGTCCGTGTCCTCTGTATCCCCCCAGCCACGCACCAGTGATGGCCATGAGCTGGCCTGGGTGCCACCCTGCTGTGAACATGGTTCCATCTCCTCCTCCAGCTCCTCCTCCTCCTCATCCTCCTCATCCTCCAGAACTGTGCCCCTGCTGGACAATTGCGTCCCTGGCGTTTGCGTGTGCAGGAACCCACCCTCGGAGCCCCTTGCGAATGACTGCCCTGAAAGCCTTGGAAATGTTACCTCTTCATCCTCCTCCTCCTCCTCATCCTGTGCCACATCCTCTTCCATCATCGCCCGAATTGTTTTTTCAAGGAGGCATAGAAGTGGGATAGTTAAGCTGAGAACGGCGTCATTGCCACTGGCCATGTTGGTGGAGTACTCAAAACAGCGCAACAAGGCACACAGGTCTCGCATGGAGGCCCAGTTATTGGTGGTGAAGTGGTGCTGTTCCGCAGAGCGACTCACGCGTGCGTGCTGCAGCTGAAACTCCACTATGGCCTGCTGCTGCTCGCACAGTCTTTCCAGCATGTGCAAGGTGGAGTTCCACCTTGTGGGCACGTCACATATGAGGCGGTGAGCGGGAAGGCCGAAGTTACGCTGCAGCGCTGCCAGGCGAGCAGCAGCAGGGTGAGAACGCCGAAAGTGCGCACAAACGGCCCGCACTTTCTGCAGCAGCTCTGACATATCGGGGTAGTTTTTAAGAAACCTCTGCACCACCAAATTCAGCACATGCGCCAGGCAAGGGATGTGCGTCAAACCGGCTAGGCCCAGAGCTGCTATGAGATTTCGCCCGTTATCGCACACCACCAGGCCGGGCTTGAGGCTCGCTGGCAGCAACCACTCATTTGTCTGCTGTTCCATGCTCCTCCACAACTCCTGCGCGGTGTGTGGTTTGTCCCCCAAACAGGCAAGTTGTAAAACTGCCTGCTGTCGTTTACCCCTGGCCGTGCTGAAGTTGGTGGTGAAGGTGTTACGCTGTCCGGATGAGGAGGCGGTAGAGGATGAGGAAGCGGAGTAGGAGGAGTTAGGAACAGGAGGCAAACTGAAGCGCCCTGCAATCCTCGGTGGTGGAAGGACATGCGCCAAATTGCTATCCGCCTCAGGCCCATCCGCCACTGCATTTACCCAGTGTGCCGTTAGGGAGATATAACGCCCCTGACCGTGCTTACTGGTCCACGTATCCGTAGTTAGGTGGACCTTGGCACAGATGGCGTTGCGCAGTGCACACCTGATTTTTTCCCCCACTTGGTTGTGCAGGGAAGGGATGGCTTGCCTGGAAAAGTAGTGGCGGCTGGGCACGACGTACTGTGGGACAGCCACCGACATAAGGTTTTTAAAACTGTGCGTCTCCACCAGACGGAATGACAGCATTTCAAAGGCCAATAATTTTGAAATGCTGGCATTCAGGGCCAGGGATCGCGGGTGGGTAGGGGGGTACTTCCTCTTCCTCTCAAGTGTTTGGGAGATGGAAAGCTGAACGCTTCCACGGGACATTGTGGAGATGGTTGTTGGTGACCCAGGTGGTGGTGTTGCTGACAGATCGTCTGTTTGCGGGGTGGCAGGTGCCGGTATCACTACAGATGTGGCTGGAGCGGCCGAGACTGCAGCAGAAGAGGAAGCAGGATGAGCCAGAGACGTTTCTTGGTTTTGAAGGTGTGTACTCCACTGCAGCTCGTGCTTTGCACTTAGATGCCTGATCATGCAGGTTGTGCTCAGGTTGAGAAGGTTCATGCCTCGCTTCAAGCTCTGATTGCACAGGGTGCAAACCACTCGTGTCCTGTCATCAGCACATTTTCTAAAGAACTTCCACGCTAGAGAACTCCTTTGAGCTGACTTTGGTGCGCTCGTTCCCTTGCTGCGTTGGGCAGTAGCGGGCGTAGTGTCTAGGGCACGGCCGCTCCGCTTCTGCACCCTGCTCCCTCTTCTGCTGTGCTGGTGGCTCTGTGCGACCACCGCCTCTTCCTCCAAACTACTCAGTTCACCTGCATGACGTTCATTCCATGTGGGGTCGAGGACCTCATCGTCCTCCACATCATCTTCCACCCAGTCTTCACCCCTGCCCTCCTTGTCGGTCTCCACAATGCTGAACGCCGCAGCAGTTGGCACCTGCGTTTCGTCATCATCGGAGACGTGCTGCGATGATCCTTGCATGTACTCATCTTGAGGAATAAGTGGTTGGGCATCGCTGCACTCAATCTCTTCCACTTCTGGGGCAGGGCTAGGTGGATGACCCTGGGAAACCCTGCTGACAGAGTCCTCAAAAAGAATAAGAGACTGCTGTATGGCTTGGGGCTCAGACTGCTGGCCTGATTTGCAAGGGGGTGAGGTGAAAGACGGTTGGACATTGGCTGCAGGTGCCAACTCTGACCTTTCTGCAGTAGACTGGGTGGGAGACAATGTGAAGGAACTGGAGGCACTGTCAGCAGCAAACCAATCTACTATCGCCTCAACTTGTTCTGGCCTCATCACTTCTAGGGGCGTTTGATGCCCTACCAAATACTGATGCAGGTTCTGTCGCCTACTCACACTTGAGGAAGGTGTTTCACTTGTGCGTGTAGCTGGCACAGATCGACCATGTCCTCTCCTTGCAACAGGAGCTCTACCAGCAGCACCACGACCCAGGCCACGGCCCTTATTTGACGGTCTCCTCATATTTCTGTAATTTAAGATCTTGCCCTAGAAAGGTTTTTATTGAATAGCGGAATAGAAAATATGATCCAAAAAAAGTGTATGTATATCACACGTACACAACCACACTAGGCCCCAATTACTATTGTTTGTACCCCTAAAAGGCTAGATGAGGAGTAGGGGGAGTATGGAACAGGCAGCACCCTCAAACCTTCAGAAGTATGAGATGAACCCCAACAACTTGGAAAGGTGGATCTCTCTCACACGTACCGACACAGACTATCCCGCAATTCAATTGATCCTCAAAGGTTTTTATTGAATAGCGGAATAGGAAATATGATCAAAAAAAGTGTATGTATCTCGCACGTACACAACCACACTAGGCCCCAATTACTATTGTTTGTACCCCTAAAAGGCTAGATGAGGAGTAGGGGGGGTATGGAACAGGCAGCACCCTCAAACCTTCAGAAGTATGAGATGAACCCCAACAACTTGGAAAGGTGGATCTCTCTCACACGTACCGACACAGACTATCCCGCAATTCAATTGATCCTCAAAGGTTTTTATTGAATAGCGGAATAGGAAATATGATCAAAAAAAGTGTATGTATCTCGCACGTACACAACCACACTAGGCCCCAATTACTATTGTTTGTACCCCTAAAAGGCTAGATGAGGAGTAGGGGGGGTATGGAACAGGCAGCACCCTCAAACCTTCAGAAGTATGAGATGAACCCCAACAACTTGGAAAGGTGGATCTCTCTCACACGTACCGACACAGACTATCCCGCAATTCAATTGATCCCCAAAGGTTTTTATTGAATAGCGGAATAGGAAATATGATCAAAAAATGTGTATGTATCTCACACGTACAGAAGCACACTAGGCCCCAATTACTATTGTTTGTACACCTAAAAGGATGGATGAGGAGGAGGAGGAGTATGGAACAGGCAGCACCCTCAAAGCTTCAGAAGTATGAGATGAACCCCAAAAACTTGGAAAGGTGGATCTCACACGTACCGACACAGACTATCCCGCAATTTAATTGATCCCCAAAGGTTTTTATTGAATAGCGGAATAGGAAATATGATCAAAAAATGTGTATGTATCTCACACGTACAGAAGCACACTAGGCCCCAATTACTATTGTTTGTACACCTAAAAGGATGGATGAGGAGGAGGAGGAGTATGGAACAGGCAGCACCCTCAAAGCTTCAGAAGTATGAGATGAACCCCAAAAACTTGGAAAGGTGGATCTCACACGTACCGACACAGACTATCCCGCAATTTAATTGATCCCCAAAGGTTTTTATTGAATAGCGGAATAGGAAATATGATCAAAAAAAGTGTATGTATCTCGCACGTACAGAAACACACTAGGCCCCAATTACTATTGTTTGTACACCTAAAAGGATGGATGAGGAGGAGGAGGAGTATGGAACAGGCAGCACCCTCAAAGCTTCAGAAGTATGAGATGAACCCCAAAAACTTGGAAAGGTGGATCTCACACGTACCGACACAGACTATTCCGCAATTTAATTGATCCCCAAAGGTTTTTATTGAATAGCGGAATAGGAAATATGATCAAAAAATGTGTATGTATCTCACACGTACAGAAGCACACTAGGCCCCAATTACTATTGTTTGTACACCTAAAAGGATGGATGAGGAGGAGGAGGAGTATGGAACAGGCAGCACCCTCAAAGCTTCAGAAGTATGAGATGAACCCCAAAAACTTGGAAAGGTGGATCTCACACGTACCGACACAGACTATCCCGCAATTTAATTGATCCCCAACGGTTTTTATTGAATAGCGGAATAGGAAATATGATCAAAAAAAGTGTATGTATCTCGCACGTACACAACCACACTAGGCCCCAATTACTATTGTTTGTACCCCTAAAAGGCTAGATGAGGAGTAGGGGGGGTATGGAACAGGCAGCACCCTCAAACCTTCAGAAGTATGAGATGAACCCCAACAACTTGGAAAGGTGGATCTCTCTCACACGTACCGACACAGACTATCCCGCAATTCAATTGATCCTCAAAGGTTTTTATTGAATAGCGGAATAGGAAATATGATCAAAAAAAGTGTATGTATCTCGCACGTACACAACCACACTAGGCCCCAATTACTATTGTTTGTACCCCTAAAAGGCTAGATGAGGAGTAGGGGGGGTATGGAACAGGCAGCACCCTCAAACCTTCAGAAGTATGAGATGAACCCCAACAACTTGGAAAGGTGGATCTCTCTCACACGTACCGACACAGACTATCCCGCAATTCAATTGATCCTCAAAGGTTTTTATTGAATAGCGGAATAGGAAATATGATCAAAAAAAGTGTATGTATCTCGCACGTACACAACCACACTAGGCCCCAATTACTATTGTTTGTACCCCTAAAAGGCTAGATGAGGAGTAGGGGGAGTATGGAACAGGCAGCACCCTCAAACCTTCAGAAGTATGAGATGAACCCCAACAACTTGGAAAGGTGGATCTCTCTCACACGTACCAACACAGACTATCCCCCAATTTAACTGATCCCCAAAGGTTTTTGATTAAATAGCGGAATAGAAAATATGATCCCAAAAAAGTGTATGTATATCACACGTACACAACCACACTAGGCCCCAATTACTATTGTTTGTACCCCTAAAAGGCTAGGAGTAGGGGGGAGTATGGAACAGGCAGCACCCTCAAACCTTCAGAAGTATGAGATGAACCCCAACAACTTGGAAAGGTGGATCTCTCTCACACGTACCAACACAGACTATCCCCCAATTTAACTGATCCCCAGAGGTTTTTGATTAAATAGCGGAATAGAAAATATGATCCCAAAAAAGTGTATGTATATCACACGTACACAACCACACTAGGCCCCAATTACTATTGTTTGTACCCCTAAAAGGCTAGGAGTAGGGGGAGTATGGAACAGGCAGCACCCTCAAACCTTCAGAAGTATGAGATGAACCCCAACAACTTGGAAAGGTGGATCTCTCTCACACGTACCAACACAGACTATCCCCCAATTTAACTGATCCCCAGAGGTTTTTGATTAAATAGCGGAATAGAAAATATGATCCCAAAAAAGTGTATGTATATCACACGTACACAACCACACTAGGCCCCAATTACTATTGTTTGTACCCCTAAAAGGCTAGGAGTAGGGGGAGTATGGAACAGGCAGCACCCTCAAACCTTCAGAAGTATGAGATGAACCCCAACAACTTGGAAAGGTGGATCTCTCTCACACGTACCAACACAGACTATCCCCCAATTTAACTGATCCCCAGAGGTTTTTGATTAAATAGCGGAATAGAAAATATGATCCCAAAAAAGTGTATGTATATCACACGTACACAACCACACTAGGCCCCAATTACTATTGTTTGTACCCCTAAAAGGCTAGGAGTAGGGGGGAGTATGGAACAGGCAGCACCCTCAAACCTTCAGAAGTATGAGATGAACCCCAACAACTTGGAAAGGTGGATCTCTCTCACACGTACCAACACAGACTATCCCCCAATTTAACTGATCCCCAGAGGTTTTTGATTAAATAGCGGAATAGAAAATATGATCCCAAAAAAGTGTATGTATATCACACGTACACAACCACACTAGGCCCCAATTACTATTGTTTGTACCCCTAAAAGGCTAGGAGTAGGGGGAGTATGGAACAGGCAGCACCCTCAAACCTTCAGAAGTATGAGATGAACCCCAACAACTTGGAAAGGTGGATCTCTCTCACACGTACCAACACAGACTATCCCCCAATTTAACTGATCCCCAAAGGTTTTTGATTAAATAGCGGAATAGAAAATATGATCCCAAAAAAGTGTATGTATATCACACGTACACAACCACACTAGGCCCCAATTACTATTGTTTGTACCCCTAAAAGGCTAGGAGTAGGGGGGAGTATGGAACAGGCAGCACCCTCAAACCTTCAGAAGTATGAGATGAACCCCAACAACTTGGAAAGGTGGATCTCTCTCACACGTACCAACACAGACTATCCCCCAATTTAACTGATCCCCAGAGGTTTTTGATTAAATAGCGGAATAGAAAATATGATCCCAAAAAAGTGTATGTATATCACACGTACACAACCACACTAGGCCCCAATTACTATTGTTTGTACCCCTAAAAGGCTAGGAGTAGGGGGAGTATGGAACAGGCAGCACCCTCAAACCTTCAGAAGTATGAGATGAACCCCAACAACTTGGAAAGGTGGATCTCTCTCACACGTACCAACACAGACTATCCCCCAATTTAACTGATCCCCAGAGGTTTTTGATTAAATAGCGGAATAGAAAATATGATCCCAAAAAAGTGTATGTATATCACACGTACACAACCACACTAGGCCCCAATTACTATTGTTTGTACCCCTAAAAGGCTAGGAGTAGGGGGAGTATGGAACAGGCAGCACCCTCAAACCTTCAGAAGTATGAGATGAACCCCAACAACTTGGAAAGGTGGATCTCTCTCACACGTACCAACACAGACTATCCCCCAATTTAACTGATCCCCAGAGGTTTTTGATTAAATAGCGGAATAGAAAATATGATCCCAAAAAAGTGTATGTATATCACACGTACACAACCACACTAGGCCCCAATTACTATTGTTTGTACCCCTAAAAGGCTAGGAGTAGGGGGGAGTATGGAACAGGCAGCACCCTCAAACCTTCAGAAGTATGAGATGAACCCCAACAACTTGGAAAGGTGGATCTCTCTCACACGTACCAACACAGACTATCCCCCAATTTAACTGATCCCCAGAGGTTTTTGATTAAATAGCGGAATAGAAAATATGATCCCAAAAAAGTGTATGTATATCACACGTACACAACCACACTAGGCCCCAATTACTATTGTTTGTACCCCTAAAAGGCTAGGAGTAGGGGGGAGTATGGAACAGGCAGCACCCTCAAACCTTCAGAAGTATGAGATGAACCCCAACAACTTGGAAAGGTGGATCTCTCTCACACGTACCAACACAGACTATCCCCCAATTTAACTGATCCCCAGAGGTTTTTGATTAAATAGCGGAATAGAAAATATGATCCCAAAAAAGTGTATGTATATCACACGTACACAACCACACTAGGCCCCAATTACTATTGTTTGTACCCCTAAAAGGCTAGGAGTAGGGGGGAGTATGGAACAGGCAGCACCCTCAAACCTTCAGAAGTATGAGATGAACCCCAACAACTTGGAAAGGTGGATCTCTCTCACACGTACCAACACAGACTATCCCCCAATTTAACTGATCCCCAGAGGTTTTTGATTAAATAGCGGAATAGAAAATATGATCCCAAAAAAGTGTATGTATATCACACGTACACAACCACACTAGGCCCCAATTACTATTGTTTGTACCCCTAAAAGGCTAGGAGTAGGGGGGAGTATGGAACAGGCAGCACCCTCAAACCTTCAGAAGTATGAGATGAACCCCAACAACTTGGAAAGGTGGATCTCTCTCACACGTACCAACACAGACTATCCCCCAATTTAACTGATCCCCAGAGGTTTTTGATTAAATAGCGGAATAGAAAATATGATCCCAAAAAAGTGTATGTATATCACACGTACACAACCACACTAGGCCCCAATTACTATTGTTTGTACCCCTAAAAGGCTAGGAGTAGGGGGAGTATGGAACAGGCAGCACCCTCAAACCTTCAGAAGTATGAGATGAACCCCAACAACTTGGAAAGGTGGATCTCTCTCACACGTACCAACACAGACTATCCCCCAATTTAACTGATCCCCAAAGGTTTTTGATTAAATAGCGGAATAGAAAATATGATCCCAAAAAAGTGTATGTATATCACACGTACACAACCACACTAGGCCCCAATTACTATTGTTTGTACCCCTAAAAGGCTAGGAGTAGGGGGAGTATGGAACAGGCAGCACCCTCAAACCTTCAGAAGTATGAGATGAACCCCAACAACTTGGAAAGGTGGATCTCTCTCACACGTACCAACACAGACTATCCCCCAATTTAACTGATCCCCAGAGGTTTTTGATTAAATAGCGGAATAGAAAATATGATCCCAAAAAAGTGTATGTATATCACACGTACACAACCACACTAGGCCCCAATTACTATTGTTTGTACCCCTAAAAGGCTAGGAGTAGGGGGGAGTATGGAACAGGCAGCACCCTCAAACCTTCAGAAGTATGAGATGAACCCCAACAACTTGGAAAGGTGGATCTCTCTCACACGTACCAACACAGACTATCCCCCAATTTAACTGATCCCCAGAGGTTTTTGATTAAATAGCGGAATAGAAAATATGATCCCAAAAAAGTGTATGTATATCACACGTACACAACCACACTAGGCCCCAATTACTATTGTTTGTACCCCTAAAAGGCTAGGAGTAGGGGGGAGTATGGAACAGGCAGCACCCTCAAACCTTCAGAAGTATGAGATGAACCCCAACAACTTGGAAAGGTGGATCTCTCTCACACGTACCAACACAGACTATCCCCCAATTTAACTGATCCCCAGAGGTTTTTGATTAAATAGCGGAATAGAAAATATGATCCCAAAAAAGTGTATGTATATCACACGTACACAACCACACTAGGCCCCAATTACTATTGTTTGTACCCCTAAAAGGCTAGGAGTAGGGGGGAGTATGGAACAGGCAGCACCCTCAAACCTTCAGAAGTATGAGATGAACCCCAACAACTTGGAAAGGTGGATCTCTCTCACACGTACCAACACAGACTATCCCCCAATTTAACTGATCCCCAGAGGTTTTTGATTAAATAGCGGAATAGAAAATATGATCCCAAAAAAGTGTATGTATATCACACGTACACAACCACACTAGGCCCCAATTACTATTGTTTGTACCCCTAAAAGGCTAGATGAGGAGTAGGGGGAGTATGGAACAGGCAGCACCCTCAAACCTTCAGTATGAGATTGTGTTCACTGTACCCCACAAAGATTGAGTTCACTGCACCCCACAATGATTGTGTTCACTGCACCCCACAAAGATTGTGTTCACTGCACCTCACAAAGATTGTGTTCACTGTACCCCCCAAAGATTGTGTTCACTGCACCCCACAAAGATTCTGTTCACTGTACCCCACAAAGATTGTGTTCACTGCACCCCAAAAAGATTGTGTTCACTGCACCCCAAAAAGGATGTTGTTCACTGCACCCCAAAAAGGATGTTGTTCACTCCACCCCAAAAAGATTGTGTTCACTGCACCCCACAAAGATTGTGTTCACTGCACCCCAAAAAGATTGTGTTCACTGCACCCCAAAAATGATTTTGTTCACTGCACCCCAAAAAGGATTTTGTTCACTGCACCCCAAAAAGGATGTTGTTCACTCCACCCCAAAAAGATTGTGTTCACTGCACCCCAAAAAGATTGTGTTCACTGCACCCCACAAAGGATTTTGTTCACTGCACCCCAAAAAGATTGTGTTCACTGCACCCCAAAAAGGATGTTGTTCACTGCACCCCAAAAAGGATTTTGTTCACTGCACCCCAAAAAGATTGTGTTCACTGCACCCCACAAAGGATTTTGTTCACTGCACCCCACAAAGATTGTGTTCACTGCACACCAAAAAGGATTGTGTTCACTGCACCCCAAAAAGATTTTGTTCACTGCACCCCAAAAAGATTGTGTTCACTGCAGCCCAAAAAGATTGTGTTCACTGCAGCCCAAAAAGATTGTGTTCACTGCAGCCCAAAAAGATTGTGTTCACTGCAGCTCACACACAGAAAAATGGATGTGGATCACTGACACCTGCCTATCTCCAATCCCACACCACACAGCAATATCGATTGTAGTTTGTAGAACACAGTTTCCCTAAAATTCAGCAGACTCTGTCCCTAACAGGATTGAGAAGAGATCGTAGATCAGGATTGAGTGCAGATTCACCCCACCCCCCACACAGCAATATCGATTGTAGTTTGTAGAACACAGTTTCCCTAAAATTCAGCAGACTCTGTCCCTAACAGGATTGAGAAGAGATCGTAGATCAGGATTGAGTGCAGATTCACCCCACCCCCCACACAGAAATATCGATTGTAGTTTGTAGAACACAGTTTCCCTAAAATTCAGCAGACTCTGTCCCTAACAGGATTGAGAAGAGATCGTAGATCAGGATTGAGTGCAGATTCACCCCACCCCCCACACAGCAATATCGATTGTAGTTTGTAGAAGACACTGACCCTATATAATTCAGCAGACTCTATCCCTAAAATGCCTACAACTCGCCCTGCCTAAACACTCCGACCTGTCCCTCAATTCTATCCGGACACAAATGGTTTTTTCCTGCCTATCTTTCCCTAATCAGCAGCCAGCACGTTGATGTGTGCTCTGTCCCTGAATCTAAGCAGCATAATGACGCCGCTGCGGCTGCCTCGAACTTATAAAGACTTGGTCACATGCTTCAGACGGCCAATCACAGCTACTGAGACATTTGCAGGCATGGCTGGGATGGCTTAAGGCACACCAGTTAAACGATTGTTGATTGGCTGTTGAAAGCCCGCCATGAAAAGAGCGCCAAAGCATGCAAAACCCGGAAATAAAACGACCGAACACGGAGTTTTACCCGAACATACAGTAAAGTGTCCGTGTCCGTGTTCAGACGGGTACAAAAAATCCAATTATTCGGTACGAACACGAATAATACAGTCCGTGTTCGCTCAACACTATTCCCCACCACTCACTACTCCTTACCCCTCTGGCATACCTTGCTTTGAGACTGCTGGACGGGGTTTTTGGTATTACGCCCCTTGATGGCTTTTAATTCACCAACATAGTTCTCCAACCTGCTATGTTAAATTAGTACTTGCTTAAGGTCCTGAGGAAGCGCAGTAGCACAAAACATGTAGAGCTACATCAAGCTACACCATGCCTGCCTGGTTACTGGTAGTCGCATCATGGTGGTCATAAGGCCCTCTTGGTGTTGTAGTGGGTGTGACTAGTATATCTTATTTAGCAGATAACTGTGATTTTTATATACACATATTTTCATTCTTTTTTATGTTGTAGAATAATTTGTAATAAAATGTATAGTTTTTTTTATTGAATTGATGTTGTCTGGTGCCTATAAAGTCCATTGTTCTGTCAAATATACAGACAGTGGTACAAACATATCAAAATTCGGCCAGTTCCTGCTGAACAAACCAACTTTCGGTACCTGTATACCCAGCTTTAGTTTACTTCAGTCCAACTTCACAGATTAGTCTTTCCTGCTTCCAATATTATACTTTCTATTATCCTGAGTTCAATAAATCATTTTATTTTCTAAATTCAAGAAAATAACTGTACGAAAATGTTAGAAATTTTAGCTAGGGAAGGTTTAATGATGGCAGGAAGAAGAATGAAAAGAATGTGAATATTACTAAAGAATACATTTAACAAAAGCATTTCGCTCCAGAACAAAAACAAGTAACAAAAATAAATATTAAGCCTCATGCATGCTGGCAGAAAAAGCGTTGCTTGTAAAATATATTTATTTTTTCCTCTGAATGCAGCTACATGTGTCCACACATATTCTGGCATTTAGATTCATATTTTAGAGCAGTAGACTGAAGCAGAAAAAAAACATGCCTCAAGCTCCCGTTTGGAGAGGAGCTTACTAACATAATATATGAACATATGCGCATAAACGCATGCGTATGGGCGAAAAATCATCCAAGCAGCTAGAATAAATTAATATCTTGGCCAGTAGAAAGAGTTTACACTCATAAGCTTATGCACGCCATATGTCTGTAAATGTTCATAAGCACGCATAATTACACACCAAAACAGGATCAGTCTGTCAGAGTTCAAGCCTGTATTCCACTACACAACCAGAAGTTTTCTGTACTCCAATACACCTTGCAGTATTCATAATCTTCCTTCTGAATTCTTCATAGTATTAAATAAAAACCACAGCAAGTGTGCAGGCATGATATCGCAGAGAGCTGTCACTGGCAGATACAGTATAAGAAAATATTTAATGGTTGCATTTTCAACATCTACTGCAAACTAAAACAATCATTTTGGACGTACTAGCCATTTCAGAGTTAAGAGAATGATTAATCCAAAAAGGGAATTTGTTTTCTGGAAACCGTATAAGGATAACAGGTCAATTACACTACCAACAACTATATGATGCAATGGGCACACTGTCACAAGCAATTAAAGTGTTCAAATGTGCCACCACATTTTACTATCTTATTGCACTTTCACAGGACCACTGATAAAGGGGTATAAGCAGCTCTCCTCTACTGGCCCTGGATCCTGTCAGATCAGCAGGGGAGCCCAAGTTCCAGGTTCACCTGGATTGGCAAACTCTGGAATAGAAAGAGAAACTTAGGGCCCCGCCCACCAGCCACTGATTGGAGAAGGAGAGGACTGGGGGGAGAAATTGCCCATTAAAATTGTGAAGCGGAGCAAAATTCTCAGCCCTGCTCAACTGCCATTGATGGGGGCTGGAAATGGGCCATATAAGGCACATTCGGAAGGATGATGAGCCCCGTACTGCATGCAGATATGCATTTTGCCCTCCCCCGCAGAGCTGAATGCAGGAAGCCCATAGAAGTGGGTGCAGACGTAGCAGCTTTTCGGACCCAGTAGCGCAAAAAAATTTGGATTGGTGATCTGTGCACGTGTTCCTGCCAGCATGTTAAATTTTGGCATGCGACTGTGTCTGTGCAGCTTCTGCATCTGCACCCATTTCTATGGGCTGCCTGCATGCAGCACTGAGGGGGGATGCAGACACAACAAAATGTGGCTCTGCACAGAGGACAGGGCTCACCGTCCTCCTGAATTAGCCCTTAAACTCCAGAGTAGGATGAAAATTTGTGGGCCCCTCCCACTTGCCATTGGTTATAGGGGGGGGGGGACTGGGGGCCAGACCACCCATTCAACTTTCTCAAGTGTTTGTGTCTGTATGTTAGTGTGCCTGTCTGTGTGAGTGTCTGTCAGTATGTAAGTGTGTGAATCTGTATGTAGCAAGGTTTCTAGGCCTGATGTGGGTCTTCCATTAGTACCGGTAATCTCTCCAGCCCATGTGAGCTGTGACCCTGGGTGTGATAACTGAAGCAGCGACAACTCCGGCAACTTTGTTTGTGGTTTTTTTATTGGAATAAAGGGGATGGGATGGGAGAAAGAAATTAGTGGGATACTCCTTGAGACTTGAACTAATTACAATTGGGACTTTGCTTCTGAAATGCCCGTTGGCGCTTCCTTGACGCCAGCTGGCGCCAGCCAACGCTCACTGACACTGAGAATATTCTGTAAAACAGAAGAAGTGCTGAATCCTCGACTTATAGTCCAGAAGATCCAAGACTGAGAACAGTAGAACTCCTGACACTGTTGTACTATGAAAGTCACTGAATACTTTCCCCCGCCTGACACAGCTTGAGGTAGTATATAGTAGAATTCTGTATAGCTGTCACTTTAACTGGCATGCTCTGTACAATTTAGGGCCCACACTGCAGGTGCCCCCTTTAATCTTGAACTCTTCAGGGTCCACTGACTATGTACCCCCTCTGTAGCTTCAGGGTCCTCAACCTAGGTACCCCCTTTACAGCTAGCTGACACTGGATCCCAGAACCTCTTCAGGAGTGGTCCCCTCTAACTTCAGTCAGACCCCCAGGGGCAATCCTCAGTACTCACGACCTGTGTAGGCTTTCCTGGGACTGGACCCCTCTCTCTCTCCGCAGGCTCTCGGCACCCTGAGACATCCGCATTCCTCAGACAGGAGGAGAGAAAGCCTCACTCTCCTTTCAAGGACTGCTCCCGCCAAAGACACCGTGCCACGCACTTCCCCCCAGACTAATACCCACTCCCAGAATCCTTTGCAGCATAATCTGCCTTTTGGGTCGTTACAAGCTGGGATGTGTCCCCTGATTGGGCTTCCCACACTGCCCTATTAGAAGCCTCTCACAGGAGCCAGTGGGGATACTTCTCCCCTCAGCAGGCACATCTGGAAGCCCTGACTCCCTAGCCAAATAAATCACAGCCCTGCTGTTAGGCAGACAAGGCCCACTATACATTTACCTAGCACCTACCTGTAGGGTGCTATGCTACATGTTTATGCGTGTCTGTTTGTATGTGAGTGTGTCTGTCTGTGTGAAAATGTGTAGGTCTGTTTGTCAGTCTATACGTGAATGTGTATATTCACTCTCCTTGAGAGCCCCAGTTTCCATGAGAAGTCCCTGTGTTTGGATTACATCCCCTTCCTTCATTTACACATCCCTAAATTCTGTTGGCTCTCATCTCTGGGCTCTTGGGTGTGGGTATGTATGGGGGATAAGATCATCCAATAGCACCTGAACCATGGGCATCACTTGTGTGATGCACATGCCCAACTTCTCTTGCCTGGTGTCCCATGTGCATTACATACTTTTTGACATACTTCTGACCCCTGCACTTTGTACATTCCACATGACACCTGAACTCGCTATATTGCACCGCTTCATGGTTCCTCTCCTGTGCTAAAGAATAGCTCTAAATTTTAATTTTTCCCTCTGTTTTTATTGGATTTTATTGGAACGTGTATTAATAACAAATTATTGCATATATCCTGTTCAAAATTAGAATTTCATTTTTTTTAGGGCCTTACTAAAGAAGTGCTGTTGTGCAAGTTTGTAAAGCTAGTCCATAATTTATGTACAATAAATTAACCCAAATATTTATTCTGTGAATCTGTTTTAGGTAGAAAACATGCTGCCGAGAATCCTTTTTCTATGTGGATTGCTTGATGCCTTTTCACAATTTGCAATGGGTTGTCCATCTAAGTGTAACTGCTTTAATGAAGTTAAAGTTTTCTGCTCTGGTGATGCAATTATGCAGATCCCTATCGATATCCCCACCAATGTCGCTGAGCTTGTGTTTTTGGAAACATCCATAAATACATTGGCAAGTGAAGGCTTTGCAAGATATAGAAATTTAAGAAAGATCATTTTTATCAGCAACTTTATAAATATTATCAACCCGAATGCATTTAAGGGGCTGCTTCATTTAACCAACTTGGAAATTTCAGCTAATCCGCTCTCAGATCTGAAACCTGGGATGCTAAATGAACTCACAGAACTTCGAAAACTTACCATCACACACAATGCCATCCAAACTATCCCTTGTGGATTCTTTGAAAAGACCACACAACTGGAAATACTTGCATTACAAGGTAACAATATATCACATCTTTGTTCCTTACTGTTCGATCCACTGGTGAACCTTCAAGAACTAAATCTTGGTTCTAATGAAATTGGAAAATTGTCTGCTGATCTTTTTAAACCCCTTGTAAACTTGCGTATTCTCCATCTGAACAACAACCACATAACCGAAATCAGTCACGGTACCTTTGATATGTTAACAAACCTTACTGAGATAACACTAAATGGGAATCATTTGAGCAAGATTTACCATTCTCTTTTTGGAAAATTGACATCCCTAAAGAAGTTAACCCTCAGTTCCAACTCAATAAAACATCTAAATTTTAGTCCATTTTCCACATTGCACAACCTAACATGGTTAACTGTTGAAAGAAACCACATTCAAATTCTTTCTTCTGAAGTTTTTGTTGATTTGAAAAACCTAATACTTCTGTCACTGAGTGGGAACCAACTGAAGACCATTCCTGGACGTATTTTTTCAAGCCTAGACAAACTTCAAACTTTAGTTCTGTCTATAAACTTAATTGAAAAGTTACAGAACACAGCTTTTTTTGGTCTTGAGTCTCTCACTCACCTTTACCTTGAAGACAACCATTTAAGCATTATTGATAAAAACACATTCAAAAATTTAACTAATCTCGCTGCCATCAGTCTACAGAACAACAGGCTGACCACGCTTCCAGGAGATATATTTGATGGATTATACAACTTGATATCTCTGAATCTTCAAAACAATCTCTGGTGGTGTAACTGTTCATTGAATAATTTTAGAAACTGGATAATTGACAATCAAGATTTGACTCAACTTTCAGATATAGTTTGCGAGGGGCCACTGCATCTTCAGGGAAAACTGGTAAAGCTCGTGAAAATAAGGGAACTTAATTGTACTCTACCTAAATATGTTCCCCAGAACCCATCTTTTAAGAGTATAGAGACAGTAGGCGCAAAGGTCTCTGTCGCTGAGGAACCTGTTGTAGACTGCAAAGGTCGTTACTCCTATGATGGTAGTATAGATATTTTTTGTGAAGTATTGACATGTAAAGATATTCATGTTAAAGTGTCAGTATGGAATACGACCACACAGATCAAAGACAGTCATATCAACACAAAGGGAGAAGTTTTGTGTCCTGCCAACTTAACCTTCACCATTACTACCGTATAATATTTTAGTTCTGTGCAGTTCCAGACCTAAAAATTATATTTATATACAAACTTCTATGTGTCTATAAATAAAAAATAAAAAAATGGTATTAGGCCCTTTACACACAGGGTGGATTCTATTGCAGTCTGTCTGTTTAGCAGGTGGATGACTGGTCCTTGTCTGCTCCGCTTATGCAAAGCGCACAGCCCACTCTCCTCTATGGACAGTTGGATGTCCACCTGTTTGTTTACACCCGACTGTCATCCAATCTGATCCAAAAAAGAACGAATCTCCATTTTTGTTGGACAGGATTGGATGAAATGTCGGCGGGTGTCAACAGACATATGTCTGTTGACACCTGCCGCCCCATAGAGGATAATAGAGGGTCTGATCGGGTCTGCCTGAAAAACTGACAGGCAGACCAATTGGTCCACCTGTGTGAATGGGCCCTTAAACTCAAAAGCAAACATTCATTATGATGCAGCTTACCAATTCTTAGATGTGATGGCTGCATTTGTTTTCTATTTTGGCCTTTCTTTCCTGTATTTTCACCTGGTGATCTGGCCAGCAAATCGGTTGTTTTTCAACAGAACAAACTGGTTGGATAGTTGAGACTAGCCATTAGATGGAGTTCAGCTTCAATTTGTTAGTGAATCTAAATTTGCCAGAGCATCTGATACTCCCCACCACCCAGATTAACAATGCTGCTTTCCAAAGGTGCCCTCTTTGCTCCTTCATCCAGAGTGGAGGCACTCTAACACAGGAGTTGTGGTACTGGTCAGATCACCAGGATAAAACGGGAGGGGGTCTAAAAAAAATTAATCAAATGCAGCCACCAGATCTGATGACTGGTAAGCTGCAATATATTACATTTTTGGTTTGGGGTTTAAAACGCCTTTAAAGGCCAGGATACGACCCAGAAGTTAGGGAGCAAATAATTTTTTCTAACTGAGTGCACTGTTGTTTGTAAATTAGTGGAATATTAAAGTGTATGCAAAGCCCATTATTTAGTCTTGGATAGAGTTTGACAGTGGTAAAACTGCATTGTTTTTATTGTTATTCCCCCTCCACCTGAGAGATCTGCCTCCTATATCTTTCCTAATGACCATTGTCTTCAGTACAAAAGGTAGGAAATCCACACAGGAACAGGCAGTGGGTAGAAATCTTTCCATGGGAACACCTGTTTAGGTGACAACTGCATGAGAGGGGATTTCCCCTTTCCCCTTGGAGAGTTTTCCTCTTAGTTCCCGTTCCATCTCTGGGACTAAAAAGTCCAGGGAAATCACTGTGACCTGACAGGGGTCTTAACCATACCTTACACTATCCAAAACAAAAAAAAAGTCTTGACTTTACTTACACTTTAATATTGTATTTGACTCAAATTACCCTAGGTTGAAGTTTGTTAGTACTGACCTTCTGGATGCCATATATAAAATATTTTTTTCTTTTTTTAGATCAGTTTATGTATAGCACAGTTGAAATATACAACTATATGTACTAATATCAGCAAAAAGACATTAGATGCTTAACAAGTTTTATAAGAGCAACTCACACAGAAACTTATGTATACTATGCAAGATTTAAATTTTTCTAATGAATAAAGCAATTACTATTGTAGCTGTATGAATGGTCTGATCAATATGTACTTTTCTACTCCCACACTCAAAAGAGATTCAGCTTCCTTCAGATTTTCTGAAGACTTTTGTCTTTAGACTTACCAAAACCATATAATATGAGGTCAAACCTAAACACTTTCAATTTGTATGCAATCTGGCAGGCCCTTGCACTACATAGAAAAGGTAAATATGAAGGAAATCTAACCACAAAAGTTGGATAGTGTGTATCCAGCTTAAGCAGCAGTATTGTTGAACCAACTAAAAATTATATGAATAGGTTTCCGTCTCACATCATATAGATACATGCATATTGGAGTCAACCTTGGAAAATGGTGAAAACGTTCTACCATGGATTGGATAGTAAGAGGAATCAAAGAGTTGTATAAAATTTATATTTATCACAGACTAACTTAAAACATATCAGGTGAGACTTCAGGAGCCTAATACGTACAGGAATAAAGGCAAAGGGGGGGGGGATGTGACTGAAACCTTTAAATATATTAAGAGTGTAAAATATGTGTAAGAACCTCTGCGCTGCTCTGGCCTCTCTAGATCTCTCAATAAAAAGATGTTCACACATCTGTTAAACCACCAATACAAAATTGTAACTCAATAAGTCAATATAGTGAAGCGCTTTTTCAAATAAAGTTACTGATTCCAATACTACCACACAATTAACATACTCTATGCAAACATGATAATAGTGCACATAATTCCAAACAGCTAAAGTTTGTTTATTTCAGTAATTCAATTTAAAAAGTGAAATTCATATATTTTATATAGATGTGTTACACACAGAGTGATATATTTCAAGCATTTCTTTCTTTTAATTTTGATGAATATGGCTTACAGCTAGTAAAAACCCAGAATTCAATATCTTAGAAAATTAGAATATTACATGGGACCAATAAAAAAATAAATAAAAAAAAGGATTTATAATACAGAAATGTTGGCTTACTGAAAAGTATGTCCATGTACAGTATAGTATGCACTTAATACTTGGTCGAGCTCCTTTGCATGAATTACTGCATCAATGCAGCATGCCATGGAGGCATTCATCTGTTGCGACTGGGCCCTGGAGTTCCACCACTGTAAGTCCGTTCCTCAGTCCTTTGTTTATTCATTCTGCCGTGTGGGGGGTGTGGCTGGCCGCTGAGGGGAGGCGGAGCTGAGCACAGGAGTCTGGAGAACCGCCTATCCTCTCCAGGGATTGAGAGAAGCCGTGTAGGGAGGAGGAGTAGGAGATAAAAAAAAAACAGTCAGCTGACCAGCTGACACCAATAGAGATAGGGGGAGGAGCTCTCCCCTCTGTAAGGATACCCCATGGAGGCACGTGTAGTGGATGCTGAGGGGGAATGGACTGACTGACAAGGTAAGTAACATATTGCTAGTGCAACTGATCCCATCCTCCACCACCTCTGCCTATTACTGATCCCCCCCCACCACAGATCTCATTCCTATTCCCCCATCACCTCTACAACAGATAGGAATGAGATCTGTGGTGGGGGGATCATTAAGAGGCAGAGGTGGAGGGGGGAGAATGACACCACCACTGTCACTACCCCCTCTCACCACCACTGCTGTCACTAATTCCACCCTCCTCACCACCACATCCGCTGTCACTAATCCCACCCCCTCACCACCACCGCTGTCACTAATTCCACCCCCCCTCACCACCACCGCTGTCACTAATTCCACCCTCCTCACTATCACCACCGCTGTCACTAATTCCACGCCCTCACCACCACCGCTGTCACTAATTCCACCCCGCTTACCACCACTGCTGTCACTAATTCCACCCCACTCACCACCACCGCTGTCATTAATTCCACCCCCCTCACCACCACCGCTTTCACTTATTCCACCCTCCTCACCACCACCACCGCTGTCACTAATTCCACCCCCCTCACCACCGCCACCCCTATCACTAATTCCATCCCCCTCACCACCACCGCTGTCACTAATCCCACCCCCTCACCACCGCCACCCCTGTCACTAATTCCACCCCACTCACCATCACCACTGTCACTAATTCCACCCCACTCACCACCACCGCTGTCACTAATCCCACCCCCCTACTACCACCACTGTCAGTAATCCCTCACCACCACGCTGTCACTTATCCCACCCCCTCACCACCATCACTGCCACATATCCTACCCCCTCACCACCACCGCTGTCACTAATTCCACCGCCCTTACCACCACCACTGTCACTAATTCCACCCTCCTTACCACCACCACCGCTGTCACTAATACCACCACCATTGTCACTAATTCCACCCCCTTCACCACCACCGCTGTCACTAATGCCACCCTCCTCACCACCACCACCACTGTCATTAATTCCACCCCCCTCACCACCACCACCACTGTCACTAATTCCACACCCCTCACAACCACCACTGTCACTAATTCCACACCCCTCACAACCACCACTGTCACTAATTCCACCCTCCTCATCACCACCAAAACTGTCACTAATTCCACCCCCCTCACTACCACCGCTGTCACTAATTCCACCCCCTTCACCACCACCGCTGTCACAAATTCCATCCTCCTCACCACCACCACCGTTGTCACTAATTCCACCCCCCTCACCACCGCCACCCCTGTCTCTAATTCCACTCGACAAAACAGTCAATGCTCTCACTAATTCCACCCCCCTCACCACCACCGCTGTCACTAATCCCACCCCCCTCACCACCACCACTGTCACTAATCCCACCCCACTCACCACCATCGCTGTCACTTATCCCACCCCACTCACCACCACCGCTGTCACTAATCCCACCCCCTCACCCCCGCTGCCACTGATCCTACCCCCTCACCACCACCGCTGTCACTAATTCCACCCCACTCACCACCACCACTGTCACTAATCCCGCCCCACTCACCACCACCGCTGTCACTAATTCCACCCCCCCTCACCACCACCATTGTCACTAATTTTACTCCCCTCACCACCACCGCTGTCAGTAATTCCACCCCCCTCACCACCACCGCTGTCACTAATTTCACTCCCCTCACCACCACCGATGTCACTAATTCCACTGCCCTCACCACCACCGCAGTCACTAATTCCACCCTCCTCACCACCACCGCTGTCACTAATTCCACCCTCCTCACCACCACCGCTGTCACTAATTCCACCCCCCTCACCACCACCCCTGGCACTAATTCCACCCTCTTCACCACCACCGCTGTCACTAATTCCACCCTTCTCACCACCACCGCTGTCACTTATTCCACCCTTCTCACCACCAACGCTGTCACTGATCGCATCCCACCCCCACCACCACCACCGTTGCCACTGTTCCCATCCCAACCCCCCACCACTACCACCACCAACCACTCATCCCATCCCCCCACCACTACCACCACCACTCATCCCATCCCACCACCGCTGCCACTGATTCCATCCCACCATCACCTCTGCAACTAATCCCATGCTATCTGCCCACCACTGCCACTCATCCCATCCTATCCCCCCACCACTACCACCACCACTGCCACTCATCCCATTCCATCTACCCCACCACTACTACTGCCACTGATCCCATCCCCCCCCCCCACAGCTGCCAATCATGCCATCTGTAGCGGTTGCCCCCATGGAAAGAGGGGTTTCGCCGCCAGAGATGTTCTCTTCCCCCTAGTGGGAGGGATGCTGTAGAGTGGAGCAGGAACCGCTCTTACCAGAGCTTGGGATTTAGCGATCCAAGCCGAAGGGAGATAGAGCTGGTATAGCCTTCTCCCACAAACATGAGGTGACACTCTATGTTGTGAGTCTAAGCAAGAACTGTTTATTAAATTCCAAGACATACAGTTTTACACATAGCTAGGGGGCACTCCCCTTAGCCTTGCCAAAAGGGGGGAAGGGGACAAGGACCAACCAATGAGAACTGAACATGTGTACATTGAAACAGGCTACAGATAACCTAATGCACACCCCCTGTGGAGAGATGTCTCCAGTCTAGACCATTGTCTGTGTCATGAATCCACACAATTAGACACAGAAACAGGAAGGGGGGGGGTATGGGGGGAGAAGGGCTGTAGCATTACATTACATTAACTCAATGCTATGAGTCATGCCATCTTCAGTTGTTCAGAGGATGAATAAAGGGAAAATAAAATGCAATAAAAGGGCAATGTCCCAAACTCATAGGAAAATGACACGAAGGGGTTTACAATCCAGGGACAGGGTGATCCGTCACACATAGTAATGGTTAGTACCGTCACATCTCTTCCCCCCAAAGGTAGACTAATCCAGGTACCAGACCTCCAACTGGTCTGTGCCTGAGTTAGTCGGGTAACAAGTCCCAAAGAGTCAATCCAGGGAGTTCCAAGTAAATCGGCCATGGCCCCCTCCTCCCAAACCAAAACCTATCCCATATGATCGCACCCCATCCAAACATTCAAGCGTCTGGACCTCAGAATGTAAGTAGGTCTCCGTGATGTGGGCCTGGGATCTGGACCGGCAGCAACGCTGAGGTCAAGTGGCCTAGGTTGTTCCCCAGTAAGACGTTGGTGGGGCGCTCCTGTATCAACCCCACATCAATCAGACCTGACCCAGCACCTCAATTCAAGTGGACCCTTGCAATGGGTATCCAGTGCACCCCTCCCCCTGCTACCCGTACCACTACTGAACCTCCAGTTCGGGCGGCATCTGGGACCAAATGTCGCTTGACCAAAGTGAGAGTGGCTCCCGTGTCTCAGAGACCTCGCACAGGCTTTCCGTTTAACTGGACAGATTGGCAATGGTGCTGTCGGTTCTCTGTAGCGGCTTTCACTGGGTTAGCTTCGTGAAGGGCACCCAATTGCTCCTCGGTGGGTTTGAATATTGGCATGACTGGGGGAGCCTCTGTGTGATAGTAGGGGACCGTTGTCTTTACTGGAGGGGGTGACCCTGGTCGGATCCATGCAGCTTGGTCCCTGCTCTGGGTACAGTCTCGTTGGTAGTGCCCAACCTGCTTGCACCTGTAGCACTGTACCCCACTGCGGGATTGGTATCTGCGTGCCTGTGAGTTGGAGGAGTCCCCCCCTCTCTGTGGTAGGGGTGGTCCAAGATTGGGAATCCGGGGCTTGAGCATTGGTCTGAGGCTAGGTTGTTGCTGCCTGTGGCCATGGTAGTAGTGGACGGATGTCCGTGCTGGGGAAGGTGGTCCTGCTCGAAGCCATGAATCGTGGTTCCTTCTCTGGTCACAGTTTCTCTGGTAGTGTCCGAACTGTTTGCACCGATGGCACTGTACCTGGCGTTGCTGTTGGAAGCATGGTGGTGGGCGATTACAGGTACCTGGGTTTCGGGTTGGTGCCACTGGTCCTGGAGCAGGTCTTATGGAGGGTTGCTCCGTTTTTCTGGAGTCAATATACTCATCAGCCAGACGAGCTGCTTCGGGTAAGGTGAGCGGTCTCCGATCCCGAATCCATACCTGTATCTCTCTGGCTGCAGGGTATTGAAAAAATGTTCCAATAGAAACAGCTGTAACACATCCTCTCCTGATATGGCTTAACAACCGGTAATCCAGAGGGAGGCTGTTCTGTAAAGACGGCAGGCCCACTCTGTGTAGGAATCCCCGCTGTGCTTTTTGGACTCCCGGAAACGTATCCTATACGCCTCGGGGGTGACTGAGTACCGGGCAAGCAAAGCCTCCTTGAGTGCTGGGTAGAGGTGAATCTCCTCATCAGTTATAGCTCTAAAGGCTTCGGCAGCTCTACCTGTTAACTTCCCAGCCAGGATGGTGACCCATTCGTCTGTGGGTACTTTGTGTAAGGCACATTGTCTTTCAAAGTCAGCTAAGTAGCCATCTATTTCCCCCTCCGATTCCCGGAAGCTCTTAAAGGCTGTGAAGGGTACCTTTTTCCGTTCTGTTAGGGCTGGAGCATTCTCCACAGTTGGGCTCACTGGTCTCTGGATCTCCGCCATGCGCAACTGGCATTGTAGTTTCTCCCAGTTCTCAGCGATAGCGGCGTTCATCACCTGGGAAATTATGTCTGCAGGGGGATTGGGTCCATACAACGCCAACCGCATACGCACAGTCCGCATCAACTCATCCTCCAGGTTTGGGGCTACTGCTTCAGTCACATCGTCGTTTCGGTCCATTTCAATCAGCTCTTCCAGTAGTTGCTTTTTGGTATGGTTATTTGTTGGTCGGCCACGGTTCTCCAACAAATCTTTCAAGGTTGACCTCTTCAAGTTTCCGTAGCGATTCTCCATCTGATCATTCCATTCTTGGAACCAGTTGTAGCATCTCCTCTAGGGGAAAAGAACCATCCCACCACTTGCCACCAGTTGTAGCGGTTGCCCCCATGGAAAGAGGGGTTTCGCCGCCAGAGATGTTCTCTTCCCCCTAGTGGGAGGGATACTGTAGAGTGGAGCAGGAACTGCTCTTACCAGAGCTAGGGATTTAGCGATCCAAGCCGAAGGGAGATAGAGCTGGTACAGCCTTCTCCCACAAACATGAGGTGACACTCTATGTTGTGAGTCTAAGCAAGAACTGTTTATTAAATTCCAAGACATACAGTTTTACACACAGCTAAGGGGCACTCCCCTTAGCCTTGCCAAAAGGGAGGAAGGGGACAAGGACCAACCAATGAGAACTGAACATTTGTACTTTAAAACAGGCTACAGATAACCTAATGCACACCCCCTGCGGAGAGATGTCTCCAGTCCAGACCATTGTCTGTGTCATGAATCCACACAATTAGACACAGAAACAGGAAGGAGGGGGGTATGGGGGGAGAAGGGCTGTAGCATTACATTACATTAACTCAATGCCATGAGTCATGCCATCTTCAGTTGTTCAGAGGATGAATAAAGGGGAAATAAAATGCAATAAAAGGGCAATGTCCCAAACTCATAGGAAAATGACACGAAGGGGTTTACAATCCAGGGACAAGGTGATCCGTCACACATAGTGACGGTTAGTACTGTCACACCATCCCTTTACCGCTGCCACTTATTCCATTCCCCCCATTACCGCTGCCACTCATCCCATTGCATCCTCTCATCACTACCACCACCGCTGCGACTCATTCCAACCCTATGCTCCAGGGGGTCCATGTCTCACCCCTGTACACCTGGATAGAAGGGGCGGCAGGGGCGGCATATAGAGGAACCAATCCCCCCTCTGCTGCAGGAAGAAAATGTAGGGGATCAGTTCCTCTATATGCCGCCGCCGCCCCTTCTATCCAGGTGTACAAGTGTGACGCATGGGGCTTGGTCGTCCCAGGGGTCAAGGGGGCCCTTCATGGTTTCTTGCACCGGGGCCCTGAAGGTTCTAGTTACGCCTCTGGCCTGTGACACTGCTGAGGTGTTATGAAAGCCCAGGTGGCTGTGACAGCAGCCTTCGGCTCATTTGCATTGTTGGGTCTGGTGTTTCTCATCTTCCTCTTGACAATACCTCACAGATTCTCTATGGGTTTTAGGTCAGGTGAGTTTGCTGGCCAATCAAGCACAGTGATATCATGATCATTAAACAAGGTATTGGTACTTTTGGCAGTGTGGGCAGGTGCCAAGTCCTACTGGAAAATTAAATCAGCATCTCCATAAGCTGGTTAGCAGAGGGAAGCATGAAGTGCTGTAGAATTTCCTGCTAGAGGGCTGCGCTGACTTTGGACTTGATAAAAAAAAAAACAGTGGATCAACACCAGCAGATGACATGGCTCTCCAAATGATCACAGACTGTGAAAAATTTTGATTTCATTTGGAAATCAAGGTCCCAGAGTCTGGAGGAAGAGTGGAGAGGCACATAATCCAAGTTGCATGAGGTCCAGGGTGAAGTATACACAGTCAGTGATGATTTGGGGAGCCATGTCCTCTGCTGGTGTTGGTCCACTGGGTTTTATCAAGTGCAAAGTCAACGCAGCCCTCTACCAGGAAATTCTAGAGGGCTTCTGTATTAAAAACCCTTTTTTTGGTCTTATGTAATATTCTAATTTTCTGAGATACTGAATTTTGGGTTTTCACTAGCTGTAAGCCATAATCATCAAAATTCAAAGAAAGAAATGCTTGAAATATATCACTTGGTGTGTAATGCATCTATATAAAATATATACCGTAAGTTTCACTTTTTGAATATATATATACACACACACACACACACAGTATCTTACAAAAGTGAGTACACCCCTCACATTTTTGTAAATATTTTAATATACCTTTTCATGTGACAACACTGAAGAAATGACACTTTGCTACAATGTAAAGTAGTGAGTGTACAGCTTGTATAACAGTGTAAATTTTCTGTCCACTCAAAATAATTAAACATACAGCCATTATTGTCTAAACTGCTGGCAACAAAAGTGAGTACACCCCTAAGTGAAAATGTCCAAATTGGGCCCAAAGTGTCAATATTTTGTGTGACCACCATTATTTTCCAGCACTTAACCCCCTTGAACATAGAGTTCACCAGAGCTTCACAGGTTGCCAATGGAGTCCTCTTCCACTCCTCCATTACGACATCACGGAGCTGGTGGATAGAAACAAAAATTTACCATAATAGATGGCCCATACCCCTAATCACATAATTGTATAAAAAAAAAGAGAGAGAAAGATGGGGCTTTGAAAAAGGCCAGTGGGAAGGGGAGGATCACAACTCTAACACAATGGTTGCATAAAATACATGTTTATTAAATCAGAAAGGATAAAATCACATAGATATATAATAAAAAGAACACACAAGAAAAAACGCATGTGTAGAAATATACTCTCACTTGGGAGTGCCGATACTAATGTATCAATAGATGGTAGTGGTCTCTATAATTGCATGGTCTAGGGGTCCTCAGCAAGCCGATGCGTTTCGCAGCAAGGCTTCCTCAGGGCCAGAGACCAAAACAGACTGATATTTCCCACTGCATCAAAGACCAGATGGACCACATGTGCTGAAATGCAGACACCAGAGGCCAATAGATGGAAGCAGCTCCAGACTGGAATAGCTACACCGATATGAACTATAACATTCCATTTATTCTTTGGATATCAATAGCTAGCATACAGCTTAGTATATTCATATTATGGGGACATCACTCTCACATTCTGTAGCGATGAGAAGTCAGCCTTAGCATAGTAGACTGTCCCAAAACAAATCCAGGGTACTTTATAAGACATGTATCATGGGTAAACCCCACTTAGCCATAGAAGTGGGGCTATCCTTCACTCTACCAGCACTGCATGGGCCTGCCTGAAGCTGGTGGATGTTAGAGACCTTGCGTTCATCCACCTTCCATTTGAGGATACCCCACAGATGGTCACTAGGGTTTAGGTCTGGAGACATGCTTGGCCAGTCCATCACCTTTACCCTTAGCTTCTTTAGCAAGGCAGTGGTCATCTTGGAGGTGTGTTTGGAGTCGTTATTATGTTGGAATATTAACCTGCAGCCCAGTCCCTGAAGTGAGGGGATCATGCTCTGCTTCAGTATGTCCCAGCACATGTTGGCATTGATGGTTCCCTCAAAGAACTGTAGCTTCCCAGTGCAGTTCCAGACCATGACACTCCCACCACCATGCTTGACTGTAGGCAAGACACACTTGTCTTTGTACTCCTCACCTCCCACCACACACGCTTGACACCATCTGAACCCAATAAGTTTATCTTGGTCTCATCAGACCACAGTACATGGTTCCAGTAATCTATGTCCTTAGTCTACTTGTCTTCGGCAAACTGTTTGCAGGCTTTCTTTTGCATCGCCTTTGGAAACTATTTCCTTCTGGAACGACAACGATGCAGACCAATTTGATGTAGTGTATGGTATATGGTCTGAGCACTCTCAGGCTGACCCCCACCCCTTTAACCTCTGCAGCAATGCTGGCAGCACTCATACGTCTATTTCCCCAAAGACAACCTCTGGATATGACACTGGACACTTGCACTCAACTTCTTTGGTCGACCAAAGCGAGGCCTGTTCTGAGTGGAACCTGTCCTGGTAAACCGATGTATGGTCTTGGTTACCGCGCTGCAGTTCAGTTTCAGGGTCTCAGCAATCTTTTTATAGCCTGGGCCATCCTAATGTAGAACAACAATTATTTTTTTTCAGATCCTCAGAGAGTTCTTTCCAATGAGGTGCCAGTATGAGGGAGAGAGAGCGATAACACCAAAATTAACACACCTGCTCCCCATTCATACCTGAGACCTTGTAACACTAACGAGTCACATGACATCCGGGAGGGCAAATGGCTAATTGGGCCCAATTTGGACATTTTCACGTAGGGTATACTCACTTTTTTTAGACATTAATGGCTGTGTGTTGAGTTATGAGGGGACAGCAAATTTACACTATTATACAAGCTGTACACTCACTACTTTACATTGTAGCAAAGTGTCATTTCTTCAGTGTTGTCACATGAAAAGATACAATAAAATATTATATATATATATATATATATATATATATATACACATACACACACACACACACACACACACACACACACACACAGGTATATATTGAGTTGGCCCACCCTTTGCAGCTATAACAGCTTCAACTCTTCTGGGAAGGCTGTCCACAAGGTTTGTGTCTATGGGAATGTTTGACCATTCTTCCGGAAGTGCATTTTTTTTTCCCAAGAAAATAAACTTTTATTGAGCACATAAATGATTCCAAAGTGCAAACAGTAACAGAAGAAGGTACAAAGTATAACTGGTATACAAGATATACAACCAATGCAGAAAGGTTCAAAATATCGATCAATACATACAGGCAGGGCACAGGTACCAAAAAGTGCGATAGTAGTAGAGTGAACACATTGCAAATATCGTGGCTCAATCACATCAAAACTGTTGAGGTAACCATAACACTTACAGGTAGGTAAACACAATGTGTAGGATCAGGAGTAGTAAACTAACAAACAAAGAAACTAAGGGTGGGAAAGGGAAGGGGAAGACAGCACCACTGGAGAGCAAAGTAAAACAGAACATATCACAAGCAATAGATACACCGTACTTATCCCATCAAGAGCCTTTCCATCACCAGCTGGGGTGGGGCCCGGGTAGGATCATCCAACCATGGTTGCCACAAGGAGGAAAACTTTTTATGTGCCCTATGATGCTGGTAGGTAACTTTTTCTCTAATCAACAAATTATTAACTTGTTCAATCCATTGCGCCGTCGTTTGGACCCTGGAGGTAATCCAATATCTACCAATCAGCTTGCGCGCCACATAGAGCAGTCTAAGGACCGCCGTATGGGCATGAGGGGTTAACGTTTCATCCTCCAGCGCCCCAAGTAGACACACAATCGGATCTCTGGCCAATGTAAAATGATAAACTCTGGATATAGAGTCAATAACCTCGCCCCAATATCTAAACAGTTTGGAACACCTCCAAAGCATATGGATCAGCGTTCCCTGGTCCCTGTTACATTTGGGGCAGGTATCACTGCCCCTACGCCCCCATTTGAACAGCTGAACCGGAGTGCAGTATGCCCTATGAAACAAAAATAAGTGGGAAACCTTCTGCGATGCCGACACTGAGACCAATGGTATCGAGGCGAGACACAGGTCCCATGTCTCCCCATCAATAGGGCCCAAGTCCCTCTCCCACCCGACTCGGGCCGGAAGAGAGGCCGGGTCCTGTATGGCAGCCAACAAAGTAAGGTAAACCCGAGAGATCATACCTCGTCTGTCAGTAGACCTGAAAACATCCGTCATCAGAGTGTGTTCCGCTAGTCTAAGGGGGACCGTCCGTGACTGGATATCTATAGCATGTCACAACTGAAGATATCTAAAAAATAACTGCCTAGGGATGTCAAACTCATGCTGAAGTTCCTGAAAAGACTTCAACACCCCGTCCCTGCGGTAAATCTGTGCAAAGAATACCAGGCCCCGTGACTCCCAGCACCCCACTCCCTCCAACCCAGACAACTCCCGATAGTTGGAGTTCCGCCACAGTAAAGTACCATGGAAGAACCCCTGTATTCGCCGCATTTTTTGCACACAGTGCCATAAAGTGAGGAGAAGTCTGATAGTCGGGAGCGAGGCCCGCAAGTGCGTGAAACCTGCTTCCAAATGCGCAAATGCAGTGTACGGTGAGTCAGGGGGAACCAGGAGAGCACGGATGGGATCAGAAGGATCAGGCAATTCCCAACCACCCAGGTGCTGAACCTGGGAGGCGAGAAAGTACACCCTGGGGTTAGGGACCGCCAGGCCCCCACAGTCTTTACTCATCTGAAGTGTAGTAAGTCTAATACGGGCCACCCTTTTTTTCCAGATTAGATCATGAAACAAGGATTCCACGCGAAGAAACCAGCGCCTCGGAATCCAGAGAGGGGCATTGTGGAGTACATAGAGGAGCTGAGGAGCCCGAATCATTTTAACCAGATTGACCCTTCCCGCCACCGACAGAGGGAGTTTACACCAAGCTGTACATTTAAGTTGAAATTTATGAAGCAGGGGCACTAGGTTAAGTTCTAAGTAATGGCCGACATCTGGGGTCACCTGGACACCCAGGTATCTAAACTGGTCAACCACACGTACATCCCTAGCACTCTCTGGCAGGGGGGCCGTGATAGGGTCCAGAGGCAGAAGAACCAACTTATCCCAGTTTATAGAGAACCCGGAGAAGGAACCGAAAAAGTAAATCAAATTCATGACCTCGCTCAGCAACCTCCCCGTGTCCCCCAAATAAAGTAAGGTATCGTCGGCGTATAAAGAGACAACATCCACATGAGGGCCCCGTCGGAAGCCAATAATCTCCGGGTGAGTCCGGATACGAGCCGCAAGCGGCTCCAATGCCATGGCAAACAACAGGGGCGAAAGCGGACACCCCTGCCGAGTGCCCCGGAACAAGCAGAAGGGTTCCGACAGGTCCCCATTGACCCTAAGTCTGGCTCTAGGATTGGCATACAACAATTTAACCCAATTAATGAAGGTGTCCCCCACACCAAAACGCCTCAGCACCGCCCAGAGGTAAGGCCATTCGACACTGTCGAAGGCCTTAGCTGCGTCTAGTGAAAAGATTGCTCTATTGCCAGGATTATCCACAGGGAGCTGGAGGTTAAGAAACAGGCGCCGCAGGTTCAAAGCCGTAGCTCTCGTGGGGATAAAGCCCGATTGGTCCCTGTGGATAATGCTCTGCACAACCGCAGACAGTCTAGTGGCCAGTATTTTAGCTAGGAGTTTAACGTCCGAGGTTAATAGGGAGATGGGCCTATAAGAGTCAGCTAGCATTTGATCCTTACCAGGTTTGGGAATCAAGACCACAATAGCCTCGCACATAGAGTCATTGAACACCCTCAAGAGCACGGGGACCAGCTGTTCAGAATACCGCCCATACACCTCAGATGGCAGGCCATCCACGCCCGGAGATTTGCCCCGTGGAGCGGCCTTCAGTGCCATGAGGAGCTCATCTGCAGTTAAAGGAGCATCCAGGCCCTCCGCTTCCCGGGCAGAGAGCGCCGGCAAGTCGCAAGCGTCCAAGAAGTCCTCCACCACTTGCTGGGGGGCCGACACCTTAGAAGAGTATAGATCCGAGTAGAACTCTTGCAGGGTCCTAGAGATCTCAGGAGTGGAACTCAACAGGACACCCGAAGGGTCCCTCAGAGCGGTAATAAAAGCCGCCGGCTGTTGGGAACGAACCAGCATAGCCAACACATGACCAGTACTCTCCCCCTCCTCAAAATGTTTCTGCTGTAGAAAAAAACGCTTGTTTTCAGCCCGCTGTAAAGCCACCGTCTTAGAGAGGGACTGAGCTGCTAGCCAGGAGCGTTGAGACTCCTCCGAAGGGTCATTAACATAAGCCGCCTCCGCCTTAGTCACCTCATCCAGTACGGTAGTCTCCCATGCCTTAGTAGAGGATTTAATGTTATTTATCAGGTAACTAAACTGCCCTTGCAGAAAGGCCTTCGCAGAATCCCACACCACCCCCAGTTCAGCCGTGTCCAAATTAGTTGCCAGAAAGGAAGTTAGTAAATCAGGTATGGGGTCAGGACTAGGAAAAAGCGTGAGCCAGAAAGGGTTCAGTTTCCAAAGGGGTCTCCCCGACCTAGACGGCAGGGACAGGCTGATTCGGAGCGAAGCATGGTCCGAAACCAATCTCGGCCCATACTCAGCCCCAACCACCAGAGGCAAGAGGGCCGGATTGCCAAACCCCAGGTCAATGCGGGAGAGGCCAGACCTTGCAGCCGAGTAGCAAGAGTACACCTGGTCACCCGGATGCCCCATCCGCCAAACATCCGTCAGTCCCAACTCCCCCATCAACCGAGCAAAGGGAGACCCATTACCGGTCGACTGAGGGGGCTCAGAGCGAGGGGTGAACCTGTCCCAATGGGGATCCAGGGTGGCGTTAAAGTCACCAATTACTAGCAGAGGGACCGCCGGAATACCAGCAATCCTCTCCGCCAGGAAACCAATTACCCCAGCCGAAAACGGCGGGAGCACATACACTGCAATTATTGCACATGACAGTCCTCCAATAGTACACACTAACAACACAAATCTACCCTCTGGATCAACATAGGCCGAGGAGCAGGCAAAATTAACCCCCCACCGTATCAACAGACTCACACCTCTAGAATACGTAGAGAAACTAGAATGGTACTGATGGGGATATAAGCCAGGGGCCACACTGGGGGGGGGGGGATCAGCAGCTAAGTGGGTCTCCTGTAAGCAAACCACGTCCGCTTGCAGTCTTTTCAGGTTTCGTAGAACAGCAGTTCTCTTCAGCGGGTTGTTCAGGCCACGCACATTCCAGGAAACAAAGCATAAAGTATCAGTCATTGTATAGCAAGTGGCAGAATGGACATGGAAGGAGTTCAGAGTAATGTAGTACACCGCATCTTAGGACATCAAAAAGGGGCAAAAAGGCATGTTCAAAAAAAGGGGGGCATCAGCCAGGCACTTCGAAAAGGGAGGGGCAGTCCAAGTCTCCAGTAGGCACAGATAATATTCCAGGCATTAGGGCAGGAGGCCCACCCCAGGACAGCAAGGTTGCAACAGTCATCTCCAGTGGTGAGGAAGGTGGTGAAGATCAGGAAAAAACAGGGGTGCCAAGGGGTAACAGTCAACAGAAGGTCGGGGATCCTCAGAGCGCCCACCGCCAACATGGCTTGGTGAGCGTCGGTCATCAGCAAAGTCCATCCAACCAGGACCCATAGGGGGGAGAACGGTGGGAGACGCAGCTGTCATAGCAGTCTCCACAAGAACAGCATTCAAAACCAACAAAGGTGATAATCCGTGCATATAGGGCAGCTTCCGCCCATAGAAGGGTATCGCAGGGACCACCCGATCAGCAACAGTAAAAACAGGTCGCAGCTAGGCCCCAAGGCAGACTTCAAGGAGCCCCCGGACGTGGAGACCGGTCAGGGCGATGCGCTCCTCCCTCCAACTCCACCCACTGTGCCGCAGCCGCTGGGCTATCAAAGAATTTCACTCCGTCCCGCGCCACCACTCGCAGCTTAGCAGGATAAAGCATGGCGTATTGCAGGTTCAGCGCTCTCAATCTCATCTTCACCTCCCCAAACTTCGCCCAATGCCTCTGCACCTCCGCCGAGTAGTCCGGGAAAAGAGAAATTTTGGAATTGTCCATCACCAACTTGTCTTGTAGGCCACGGGCCTTGGTCAGGATAGCATCTCTGTCCTTGTAATTAAGCAGTTTAAAGATGAAAGTGCGGGGCGGTGCTCCAGGAGGGAGGGGGCGCATGGGGACTTGATGCGCTCTTTCCACTGAGAACATGGGAGTAAAAGATTCCTGGCCAAAAGTTTCCAGCAGCCAATTTTCAATAAATGTAACAGGGTTCTTCCCCTCAGCCCGCTCCGGAATGCCAATAGCCCTCACATTGTTACGTCTCATCCGATTCTCAAGGTCTTCCAACCTGGCTGCCTGCTGAGCAGCCAGGAGCGCAGTATTTTTAACCTCCCTCTGAAGGGGGGGTAAATCATCCTCAATGGAGCTGACCCTGCCTTCCACAGCCGCAGTACGCTCCCTGAGCTTCTGCATGTTGTGTCTTATAAAAGTGATTTCAGTCTTAACTCCCTTCAGCTCCACAGTGAGAGCCACAATAGAGGTGTTGCAGGTTGTAACTGCGGCCATTATGTCCCTCAGGGTGGGCTTAGCATCAAGCACAGGGGAGGGAGACTGAGGGTTACCTGCATTGTCCCAGGCAGAGAGTTGTGCAGAAATGTCCCCCAGCGGGGCAGTGTCATCGGCATCCGACTGCGGGGCAGAGGAGGCAGCAGGAGCGGTCGCCACACTAGGAGTAGATTTCGTGGCAGGCTTTGAGAAGAGCTTCTGGGCAGCTTCTTTATAGGAAGGCTTCTGTGAGCCTCGCTGCGGCTGGGCGCCATCTTGGGCCTGGCGGTCCGGAGCATGGCGGCCTGTCGTCTGCCGAGATGACATGGTGCAGCGGGCAGGATGACTCACCGGGTATTCCGGGTGCTCCGGGGGTCACAGAGGTGCGGATGCGAGGAAAATGCAAGCCGATCGGGTGTCCAGAAGGATGATAATACAGGATGTTCGGCGGAGCGGGAGCTACACACGTCCGGCTACATCCGCTGCTCGGCCACGCCCTCCGGAAGTGCATTTCTGAGGTCAGACACTGATGAGAAGGCCTGGCTCACAGTCTGCACTCTAATTCATCCCAAAGGTGTTCTATCGGGTTGAGGTCAGGACTATGTGCAGGCCAGTAAAGTTCCTCCACCCCAAACTCGCTCATCCATGTCTTTATGGGCCTTGCTCTGTGCTTAAAATTTTGAATTACTTTTGATGATAATGGTAATCAGGACAGGTGTTATAATCCCTCCCAGCCTATACATAACTAAAAAAAACAAAAACAAAGTTGCCTTTAGTTATGTTTCAAGTTTATAAGATTAAATATCATTTCATTAAATTTGCTCAAACCTTGGAGGGCATTTTATATACTGTAAAACAGAAAGTCACATGATCCTGTTCTGGTCATAAAGTTATTTTCTGTATACTTTTTCTGGGAGAGGAGGGAATTCAAATAAGAATACAGCCAGAAACTAGCTGTATCAAAAGGTGGGCAGGAATGTCAGTCTATATTTTTCTCATTATAAGTATTCTTTAAAGCAACGTGCTTTAAAGTATATTTGCCACAAGTAACAAATGCGCTTTCTGAACCCTAACGTAAACAAAAAGCCTATGAAACCTTACCAAAAGTAAAGACCCATTCAGTAGCATGGGGAGAAGCGAAGTAATAGAGGAGCCATGCTGTAGGTAGGGGGCAGGAGTAGTACAGATGGAGGCTATTGGTGGAGCACTAGGGATGTAGTCCAGAAAAGCTTAGGAAATGGATAAGAGGACCAGTACTGGTAAGTGCTGGAGGCAGAAGAGAGGAGCAATACAAAAGAAAGCTAAAGAAGGAAGAGAGGAGCTGTATGCAACTGCCCTGGAGGTGGTTGGGAAAATCAAATCAGTGGAGGTAGATGAAATGAGTAGAGTTTCCTCCCTTGGTGCTCAATTCTAACCTTTGAAATCACTAGGACTTGGCTTTCAGAGTCCTAAAATCAGTTGTCACACAATAATTAATGCCTTCTACAGGAAGAGACCCTTCATGTCACTGGATTCAGCTATTAAAGAAGCCCCAAACTGTAAATCAAAAGAGCTCCAGTCATAGGAGTGTGCCGTGCTGTGGTGAAATGATGGATGGTGCCACCAAAGCTTAAAGCGGAGTTCCACCTAAAACAAAAAAAAAACAACATAAAAATACCCCTGGGACAGTCAGGGATAGTGCATTCCACAATGGATAGCCTCTGAACTCTCCCAGGTTGCACTTACCTTTTAGAAGAAATACTTACCTTGAAAATGTATTGTCCAGCGCTGCCATCTCAGGTGTGGGCAGCTGAAGCGTCCTCTTCCATCCTCTTCGGTCCCACGATGCACTGCACCAGCCCCGCCGTCACTTCCGGGGCTGCAGCGTCATCCCTGCACAGTTTCTGGGCATGCCCAGAAGCTGTTTAGCAACGTATGACGCGCCTGCACCGGAACTGACGTCGGGGCCGGTGCGGGCGCATTGATTCCTGGGAGCGATGACGTTCAGCTCCCAGGAATCATTGCAAGCCAGGAAGTGACGACGGGCCGTGGCCGCAGAGGGAGGAAGAGGAAGTAAGGTAAGTATATTATCTTCTAAAACAAGGTAAGTAAAAAAAAAAAAGAATTGCGATTATCCTTATCCATTTGTTTTTCAGGTGACCCGGAGCAAGAAGATGGACCAAAGTCAAATTTTAGGGTGGAACTCCACTTTAAAGTGGTTCTAAAGGCAAAAGGTTTTTTTTTTTAACCTTAACATGTTTATTATTTTATTTAAAAAAAAAAAAAAAGTTTAGCCTTTACAATCACTATAACCATAAGCCAAATTTTCATATCACCAGCACACTGTATTTGGATGAACAAACAGGTTACTATAATGTCACCAACAGAAGGAAGCAATGTTTCAAGGCCACAAGGGGCCTCTTCCTCCAACAGCAGTGAGAGTGATATCAGTTATAACAAAACCCTTTGGGTACTGCACAGTGAAGTAGAATGAATCTGTAGCAAACCTGGAAAAACAGAGAGATGCTTTAACTTGAGACTGAATAAAATGAAGATTTAACATCCACTGGTCACTTTCCCTTCTGACTACAGAAGATAAGTATTTTTACAGATGAACCAAACTTTCATAAACGATTTAAATAATGTATGCGTACAGTTAGTGTTACATCAGTCAAGTTAAACCTCTCAAGGCCTGCGGATTTGGGCTGGAGGAAGACAACTATACAACTATTGCCAATTTTGCCTTACAGGAAAAAGAAAAATCCTTCATGAACCTTTAAGCTCAGTTGGCTCAATTTCCTGGATCAGAATTTCTTAGAGCAGCCACAGAAGACAGAAGAACTATTAGTGGCTGCAGCAAAACATTTAAGGGTTAGTTCACCTTTACAATAAACATCCTGTGCATCATATGGGGCCCAAGTAGATAATAAATCAGTGTGCTGTTGAGAAATCTTTCATCACTTAAATCTCCTGTCTGTAGGTCAGCTGCACCTTCTGCTTTGCCTGATCATCAAAGTCGCAGTCAATGTAATCGCCACGACCTTGAAATTAATTTAGGGTTGATGGAACATTGAGGAGGTAAAACAAAATATAAAATCTAATCACATGTTCATGCCTTGCCCACCTTCCTATACAGGCTTATGGTTGGTACATGTTTTTTTGAGCACTGGGCAATGATCTACAGTGCCAGGTGCTGTGCAGAAAGCTGAAAATACAGTTCTGGAGGATAATTGTTTGAAAAGAGGCCCGAAACACTGCTTACTGGTACAGAGGGGTAAGGACATTTTTCAAGTTTTCAAATTATTTTTCACATTCTAAATGGCATCTGCTGTAGGTGTAATCACTTCATAGAATAAGTTTAGGCCTTGTTCATACTGGCTCCAAGGCCTGTATATCGTGAAAGGGCTGTTCTTATCTGTGTCCCTAGCCAACAGGTCCTACACTGCATAAATCAGTGACAGTGACATGTGTTACTACACATCTGGGTGTTTGCATGTATACAGGGACAGATGAGCAGGCCTGGAGGCAAATTGTCTATGTCCAGGGCCACTCATCCATCTCTCCACACATTCAGATGCTCAGATTTGCGCAGATTTTAAGTGCCTCCCAGCAGCATAAACATGCCTTTTAAGGCTTTGACATGCAGGCAGAAATGTGTGCATGGATCCCAACGTACACTGTCTGCGCTTGGAGCTGTGCATCCGCTCTCACCTGCATGTCAAATTTTGATATGCAACTACATGCAGCTGTGTCCGTGCAGCTACATGCACCTATATAGGTTGCCCAGTCTGGGGTGGATGCAGTCGCAATAACAAAAGAAGCCCGCACACAGGATGGGAGTCAGCACAAACAAAGCCTTATCAGAATACAATATATATATATATATATATATATATATATATATATATATATATATATATATATATATATATACATACATACATACATACATACATACATACATACATACATACATACATACATACACACACACACACACACACACACACACACATACATACATACATACATATGTAGCACCCTCCTAGTCAGGTGCTAGGTAGAGAGTGTATTTTTGGCTCTCTCTGCTTACCAGAAGAGCAGCAGGCAAATTATTCATGCACTCTGCTTATCAGGGAGCAGGATTTGTAGTTAGGTCTACTCAGTTTGCCCAGTGTGTGATTCATCTAGTCTCAGGGAGTGTCCCCAGCTGATCCAATGGGGAGGCACGTTGGGCCCAATTTGGACATTTTCACTTAGGGGTATACTCACTTTTGTTGCCAGCAGTTTAGACAATAATGGCTGTATGTTTAATTATTTTGAGGGGACAGAAAATGTACACTGTTATACAAGCTGTACACTCACTACTTTACATTGTAGCAAAGTGTCATTTCTTCAGTGTTGTCACATGAAAAGTTATAATAAAATATTTACAAAAATGTGAGGGGTGTACTCACTTTTGTAAGATACCATATATATATATATATATATATATATATACACACAATATTGTCAAAAGTATTAGGACACCTGCCTTTACAAGCACATGAACTTTAATGGCATCCCAGTCTTAGTCCGTAGGGTTCAATATTGAGTTGGCCCACCCTTTGCAGCTATAATAGCTTCAACTCTTCTGGGAAGGCTGTCCACAAGGTTTAGGAGTGTGTCTATGGGAATGTTTGCCCATTCTTCTAGAAGCGAATTTGTGAGGTCAGGCACTGATGTTGGAAGAGAAACTTGCTCATCCATGTCTTTACGGATCTTGCTTTGTGCACTGGTCCAAATAATTTGGTGAAGGGGGGATTGTTTTTTTTTTCAGGGGTTAGGCTTGGCCCCTTATTTCCAGTGAAGGGAACTCTTAAGACTTCTGCATATCAAAACATTTTGGACAATTTCATGCTCCCAACTTTCTGAGAACAGTTTGGGGATGGCCCTGTCCTGTTCTAACATGACTGTGCACCAGTGTACAAAGCAAAGTCCAGAAAGACATAAATGAGCGAGTCTGGGGTGGAGGATCTTGACTGGCCTGCACAGAGTCCTGACCTCAACCCAATAGAACACCTTTGGGATGAATTAGAGTGGAGACTGTGAGCCAGGCCTTTTCGTCCACATCAGTGCCTGACCTCACGGTATAAGGTATATGTGCGTGCGTCACAATATTTTTGACAATATAGTGTATATATCATCAGAAATATTGCAGAGCACACCTAGGAGCCCCAAAACCTAAAGCACTCAAATACTGACTTCATCTTGGATAACTAAATTTACACACACATTTCAGGGATTTAACATAATAGTAAACTTGAGTTGATAAATAGGATTAACTTATTGATGTTCTAGTCTGGTAGGCCAGGTCTTCATACAGTGGCGGCCGGTTTGTTAGGGGCGCAGGGGCGCCGCCCCCATCCATGCGTCCGGCCCCCTAATCTGCATGCAGGGGCCCTGAACACATGAAGTTCAATGGGGATTTTTTTTTTGCATCACCTGATTAGAGCCAGAGGCTCTAATAGGGCGATGCAAAGGGTGGACCCGGGGCGCAGAGCAGTGCGTCCCGTGCCCACCCATTGTGTGACAATAGCGAATGAAAATTTGCTATTGTCACATCGATCCTCCTCCTGGCCAATCAGGAAGCGCATCAGATACGCCATGCCATTGGCCGAGGAGGAGGCGGGAGCGGAAGGACTGGAGGAGACGCGCCACTGGGACCGAGGAGAAGCCGCCGTTTGGGGGACTGAGGAGAAGCCGATCGCCGCCGCTGCTGCTCCAGGTAAGTAAGGGGGCATGCACGCTGATCTCTGCGTTGGGGGCATGTATGCTGGTCACTACATTGGGGGCACACACGCTGATCTCTGCATTGGGGGCATGAATGCTGGTCACTACATTGGGGGCATGCACGCTGATCTCTGCATTGGGGGCATGTATGCTGGTCACTATATTGGGGGCACACACGCTGATCTCTGCATTGGGGGCATGTATGCTGGTCACTATATTGGGGGCATGTATGCTGGTCACTACATGGGGGGCATGTATGCTGGTCACTACATGGGGGGCATGTATGCTGGTCACTACATGGGGGGCATGTACGCTGGTCACTACATTGGGGGCATGTATGCTGGTCACTACATTGGGGGCATGTACGCTGGTCACTGCATTGGGGGCATGTATGCTGGTCACTGCATTGGGGGCATGTACGCTGATCTCTGCATTGGGGGCATGTATGCTGGTCACTGCATTGGGGGCATGTATGCTGGTCACTACATTGGGGGCATGTACGCTGGCCACTGCATTGGGGGCATGTACGCTGGCCACTGCATTGGGGGCATGTATGCTGGTCACTGCATTGGGGGCATGTACGCTGGTCACTGCATTGGTGGCATGTACGCTGGTCACTGCATTGGGGGCATGTACGCTGATCTCTGCATTGGGGGGGGAATGGTATGCTGGTCACTGCATTGAAGGGGGCATGTATGCTGGTCTCTGCATTGGGGGCATGTACACTGATCTCTGCATTGAAGGGGGCACGCTGGTCACTGTGCATTGAAAGGGGGCACGCTGGTCACTGTGCATTGAAAGGGGGCACGCTGGTCTCTCTGCATTAAAAGGGGGCACACTATACCTTAATTACTGAAGGCCCCTTTCACACTTTTGCGACCTCAAAGTCACGCAATTTTTGACAGCGTTTTTTGCCACAAAGCAATGCCTATTACATTTTTCTGTTTGCGCCCCCCCCCCCCCCCCAGCCGCCACTGTCTTCATAAGAAGACTTTATCTACCCTTCTCAGGAGCTAAATATCACCTGCTTTCAGCAAAAGAAACTGGGCTGTCTTGAGGCTAAACTTCACATTTACACACTCACTTTAACACCTAAACCAAATTAATAAATCTGGACATTAATTACCATGTGCAAACTTTAATGCATTTGTTTTTGAAGAGTAAAAACAAGAGAAATGCTTAAATTGTCAGATAATAAATAATCTTTGATTAAATAAAAGTTAAAATAAAAGCAGGCCAAAATATAATTTGCAAACACATGCTGTATTAATTCTCGGAGCAACTGAACACTCCCTGTATGACTAATATTTTAGAACAGCGGTTGGTTAAACAGGGAAGTTGAATGAGTTAACTGTAGAGCTCCCTCTGGTGGTCAATCTTCACATCTCTATATTTTTGAGTCAGATTATTTTTATTAAAGTTTTCATACAGAGCAAAAAAAATACCAAAATAAAGGAAATGGCCTACACATGTGTTCAAAGCTATACATGCAATGTAAAAAAGGCACAGTATAAAACCAAGGAGTAGGACTGTTTCTGGCAAATATCAGTATAGTTGGATGGATCAATAGACAACATACGCACTCTCTTGTTATAAGCATGTTGCATATTACACAATAAAGCAGGAATGAAAATACTTCACCAAAGGTGTAAATGTGACATAGTTATAGCCCATGCCCCTTTTAATGTTCCCCAACAATAAGGAGAAAAAAGAAAAGGAATGAGAAAAAAGAAAAATATAAAAAGAAGAGAGCAACCTTGTAAACAAGGTAAAAACTACAACGCAATACAGTGCATCTGGAATGTATTTACAGCACTTCATTTTTTTTTCTCATTTTGTTATGTTACAGCCTTATTCCAAAATGGATTAAATGTATTATTATTCTCAAAATTAAGCAAACAATACCCCATAATGACAACATGAAAGAAGTTTGTTTGAAAACTTTTCAAATTTATTAAAAATAAAAAATGAAAAAATTACAAGTACATAGGTATTCACAGCCTTTTCCACAACACTCAAAATTGAGCTCACGTGCATCCTGTTTCCACTAATCATCCTGGAGATGTTTTACAACTTGTTTGGAGTCCACCTGTGGTAAATTCAGTTGATTGGACATGATTTTGAAAGCCACACACCTGTCTATATAAGGTCCCACAGTTAACAGTGCATGTCCGAGAACAAACCAAGCCATGAAGTCCAAGGATTTGTCTGTAGACCTCCAAGACAGGATTGTATCGAGGCACAGATCTAGGGAAGGGTACCGAAAAGTTTCTGCATTGAAGGTCCCAAGGAGCACAGTGGCCTCCATAATCCGTGAATGGAAGATGTTTGGAACCACCAGGACCATTCCTAGAGTGTGCCGCCCGGCCAACCTGAGTGATTGGGGGAGAAGGGCCTTAGTCAGGGATATGGATCAAAAAGGTATGGGGTGCAGGACTTTTAAGGTGCTCAGACACAATGTCAAAAGATTTTTAAAAAAATATATAAACATTTATTTATCAAAAGCAGTATAAAAATATTCTATACATCCAAAGGTTTAATGTGCAAACATTGTATCATTCACTGCGCTTTTGTTTCCAACCGGTTTCGCTGTTTCGGCTTCTTCAGGGAAACGTGTGAGGAATTTTACTATTGAACAAACAGAAATGCAGTCAGAGCCGGCACTACCTGTAAGGCGACCTAGGCAGCCACCTAGGGCACAACTTAACAGGGGGCGCAGGCATCCAGCATCCGGAATCAGTAAAGGACCGCCGGCCCGTGCGGCACTCCTCATGCTGTGCCCCGCCTGAGCGCTACAGTAAGCCACACTATGTGAGGGCTCCAGCATCGCCGAAATCCCCATATTATTCAATGATTTCCTATGGGGAGGTCTAATTCGAGTGCGCGACCTAATGCACATGCATGGCTAAGGAAAGTAGGTGGAGCCTGAACCAGCACCGTGGTAAGTCACCGAATGGGTTTTAACTACAATGAATACAAGGAAGATCAACATATACATAGATACAGTGTATAGCAATTCCAAATACACGGAGCAAAAGGCTGAGCTTAATTAACCATGCAGAGATTCCTAGATAATATCTCCATACCTGTAGACTGTAGAGAGCACTGAGGTCAATCTGGTGGTGAAAGTGAGTTTGTCACCTGGGACCGCGCACACCAGTGGGACCGCGCACACCAGGAGAAAAGTCCATATACCAGGTCCCCTGCAGACGAGGTAAGAGGCCAACAAACTAAAGGTTAAACCTGTATTGTTTATGGCATCATATCAAATAGGGCCCAGAGGCATTTTTTGGCAAATTGGCTCACAGATTATCATAAATTAGCTACTTGAGTTTACTTACATATATCAAGATAAAACAGACTGAAGGGGCCCACAACATCCACTGGATGGCACTCAAAAACGCTGCTCATTTAAATGTAGTCATTCTGTTGAACTCTCAATGTGCAATAAACAAACAACCAGGCATTACTGATCCTTTGGCTACTTCAAGTCTATATGGAGGGAAAGGCAGCTGGAAATATGGGAAGTAGTTTACCCCCAGATCGAATGTCACAGATACAAAAAACCCTCACTCTTTCAGACAAGGCATTCATATAAATACCTGCAGCCACGGATTGATTGACTTCCTGGTACTCCAGCAAAAAGGCCGGATATCCCCCCTATCTCGCTGACGTCAGAAGCAGGGGAGGACTGGGCCAGGGGGCAGGGGGGCAATTGCCCCCTGGGCCGCTCTAATGTCCTGTAAAAAGGCTGCACCGCTTCTGCCACAGACATGCCTAAAGGATTCCTGGTGAAGAGAAGTAAAGATTCCCCACCGCTGACCTACTCAAGCGGGATGAAGACAAGGACAGAGCGCAGACCTCCCCCACCCCCCAGCATGGATGGTGTAAACTGTGTCTGAGCAGAGGCCGCTTCCATGCCCCACTTGAGACTCTTCTCCCCTGGCCAGCCCCAACCGAGCTGTCCCAGCTCCTCCCAGTCGCCCCCTGCTGGCCAGGTCAGGAACCCGGATTCAGCCTGCGGGTGAATAGAAAGTACCTGGAGAGGAGCTTCAGCCTGGAATGGGGGTCAGGAGGAGGCCGGGAAGAGAGAGAGAGTGGGAGGGGCGGAGTCGCTGCACCATGGGCCTCTGGTTTGTACTTGCCCCCTGGGCTGAAAGTTGCCAGTCTGCCTGGTCAGAAGCCTCTCCCAGAAAGGTGCGGCAACATGCATAAGGAAGGGGATAAATTCCAGAGATAAAACTATAATCCTATCAATTTATAAAACGCTGGTCCAGCCACATCTGCAGTATTCTGCCCAGTTCTGGTCACCAATCCTCAGAAAGGATGTGCTGGAGCTGGAAAAAGTTCAAAGAAGGGCAACTAAGCTAATTAGGGGGTTGGAGGACCTAATTTATGAGGAGCGTTTACAAGCACTTGATTTATGGTGCTGTAGGCTTGAACGTCAATACAATAACATACATTTTTTTTTTTTTTAATTAAAAAGACCTGACTACAGACTTGCTGGTTGATTGGCGACGGCCATTTATTTAAAATTTTAAATATAACATGTTTAACTTGGTTCAGCCAAGGAGCTCGAACCAACCATACTCCACACATAAATGTATTGTAGTTTAGCCAAAGAGCTCAAACTACCCATCACCAAAACCAAACTAAAAACCATTCTCAACACTTGAAACTCCGGAAACATAAATGACTGCGACGAATTCAGGGTGGGAGGGAGGGAAAATCTTCTTCCTCTGCTCCCGCTGACTGAACAGGGCTCACATCCTCTTCTTCCTTTATAGGCAAACTGTAAACTTCAAGGTATCCAAATTTACCTTTTCTGACCAATTACAGGTAAGTGACCAGTACTTTAACCAATTAACTATTATCCCTTAACTGACCAATTGCAGTTCTATGTTAGACCAATCAATTGTTTACCTTAAAAAACTGACAAATTTTAATTAACTAGTGTCAAGCCACAGCCCCATATATGCTGATTGGGTACTTCTGGACCCCATCTGCATTTTCATGGTGCTGTAGGCTTGAACGTCAATACAATAACACACATTTTTTTTTTTTTTTAATTAAAAAGACCTGACTACAGACTTGCTGGTTGATTGGCCGGGCCATTTATTTAAAATTTTAAATACAACATGTTTAACATGGTTCAGCCAAGGAGCTCGAACCAACCATACTCCACACATAAATGTATTGTAGTTTAGCCAAAGAGCTCAAACTACCCATCACCAATACCAAACAAAAAACCATTCCACCAGCCAAACACATGATTCATGTGTTTGGCACCACCACCAAGCCTGCGGCCTTCTCAATGCAAGTCTGTATATTCAGGTTGAAAATGTCATTAGCTATATCAGATAAATGGATCATATCAGACCTGTAAAATCCCAAAAGACCACCTTCAAGATCAGAGTGTCGAAAAGAAAAAACAGAAATTGAAGGTAAAAATTTGGAAATAGCTCTATTAATGCGTTTCCTACTTTTTTCCAAAAACAAATAGTCATTGGAAAACCATAAGAGACGGGGAATGATTTCAGAAAAAACAAATCGACACTGAGGAAATATAGAATGAAAAAACAAAAAATCAGCCTTAATATTCAAAAGAAGATCAACTGATTTCCTAAAACCTAAGTCATTGCCCCCCAAATGTACAATAAAAATATCTGGGGTAGGCCACTTCTGACAAAGGTTCCTAAAAATGGCAGCTAGACACCTACACGACATTCCCCTATTGCTGAACCAAAAAAGTTGAATTGTAGAAGAAGAAAATCCCAATTGCACTCCATAAGGACGAATCTCAGCACGTCTGTAGGCCCAATAAATGTATGAGTGGCCAATCAACCACACCACTTTAGGAGCACCTGAAATTAAACGCATGCTTGATATATGATTTAAAAGCATCCGATTGCCATCTGCCAATATCTTTAATAGCACCGGAAGAGAACCCAAATTTAGCTGGAGTAGTAGCAGCACCCATGCGGAAAGAGTGTGCAGATATTGGCAGGTCTCTTAAGTGCAAAAAAGACAGACAGCGATTTAAAACTGCGTTAAACTGATAAACAGTTAAAGGGGAACCTGAAATATGCACAAAAAACTGAGGGAAGTTGCCCAGAAAACAGGACAAATATTCTCTGAAGAACATTTGCGAAGAGGCACCCAATTGCCTTTACCCAATCTATCAGTTTTACTGCGCCTAAGAAAAATGCGCAAGGTGTCGCCTAAAATAGACACATCCGAGAAAAACAAGCCATTAGCAGCATGAGTAGCAGAAGCCAACAGCTCAGAAATTCGGAATGCGCCGAAATAACAAACACAAAATGCGCATTTAAACAACAAAGTTTCGTATGCTGAAAAACAAACTGAATCAACAGCTGAGCAAAGCTGACCCAAAGGGAAAGCTATATCGCAAACCTTTGATCAGGGGCAACAAAAGACCTACGATATCCCTTCAACGCAGTTTTGAAAGAGAAAAAGTCCATAAAAGAAGGACCACCATTTAATTTAGCAAAAAAGGAAATACCAGACATAGATTTCAAAATATGAGAGTAGGAGTATTTTTTCTGCATCATATAATTCAAGAATTGTAGCACAACCTTCTCATGAAAGGAATTAGGGGCAAAATCCATTTCAAGCAGAAATGAACGCCACAATTCCCAAGAAGAATGGTAAGCACGCCATGTAGAAGGAGCTAACGCATTAACAATAGCAGAATCAACTGCACTCATACCAGGCTCCCAAGGTGAGGAGGGCAAGGTAGGCCCACAACATCCGCTCCTGGCACCAAAGCATGGAAACGGTCCATCTACTGACAAGAAAGGGCATCAGCAACATCATTAGATAACCCAGGAACATATTTAGCTTTAAGCCAAATATTAAAACGCAAGCATAACAAAACTATATATCTCAACAAAGATATCACTGTGAGAGAACGAGAAGCCAGACAATTCACAGCAAATACAACACCTTTGTTGTCCGAATGCAAACTAATATGCTTGTTCTTAACCGCTTGCCGACTGCGCACAGTATATTTACTGCGGCAGTCGGCCCCGGCCAGGCAGAGTGACGTAGGTCTACGTCGTTCGCCTGTCACTCCTTCCAGAGCCAATAGCTGGCGGGCGCGCGCCCGCTGAGGCGCGCACCCGCCTCGGCTCGTTCACGGAGGAGTGCGGGAGTGTGACTGGCGGACCCGATGTCCGCCGGTCACACTACGATCGCCGGTACAGCGGGAGAAAGACAGAGCGGCTTGTGTAAACAAGCCACCTGTCAGTTCTCCCTGTGTAAAAGTGAAGATCAAACAGTTCTACTATGTAGAACTGTTGATCTTTGTTTTTACACTAGTAGACCTGTCCCTGCACAGTTAGAATCACGCCCCTAGGACACACTTAACCCCTCCCTGTCCAATACTGTTAACCCCTTCCCTGCCAGTGTCATTTTTGCAGTAACAGTGCATATATATAGCACTGATTACTGCAGTAATGTCACTGGTACCCCCAAAAGTGTCAAAAATGTCAGTCAAGGGTCCGATCTGTCCGCCGCAATGTCGCAGTACCGAAAAAAAAATCGCAGATCGCCGCCATTACTCGTTAAAAAAAAAAAACACCAAAAATGACAAAAATCTTTCCCTTTGTTAGTAAACGCGATAACTTTTGCGCAAACCAATCAAAATACGCTTTTTGCGATTTTTTTTACCAAACATAGGTAGCGTAAAACAAATTGGCCGAAAATTTTAAAAAATTTTGATTTTTACATTTTTTTTTGGGGGAATTTCATATAAAAAAAAGTGAAAAATATTGTTGTTTTTGCAAAAATTACGCTCTTTTTTTGTTTATAGCGCGTGATCAAAAAATCGAACAGGTGATCAAATACCACCAAAAGAAAGCTCTGTTTGTGGGAAAAAAAGGACGGGAAATTCGTTTAGGTACAGCGTCGCACGACCGCGCGATTATCCGTTAAAGTCACGCAGTAAAAAATCGCAAAATAACCCCTGGTCTTTTAGCAGGAAAATCCTCCGGTGGTAAAGTGGTTAAAATAAGGGCCCCACAACTCCAATGAAACAACAACCAGAAATAGTTCCAACAAGACAATACTAGAGGTAAGTCCACTAGCAACCCAGGCAGGATGCCATTCACTCGCAGACCAATGCCCATCCCAGATTGCTCCAAATCCATGGGAACCAGCAGCATCAGTAAACAAATTAAGTGCAACAGAAGAACAAAAACTTTCTTGCCACATGGAAGAACCATTAAAAACATCCAAAAATTTAATCCAAATTATCAGATCTTCCCTAATATCAGCAGTAACACGTATAAAACGATGGGGCCCAACTAAACCAGAAATGGCCCTATACAATCTTATAGAAAAAAACCCTACCCATAAGTATCACTCTACACGTAAAATTCAACAAACCTAGAAGAGACTGAACAGTCTAAAGTCTCACTTTATATTTACTTAAAATATAACTCAAAAGTAATTTCAATTTTGAATTTTTTTCTAAAGGTAAACGAAATTCCATGTGAACTGTATCTATGACAATGCCTAAAAATTCAAGGCAAGTCGTAGGAGCAACAGACTTCCCTTCAGCTAAAGGAACATTAAATTCAGAACAAACAACCTGAAAATCCTCAAACATACGTAAACAATCGGACGACCCAGAAGAACCTATAAAGAGAAAATCATCCAAATAGTGCAAAATGGCACTTGAATTGCAGCGATAAGATACCACCCATTCCAAAAAGGTAGAAAATTTCTCGAAGTAAGCGCAGGACAGGGAGCACCCCATCGGCAGACATTTGTCAAAGTAGTAAAAAACCATCAAAAAAGAAACCCAAAGAGTTAAATGCACTGGGGTGTATGGGCAACAGCCTAAAAGCAGACTTCACATCCGCTTTAGCCAATAAAGCCACATGTCCCACCATTGTGGTCTTATCCAACGCCTCTTCAAAAGTTGCATAGGTAACCGTGCATAAATAAGGGCTAATGTCATCATTTAATGATATACCATCCGGAATGATGTATTACCCTAAATTCCCCAGGCTCTTTTTTAGCTATAATGCCCAATGGGGATATACGAAAATCTACAAAAGGTGGATCAGCAAACGGGCCAGCCACCCTACCTAAATCAATTTCCTTGTTAATTTTTTGACTTACTACTTCTTGAAAAGAAGCAACAGAAGGCAGGTTAGCTTGTATAGAGCAACCCGGACCATTAAAAGAAGGGAGAACAAACCCTGAATCAAAGCCCTGAAAGAAAGAGCAAAAGAGCATTGTTACTGTCTGGGTAGAGGCGTAGCCATGGTAACATTCTTACCAAGCTCATCCGAGTTTTCGCTTTTGAGAAAAAGACTATCTTTAGGATTTTGAACTACAACACCCGAAGTCTTTTTAAAACATTTATTAGCAGGATGAGACCCAGCACAAAAAGAGCATTCGTGCCTAAACCTGCAGTTATGAGGCCATTTACATTGGCCATCATTAAAACTGAAACATACACCTTTACGATGTTGTCCCATAGACCCAGACTTAGGAAAAGAAACAGGCTTTTGTGGCAACAAAAGATTAATCCATAGCCCAACGTCCTTAACTCCCCAATTAAGAGACTTATAAATAGAGAGTTTTTGACGGAAAGACTCGTCATATCCATACCAACCTAAACCAGGAAAACTCTTATAAGCCTCTAAAATAATTTCCAAATGTTGGAACAAACCGCTGCACAGTTCAGGCTTCTTTTCACTGTCAAATTTAGAAGGCTTAAAGTTAGGCAATAAGGACAAAACATCAACATAATCCCCACTCCACTCCAAATCTTTTCTTTCACACTATCCTTCAGATGGAAACCCACATGGTAAAGCCTCCTTAAAATAATGTGCAGGAACAGCCATAGAAGGTAAAGGGACAGAAACACCCGCTACCTCACCACTAAAACCAGCCTCCTCCCTAACAGGAACCAACACCTCATGACAATCACCCCATACTTTCTGTAAATTAGGAACCATAATATCAACATTGTTAGCCAAACAAGCATTATTAGCAACATTACAGTTAGGCAACAATTTATCACAAAAAGACTTTAACATGTTAAGCATTTTCTAACATCACCACACTTGACCGTTGCTCACCTTCAAGACCTGCGCCACCAGTGACCACAGGACCAGGAGAAGGCGACCGTTGAACAACCGGAATCACCGTGGACGAAGAAGGAGCTGGGAGGACCGATGTTGAACAGGAAGCAACTGCCGTCCGCAGACCGTCCACCGGAACATCATCCCTCCCCTTCTTCGCTGCTCCTCTCGCAACAGAAAGGGGAACCGGGACCGGACCGAATCTCCTTGGACGTTTAGAGACCCTCATCGATCTTATACTGACGCTTCCCTCATCAGCCGTCGAGCGGAAATGACGACCACGGAAGTCGTCACCGAGGTCAAGTCCTCCAACTGCGCCGATTTGCCGGATCGAAGATGCGTCACTTCCCAGGTTAACGGGGGCCAGAAGAGCGTCATTAGCAGGCGACGAAGATGGCGGTTCCGATGTCCCAGTAACCAGTGATTCAGGCAGAATCGACAGGCATTGCTTCAACCAGTTTTCCCCACCAGTGCTGTTCACCCTCTCCAGCAGCTGCTGCAATAACGACTCCATCACCGGTAAGAGAAAATCTTCAAAAATCTTCTTCCTCTGCTCCCGCTGACTGAACGGGGCTCACATCCTCTTCTTCCTTTATAGGCAAACTGCAAACTTCAAGGTATCCAAATTTACCTTTTCTGACCAATTACAGGTAAGTGACCAGTACTTTAACCAATTAACTATTATCCCTTAACTGACCAATTGCAGTTCTATGTTAATAGACCAATAAATTGTTTACATTAAAAAATGACAAATTTTAATTAACTAGTGTCAAGCCACAGCCCCATATATGCTGATTGGGTACTTCTGGACCCCATCTGCATTTTCATTCTCCCTAGAGAAGAGACATCTGAGAGGGGACATAATAGTGATTTACAAATACCTCAACGATGATCTCAGCATAGAAAAAAAACTATTCAGTCGCAAGGAGTGTAAGAGGACACGAGGCCATACAATGCGATTAGAGAAGCGATTTAACCTCAGGCTGCGCAAGGGTTTTTTTCAGTAAGGGCAATAAGATTGTGGAACTCTCGTCCACTAATGGTAGTAACTGCGGGGAGTATGGCTACTTTTAAAAGACTCTTGGACATACATCTCCAAGATCAAAACATTCAGGGGTATGGGAAATGAATGCGTCCACACACACCTACACAGGTGGAACTGGATGAACTTTTGCCTTTTTCAACCTCAACTACTATGTAACTATGTAACCAGATGTCTACACTAGCCTAGATGACAGAAAGGTGGGTTGGAGAGGAGGAGATGTATGACCGGGTGGGGCGTGCACTAGTTGGAACAACAAGAGAAAAAAAAGGCCCCAACCCGACATACACACGCAACACCCCCCGGAAGGATGGCGCCCTAGTCACCACAATCAGAGCGCTGACTAGTCACAGCTGACATGCAGCACTCATTTTGGTGGCTTCCATGAGCGTCTGAGGTGTCCGTATGGGGACCCATGGCCAAACACACATTCCCACCAACAGGTGCCCAGTCCCCTGTGACAGACCTAATAACAATGAAAAAAGGAACACTATTGAGTACTGTGTATTGTTAAATGGGAACTCCGCACAGCTTTGTCATAGCTATAAAAACATGTATCAAAAATAAAAAAAAAAAATTAATTTAACCACACAGTTTGCATATATATTGCAACATTTACAGAAAGTGAATATAAACATATTACATCAAAGTACCACATTTCTGCAGGGAGATTAAAAATAAAGTAGACTATCTGTACCTAGGAAAGGTAAGGAAGGAAGATGGTAAAAACTGACATATCCTAAACAATATAGATTTGTATTTACAGGAAGGGTTTGTAGATAACTCAATCTAATCCAGTATATTTCGCAGCCTGTAAAGAGTATATCCACTGGGTCACAATTTGTGGTAATCTCCTGTCTATATCAGCCTCCCCCCCCCCCCGTTCATGTTTCGGGACATGTTCTAGCGCATGAAAGCTAATAGAATTTATATCAAATTGATGATAAAGTCCTACATGTCAGCTGATAGGTGTTTCCATCTTTTTGTTGGTAATCAGGGACACATGGTTCCTGATTGTTTTAAAGAAAGGACGCTTAGTTTTTCCTATACAGAACGCATTACCTTTGCATTTCATAATATAGACCACAACTACTATCTGACAAGGTGTCCAATGTTTTGGTGTCCATATTGAATTGTTAGGAAGCAGAATAACTTTTCCCTTCATAATAAGGGGACAGTAATTGCATCTTTCACATGGAAAAGACCCCATTAATGAAGTTCTCTTACAGACACTAGTTGAATGGTGGCTTGTTACTAAGCTGCCCCTGAGCAATCTGGAACGCTTGTAAGTTATTTCCGGGTATGGTTTAATGTATTTTTGGATCTTCTGATCTAAAGTCAGAAGATACCAACATTTGTTGTATATGGCTTGACCTTTTGATGTTTTCTGCTGTATCTAGTCACGATTCTAGTAGTAGTAGCTTATGTGGTTCCCTTAGGTTTATAGATAAGGGATAACCTATCTGGACCTTAACCCTATTGAAGGCTTTCTTAAGCTAGTGTTGCTATAGCCTCATTCCAATAGACGTTCTTGTAGGGCATTGGCCTCTTTGAAAATCTGTGTCCGTGGTGCAATTTAGTTAATCCTCAAAAACTGACTATAGGGAATAGTGTTAATATAGTGTATAGTGTTAACTAAGGACTGAGGGTGTGAACTTGTCGCATGTAGTACCGTATTACCGGCTGATGGTTTTCTATATAGTCTGGAACAGAGAAGGTTCGCTTCAATGAAAATCTCCACATCAAGAAAGGTAATCCTCTCTTGGTGGAAATTAGATGTGAATTTTAGATTGTATGTGTTACATTCCAAAGTTTTCAAAAATACTATCAAGTCACCTACTGATCCTGCCCATATTATAAAGATATCATCTATATAGCGATAGCATGATACTATGTTATTCAATGCATCCATTTGTTTATCATCAGAAAAAAGCTCACGCTCCCACCCCCCAGGTACAGGTTTGCATATGAGGGAGCACATCTAGCCCCCATAGCAACACCCTGCACCTGCAGGAAGTGGGAGGGTTTAAAGATGAAAACATTGTGTGTAAGGACGAATCCAATACTTGGATAATGAATTCATTATATTCCCAAGACTTATGACCTTGTTCACTTAACTGTTCTCGAATGACCTGTATGTCACGTGTGTAAGGGATGGGGTTATACAGGGCCTCAATGTCAATAGCTACAAGCCAGGCATCACCTGGAACTTGCAAGCCATCTATTATTTTAACCACTTCTAGACTGGAAGGTTTTAGCTCCCTTAATACAAAGAATGAATTATTAATTAATTATCTACATTAATTAAACATTATATATTTTGTTCCAGCTGCCTCTCGCATGTCCCCTGTTGGGGAATGTTTGGGTCCCCCATCCTTCAGCTCCTGGGTCAGACTACTTGGTCGCCACCAGACGTTTGCTGTGTCCTCTTGCACACTGGCTCAGCCAATTTGTAAGTATGGTTTTTCCCTACATAGGGCTCTCTATACACGTTTTACATTCTTTATTGGCCATTACTTTTCATATAATCAAACTGATATTATGTATTTTTTAAATATATTTGTACGCATCTACTCCTGAAGAGTGAGCGATTGACTCATGAAATGCATCGAGTTAGAAAGATGCATCTAGTTCACCATTGATTGTTATTACTGCTGTGCCCAAGCATGTATACCAACCATCATGTCCTTTATCATGTACTGTAATTATGTCTGTATTTGCACATGCATTTGCACATGTTGATGTTTTTTATACTTAATAAATTTGCTACTATATCTACCTCATTATAATTGACCACTTGTGTACATCTCATTTAAAGTCCCAGGGCTAAATCCTTTTTTCTTTGTATGCAAATTTAGGGATGGAGGTGTGTCACTGCAAGTACTAAGATCAAAAACGAAGGGATTTCCAGTCACTACTTACCAACCAGCCAGCAACCAGCCAAATTAACCTGTCTAACAGTATGCGTTAAAAACAGGGGTTTAGTTGCACACATTTGCAAATACATGCGTAAGCTGCAGGCCGCGCCAAGGCACCCTGATATCTGCAGTCCCTAACTCTACCTTTAAAGAGTCTCCACAATGGGAGCACATGCATTCTGATGAGATAGATGGAGGACAGTTGACTGGAGGGAGCCCACCCCTTCTTAAAGGCGCAGGGTCACACTGAACACCCAGCACATTGCACAATGGCAGCAAAGGTGTCAGTGCGTTGCCTGACCAATATAAACGTTATACGATATTGCAAAAAGTGGTCACCTCCCCCACCTATAACTGGTCTCGATAGTAAGGAGCACTGGAAGGGCAAACGCAGATCAAAAATGAAGGGATTTCCAGTCACTACTTACCAACTAGCCAGCAACCAGCCAAATTAACTTGTCTAACAGTATGCGTTAAAAACAGGGGTTTAGTTGCACACATTTGCAAATACATGCGTAAGCTGCAGGCCGCGCCAAGGCACCCTGATATCTGCAGTCCCTAACTCTACCTTTAAAGAGTCTCCACAATGGGAGCACATGCATTCTGATGAGATAGATGGAGGACAGTTGACTGGAGGGAGCCCACCCCTTCTTAAAGGCGCAGGGTCACACTGAACACCCAGCACATTGCACAATGGCAGCAAAGGTGTCAGTGCGTTGCCTGACCAATATAAACGTTATACGATATTGCAAAAAGTGGTCACCTCCCCCACCTATAACTGGTCTTGATAGTAAGGAGCACTGGAAGGGCAAACGCAGATCAAAAATGAAGGGATTTCCAGTCACTACTTACCAACTAGCCAGCAACCAGCCAAATTAACTTGTCTAACAGTATGCGTTAAAAACAGGGGTTTAGTTGCACACATTTGCAAATACATGCATAAGCTGCAGGCCGCGCCAAGGCACCCTGATATCTGAAATCTGAAGGAGGTGTGTCACTGCAAGTACTAAACCTGTTATCATTTTAGCCCCCTTAACCACTTACCGCATACTAACGTAGGTCTACGTCAGTTAACTTTGCGGGGGTATACCGGGATGATGCCTCTAGCTAGAGGCATCATTCCGGTACCGTGGTTTGAAGCCGACGGTTTGCTTTCCGTCGGTACCGACCGATGCGGCTCGGGAGCCGCTCGATCGGTACCCGGGGGGCGGGAGGGGACGTCCCCCCCCCCTCCTGCCGCCTTCCGTGGCTTTGCTCGGGGCTCCCGTCCCACCGGGAGCCCCGAGCACCCAGCCGGCGCGTCCGCCGGCTGGATGGAGTCCCGATGAATGCCGGAAACAGCATCGATCGGGGCTCCGTTGACGTAACCCGGAGGCGGCGTCCATGACGTCACTTCCGGGTTACTGTGCCGCAAAAGGCGGCAAATTTGAAAATCGGCTGTATGCAAAAACGCCGTTTTTGGCATTTTGCATACAGGGAAGTGTAGTGGAGGGGTCTAGGGTCTTTTAGACCCTCGATCCCTCCATAAAGTGTACCTGTCACGACATATTGCTGTCACAAGGGATGTTTACATTGCTTGTGACAGCAATAAAAGTGATCAGATTTTTTTTTTTTTTTTTTAAAACTGTAATAAAGTTAAAAAAATAAATAAAATAAATGGGAAAAAAAAAAAAAAAAAAATTTAGCCGCCCCCGTCACCGTTAGCTCGCGCACAAAAAAAAACGTATACGCAAGTCGAGCCGCAAATGAAATCGCTGTTCAAACCACACATGTGAGGTATCGCCGCGATCGCCAGAGTGTGAGCAATAATTTAAAAAAAAGAGCTACACTCTACCTCTAAACTGGTAACCGTTAAATAAATTTAAAGCGTCGCAGATTGAGATCTCTATTGACCGTAGTTTGTCGACATCCCACGGGGGGGCGCAATTTTAAACCGTAACATGTTGGGTATCTATTTACTCGGCGTGACATGTTCTTTCACAATATACAAAAAAAATGGGCTAACTTTACTGTTTAGTATTTTTTAAATGCAGTGAAATGTGATTTTTCAAAATTTTTCCAAAAAAATGGCGCTTTATAGACCGCTGCGCAAATACCGCGTGACAAAAATTATTGCAATGACCGACATTTTATTCTTCAGAGTCTTTGCTAAAATAATATATATAATGTTTGGGGGTTCTAAGTTGTTTTCTAGGAAAAAATACTGATTTTAACTTGTGAACAAAATGTGTCAAAAATAGGCTCGGTCCTTAAGTGGTTAATGACCAGGCTATTTTCTGCGATACGGCACTGCATTAATTTAACTGACAATTGCGTGGTCGTGCGATGCTGTACCTAAATAAATTTGATTTATGTTTTTTCTACATATAGAGCTTTCTTTCGGTGGTATTTGATCAGCTGTGGGATTTTTATTTTTTGATCTATAAACAAAAAAAGAGCTCCAATTCTGCAAAAAAGCTATATTTTTTTACTTTTTGCTATAAAATATTCCCAAAAAAAAAAATAAAAAATAAAAATTTTTCATCATTTGAGGCTAATATGTATTCTGCTACATATTTTTGGTAAAAAAAAAATCCCAATAAGTGTATATTGATTGGTTTGCGCAAAAACTATCGCATCTATAAACTGGGGGAAAGATTTATGTCATTTTTAATTTTTTTTTTACTAGTAATGGCAGGGATCAGCAATTTTTAGTGGGACTGCAACATTGTGGCGGACAGAACGAACACCCAACTGACCTTTTTGACACTTTTGGGGGGGACCAGTGACATTACTACAGTAATCAGTGCTAAAAATATGCACTGTTACTGAACTAATGACACTGGCAGGGAAGAGGCTAACACCAGGGGCGATCAAAGGGTTAAATGTGTCCATAGGGGGTGCTTTCTAACTGTGTGGGGGATGGGCTTGCTGAATGAACTCAGAGACCTGTGTTCTTAAATAAGAGGAACACAGGATTCCTGACAGAACAGCGGTCTGTTACAACGACAGACCGCCGGGCTGTCTTCATGAGGAGTGATCACAGGTGCCTGGTGGACATTGCAGACGCTGGATCCGCTGAATGGCTCCCCCTGCAGCCAATTGGCACGTGCAGACCCACTAGCGGTCCCGCAAAACGACGTACAGGTAGGTCGTTTCACGGGACAGAGCCGCCCTGCCACGATATAAGTACGGCGGCTGGTCGCCAAGTGGTTAAGAAGTTCAGTGGTCTCCTTGACATAGGAAAACAAAGCCTTCACATGCGGGCAGAGATATTTGTCTACCATATGGCTTTCATTCTCAGTTAGTGAGCCGCACCCTGATATCATGGGACGGCCTGGTGGGGACCTGAGGCTCTTATGGACTTTAGACAATACATAAAACTTTTGGGTCCTCGGATTAGGGTTATCCAAAAACTTCAACGTGTCTGCATTAATTAAGCCCTGCTGGAAGGCCCGTGTTAAAATGTTTTTAAACTTCATTGTACTGGAATGCAAAAAGGAAATAGGCACCAGCCTGTACCATTCCCTATTGTGAATAATGTCATAGCACATTTTCTCATAGTCATTAATGTTCATAATTACCAAATTCTAACCCTTGTCTGAGGGTTTGAAAACAATCTGCTGGTTGTTTTTTAGGGACCTAATTGATTTTCTATCGAAGATAAATTACTTAAAGGACCTTACTTCCAGTTATTAGTTTTAATGGTTTTAGTTACCTGGATTAGAAAGGCCCAGATGTTAGGATTGCCTTGTAGGACTGGGAAGGATTTGGACTTAGGTGGAACAAAGGCAGGAGTGTCTGGCAGGGGATGATCCGTGAAGAGGAGACCAACATCTCCAATCCTGGACTCATCCCCAGAATGACCCCCCTCCCATAGATCCATGACATCTTGGAGAGTTTGTATAACTCTTCCAAAGTGGTATTCTCCAAAAGTGAGATGTCATGGGTAGGGGCAGGGATTTCTTTCAGCGGGAGCAGTTCCAGCACCTCGAACACTGAATGTATTTTATGGCAAGGTGTGCTGGAGAACCGATTGATGCTGGCCTCTGGGTGATCTACTGTTGATGTTGGGGATCTATTTTTGTGTGGGGGGTCTATTATTGCTGGGTAGGTCTATTGTTGTTTGCTGTAAGGGATCTACTATTGAGGGAGAGGTCTATTGTTCCTGGCTGCTGGAGGGTCTGTTGATGCTTGCTTCTCTGAGGTCTGTTGTTGTGTGGAGGATCTATTGTTGCTGTGGTGGGGCCTGTTGTTGTTGGGGTGGGGGATCTATCAAATTCCATACAAATTACTTAGTAGCACAAATTAATACTCGGTTCTGTATTATCTAAAAGGGGCGGTACTGGGAGGTGGGTAGGGGTGGAGCCAAGAGACAGTGCTCAGAGGTGGGACCTTGTACATAAGGCATTTAGCAAATAGATGCAAGTCTTTTACAAGTCCAAACTTATGGACTTCCTGATCTGCACAGAAGGCGAAACCTCGGCCTCCCTCTCTCATAGTGAATGAGATGGCAAATTGATCATTTTCTATTGCTCCTGACCCTCCTATTTTTGGGGGTCAGGCAAAACAACTTTGGGGACTGACCCAATGGTTATGAGGGTGTGAGTGTAGTGACCGATGCTCTTTTCGAGTCTGTGTTAGTGATTGTGCAAGAAATATGTGCTGTACGCACATCCAATTGTGCATTTAAGGCAGTGGCACCAAGTTCATTCGCCTTTCGATTGCTCAAAGTGACCGATTGTAAAAGTGCAGAGTTGTGCGTAGATACTGAGGATAGATACATTTAGTTCAGAGCCAGTAGTGATAGGTGTATTCGATGTGGTGTGGTTATACATACAAGTTCGAACGAGCTGATATGTTCTTATCTAGAATATGAGTTTTCTTGGGTTGCCAAAGTAAGGGGTTCTCCCAGTGGCGGCCCGTGCATAGGGGGCGCCAGGGCGCCGCCCCCCCTAAAAAAAGAAAAAAAAAAAAAAAGACAAAATGAACAATAAAGTTTTCAAAAAAAAAAAATTGTGTTCGCAAACCTCGCCGCCGCCGGCCTATGTGGAGGCTGGGGGTGGGGGGGTGGGGTGGTTACGACCCACAAGAGGCGCCGATTGGCTGCCTTTTGGGGGCGTAACCTGGGCGCAGGGCACATTTCTTGGACACCCCCACTTCGTGGATTCCTGGCTGTGATTGGTCCAGTCTCCAGCCTGGACCAATCATACAGGACATCCTGGGTGACGTCGCATGGGGGCGGTGCGTCAATCACTCACCGTCCCGGCCGTCACCTTCCCGCCCGCCTTCAGAGCCGCTGTCGGTGGAGAAGTCTCTCCGGAGTCCCGTCACCTCTGCAGCAGCAGCAGACGCCAGTGAAGTCGGCCCGGTCCCGGTCGTGAAAGAGCCAGCCCAAGACAAGCAGGTAAGTGATAACTGGAAGCAGCCTCAGTGCCTCCTCTCTCTCCTGTGTGCGCAGGGCCGGCCCTACAATAGGAGCGGAGCGCTCCTAGTTTGAGAAGCGGGGAGCCCAGCCCAGCCCTGGACAGAGTGACCGAATGGGAGTCCGCCGGGACTGGAGGCAGCGGGGAGGAGGAGGGGGGATCTGGGATCAGAGGTGAGCAGAGGACACAGGGCTCATTCTTTCAAGCGGTATGATGTGGGTCAGCTTTCTCACTGAGAGAAGACAGGCAGGAGGAGCGCAGCAACGGTCAGACATCTGCCTGAAACCCTCCACCTCCTGACCACTGCACCCCTGGCCAATCTATCCTCACCCCCCCCCCCATGCTCACCTTCCTAACTGGGACTGCACGAGCCCCACTACCCACCACTGCCTAATGACCTGATGCTGGAGAGGTTCTCCACTGTCCTGTCTCTCAGCCCACCTCCTGTGATGCTGCCCATCTTCTGTGACGCTGCCCCCCACCTGTCCCTCTGCCCACCTCCTGTACCATGACCTGTGACATGCCTGTACCATGACCTGTGCCATGACCTTACCATGACCTGTGCCATGCCCTTACCATGACCTGTGCCATGCCCTTACCATGACCTGTGCCATGCCCTTACCATCACCTGTGCCATGCCTATACCATCACCTGTGCCATGCCTGTACCATGACCTGTGCCATGCCCTTACCATGACCTGTGCCATGCCCTTACCATGACCTGTGCCATGCCCTTACCATCACCTGTGCCATGCCTATACCATCACCTGTGCCATGCCTGTACCATGACCTGTGCCATGCCTATACCATGACCTGTGCCATGCCTATACCATGACCTGTGCCATGCCTATACCATCACCTGTGCCATGCCTATAACATCTCCTGTACCATGACCTGTGCAATGCCTGTACCATGACCTGTGCCATGCCTGTACCATGACCTGTGCCATGCCTGTACCATGACCTGTGCCATGCCTGTACCATGACCTGTGCCATGCCTGTACCATGACCTGTGCCATGCCTGTACCATCACCTGTGCCATGCCCTTACCATGACCTGTGCCATGCCTATAACATCTCCTGTACCATGACCTGTGACATGCCTATGCCATCACCTGTGCCATGCCTGTACCATGACCTCAAAATCACGCAATTTTTTAGCGCGTTTTTTGCCGCGAAGCAATACCTATTACATTTTTCTTTTTGCGCCCCCCCAAAAATTTTGAGCACCAGCCGCCACTGGGTTCTCCCCCTCATTCTTTCTTTTCTTGGATACTGTGGTAGATCCTTCTGGGTGTGGGCCTATTTGTGCAAAGGAATCTGAAGACAAAGACAAGTAAGATTCAATTCCCTCAAAATTGGTATCAGGTAAGTCAAAGTTGAAATGTCCCCTACAACGCTAAAGGCCCTCCTGGGACCATCATATGTTTCTCTCAAAAATGTACTCTCCTTAGTTTTCTATGTCTTCTATTTTCTAGAGGTCTATGGCAATCCTGCCTTCTGTGGCAGTCTGCACCTTCAGTTTTTTATCTCTATCAGAGTACCCTGGGAAAGAGATTATGGCCATATTTTCATCCTGCCAACTTTGTATTTCCTTATCCATATCATTAATATCAGAATCATACTGTTCTCTTAGAATTTACATCATAGTCAAAGAGCACAATTGCAAATTTGTTTTCCAAGCTTCCTATACCTGAGGTTTCACTTTTTTAATGTTAAGAAAAATTTGTGTCCGCAGCCCCCAGGGTACTACTTTGCTATCAATGTATTTATCTGTAGCACCCTCCTAGGTAGGTGCTAGAGAGGAAGGATAGTTTTGGTTCTTATCTGCTTACTAGAAGGACTTCAGGTAAATCTATATTGTTCTCTGCTTACCAGAGAGCAGGATCTGTTAGTGAGGTCTGATTATTGTGCTCAGGTGCAACTCGTTCTGTCTGCAGAATGTTTCACACTGGTCAAATAGGGAGGCATATTGGACAGTGGGAGGAAACCTGACAAATGAGTGCACAGGCTTTTGATACAGCCAGGTTGATTTGGCAGAGGAAAGTGCCTTAATGCATGCTGGGATACTGTAAAAAGCCAGGAACACGTGCTCGGGGTCTATGGGCTGGATAGTGGAGTCCTGGAGGGAGGGGGCGGCTGCCTCCTCCTCCTCTGTAGAGGGGTCGTTCTGCCTCAGGTAGTCGACCTGAGGGCCTAGAGAGTGCCAGTGAGAAGCTGAACCCAGAGATTTAGGGAAGCTGACTGAAAGGGGAGACACTGGATGATCTGATTCTGCAGTACAGTGAGTACAGATGTGTGTCAAGGGGCCTGACCCAAGGGGAGCCACCCCTGCAGCTAGAAGACAGGTTTCAGTAAAGCAGTAAGTGTCCCGAAGATAATGTAGATTCACCAAGTCTATTGCTGGAGAGAAAAGAGCAAGGAGACTTAACCCTTTCCTTTTTAAAAGGTTTTTATTGAAGGCAAAAGAAACATGGTACAGCAACATGCAGTGAAAATATTAGGTATATGCCTTGATAAAACAAGGCGCATTGAAATACAAAACTGTTGCATATAACATTCAAACAACATGTAGCAATGCAATACGTATATGGGATCGACCTGGCGTCCCGTCTGGGATGCAATGAGGGTACGCTCGAGACTTAACCCTTTCCATACATGTGGCAGTATGGATAAGGGAGTGCAGGTGCTTCCATAAGCAACCTGGTGAGGCCACTATTCCCTTCTCCCATCCAAGTTCCAAAATAAAAAATAAAAACCAATACCCCTGGACTGTTTATTGTGTAACGAGCCATCAGGAGTAAGGAGGGATGTGTGAACTGTACCACAAGTGACTGTCTGCTGGTAATCAGAGGAGGCCCGAGAAGTCATTTTACAGCAGGCCGTATGAAACAGTGCTACATATCAAAATACTGTTTATGCCAATATAAGCGAGTCTTACTTCAAACCAATTTCTGGGGTCTCACAAAGTATCTATTGGGGTTTGCTTCTGACAAAGTACTGTCAGAGTGAGCCTTCTGGACCTCTGTTACAAAATCCTTCCAGGCCTCCCCACAATAGTTAATAGTTATTTTGAGTACACATCCTATCACTTTCTATGATGATAACTATAGGTACAGTATGTGTCAATACAGGCTTCAAATCAACAAAATACAAATGCCACAGAATAAATTACATTTATTTTGTTGTTATCATCCACTGGCAAGTTCATGGATATTTATGTGTGTATGTGGGGGCAGGGCCTTTTTTCCTCTTGTTGTTTCAACTAGTGCACTCCCCACCCGGTCATACATCTCCTCCTCCCCAAACCGCCCCTCTGTCATCTAGGCTGGTGTAGACAGCTGGTTTTGCTGCGCCTTTGTGGGAGAGGCTTCGGGTGTAGGAGCGTGCATGGAGAGGTCGGGGCCCCGCACCACGCATGCACGATCCCCTGCTTTGCGTCCGCATCTCGCAGTGACATCTGACGTCAGCAAGGTGGGGGTGTATAAAGAGGCCCACCCATATCTGGCTTATTTGCTGGAGTACCAGGAAGTCTCATCTCATCACTCAGTGGCTGCAGGTATTTATATGAATGAGCCTTGTCTGAAAGAGAGAGGGTTTTTTTTTGTAAGTATGTGACATTCGATCTGGGGGTAAGCTACTTCCCATATTACCTGTTGCCTTTCCCTCCATATAGACTTGAAATGGCCAATGTATCAGTAATGCCCGGTTCTTTGTTTATTGCACATTAAGAGTTCAACAGAATGACTACATTTAAATGCGCAGCGTTTTTGAGTACCATCCAGTGGGTGTTGCGGGCCCCTTCAGTCTATTTTATCTTGATATATGGAAGTAAACTCTAGTAGCTAATTTAAATTTTGTGTTATTGCTTTCACTCTCTCAAACTGGTCACTGGAAGTTCAACATGGAACCTCAGGGCAAAGGACTCTCTGAGGATCTGAAAAAAAGAATTGTTGCTCTACATAAAGATGGCCTAGGCTATAAGAAGATTGCCAAGACCCTGAAACTGAGCTGCAGCATGGTGGCCAAGACCATACAGCAGTTTAACAGGACAGGTTCCACTCAGAACAGGCCTCTTCATTGCCCACCAAAGAGGTTAAGTGCATGTGCTCAGGGTCATATCCAGAGGTTCTCTTTGGAAAATAGACATAAGAGTGTCAGCCTGTCAGTGCTCAGACCATACCCCGCACACTGCATCAAATTGGTGTGCGTGGTTGTCGTCCCAGAAAGAAGCCTCTTCTAAAGATGATGCACAAGAAACAGTTTGCTGACGACAAGCAGACTAAGGACATGGATTACTGGAACCATGACCTGTTGTCTGATGAGACCAAGATGAACGTATTTGGTTCACATAGTGTCAAGCGTGTGTGGCGGTAACCAGGTGAGGAGTACAAAGACAAGTGTGTCTTGCCACAGTCAAGCATGGTGGTGGGAGTGTCATGAGTGCTGCTGGCACTGGGGCGCTATAGTTCTTTGAGGGAACCATGAATGCCAACATGTACTGTGACATACTGAAGCAGAGCATGATCCTTTATCTTTGGAGACTGGGCCGCAGGGCAGTATTCCAACATGATAACGACCCCAAACACACCTCCAAGATGACCACTGCCTTGCTAAAGAAGCTGAGGGTAAAGGTGATGGACTGGCCAAGCATGTCTCCAGACCTAAACCCTATTGACAATCTGTGGGGCATCCTCAAATGGAAGGTGGAGGAGTTCAAGGTGTCTACCATCCACCAGCTCCCTGATGTCGTCATGTAGGAGCGGAAGAGGGCTCTAGTGGCAACCAGTGAAGCTCTGGTGAACTCCAAGCCCAAGAGGGTTAAGGCAGTGCTGGAAAATAATGGTGGTCACACAAAATATTGACAAAAAAACAAAATAGAGGCGCCTCTAAGTGTACTGCCTATCTATATGGACTCGGGCTTATGGTATGACGTATGCGCCTATATTTATGTTATGACACAAAATATTGATACTTTGGGCCCAATTTGGACATTTTCACTTAGGGGTGAACTCACTATTGTTGGCAGCAGTTTCGACACTGCTGTACACTCATTACTTTACATTGTAGCAAAGTGTAATTTCTTCAGTGTTGTCACATGAAAAGATATAATAAAACATTTACAAAAATGTAAGGGGTGTACTCACTTTGTGAGATACTGTAACTAGACTGCACTATGCATGTGAGAAAATAACAACAGGATAGAGATACGTCTATCACAAGGAATCAGATACACATTTAAGAAGATATTGGCTGCTGCAATTAAACTATTATAATATACATAGTAATACTTGCCTAAAATTTTCTACTTCTGGCCTGGGTGAAATACAGCAGCTCCTCTTTGTAAAGTTCTCTGAGTTTACTTCCTGTAAACTCCCTTTTCTATAATATTGCAGTTCTCCACTCTCCACTTTCTGACTCAGCTAGCAGGGACAGGAAGTACCTATCTGTACTTGCAACATAGTACGTGCAACATAGTAAGTGCTGTGAATCCAAAAAGCAGTGGGCAGGACTAGATATGGCCAGGTGCCAACTGACAAGCTATCAGCTTGTGAATAATCAGTAACCATGCTGATAGCTCTACCTCCTGCAGCATTTTTCCATCACACTGTAGTGCAAACTGCGGCCCTAAACAAAAGAAGCAACTCTTCTCAGAATTCAGCATGAACATCACATGAACGATGTGCAATGGGCGGTGGTTGTCTTAGCATCAGGAGGAAAGGCATCAGGGGAGGCTGAATTAGACAATGTCAATCTTACTTCTGGAAAGAAATATTATGGCTGTGGAGAAGCTAAGTACTTCAGAGCACAATTCCTAAGCAGAAGAGCTCCACATGATGTTGTAGGAAAAGCCCTAGAAATGTTACAGAAGTGACTATCTGGAAAGCTGGTGGGAAACATCAGAGGGCCCCATTGAAGAAGCCAACCAGGCTCCCACCTTAGGCAGGTGGTATGGAAGATATTACACATCATTGTCCCAGAGCTTCAACAGAGCCCCTGACACCCCAGAAGTGGGTCTGGAAATAAGTTCAAATACAGACTGCTTAACCAGCTCCAAGCAAGTTTCCTGACAAATTAGTAGGACCTTCTCCCATTGTGCCAGTCCAAATAGAAGGCATCTATGCAAGCACAAGTGACCCTGTAATACTGGGACTTTTACGGCAAACACCTAAAACACCTACACCAACAGAAGATGGAAGAGCTAGAGATTTGGGGTCTTGAAACTCAGAATTTAACCTATGATGGGTACAACATAGGTCCAATAGTTTAACGCGTTTTGAGGGACTTGCCCTCTTCCTCAGAGCCATGAAGGACCTATGGCTTCAAAAAAGCACTTATCAATATATCTTTATTACATATCTATATACTGTATCTATAAGTTATTACAATTAGAGGACATGTGCCCCTCCCACTTCACATGTGGGAGGAGACTAACATGTACAATCTTAGAAGGTGCAGCTGCAGAAGACCCCCCTAATTTTCAAGTTAAAACATATGTTTTGGGCTATACTCGCTGTATACAGTGCCTTGCGAAAGTATTCGGCCCCCTTGAACTTTGCGACCTTTTGCCACATTTCAGGCTTCAAACATAAAGATATAAAACTGTAATTTTTTGTGAAGAATCATCAACAAGTGGGACACAATCATGAAGTGGAACGAAATTTATTGGATATTTCAAACTTTTTTAACAAATAAAAAACTGAAAAATTGGGCGTGCAAAATTATTCAGCCCCCTTAAGTTAATACTTTGTAGCGCCACCTTTTGCTGCAATTACAGCTGTAAGTCGCTTAGGGTATGTCTCTATCAGTTTTGCACATCGAGAGACTGAAATTTTTGCCCATTCCTCCTTGCAAAACAGCTCGAGCTCAGTGAGGTTGGATGGAGAGCGTTTGTGAACAGCAGTTTTCAGTTCTTTCCACAGATTCTCGATTGGATTCAAGTCTGGACTTTGACTTGGCCATTCTAACACCTGGATATGTTTATTTGTGAACTATTCCATTGTAGATTTTACTTTATGTTATGGATCATTGTCTTGTTGGAAGACAAATCTCCGTCCCAGTCTCAGGTCTTTTGCAAGGAGGAGAGGAGAGATTGGCGCAATCAGATGGTCAGAACTGTAAACAGTTTCTATGCATATAGCAAGGTATGGCAAGGTGGGTTTCGGATACACAAAGTCTGGTGTGGCTTGCTAAACACTTCGATGGCTGCCTCCAGTGAAGGGTGAAGTAACCCTGTGTGATCCAAAACAAGAAGAGAAAAGACCGGGCGCCGATCTAAGTGTAGCAATAAAACATTTAATAGCAATAGCAAGAGTACTACTCACAGGAGTACGTTAAAAACAGGCATCTCAATAGTGGGTATGCAGAGTTCGTCCGGGGGGTCCTCCAGAAGTCCTGTTGGAACTGGTGCTGCGAGGGATAAGCTGCGGTCTCCTGGTGCGGGACGCGCTGATCTCTCTGTGTTGATCCGGCAGCGTGGGTCCGTAGGATGGAGGGCCGTGGTGTCACTTCCTGGTCTTTTGCAGACTCCATCAGGTTTTCTTCCAGAATGGTCCTGTATTTGGCTCCACCCATCAATTGTAACCATCTTCCCTGTCCCTGCTGAAGAAAAGCAGGCCCAAACCACGATGCTGCCACCACCATGTTTGACAGTGGGGATAGTGTGTTCAGGGTGATGAGCTGTGTTGTTTTTACGCCAAACATAATGTTTTGCATTGTTGCCAAAAAGTTCGATTTTGGTTTCATCTGACCAGAGCACCTTCTTCCACATGTTTGGTGTGTCTCCCAGGTGGCTTGTGGCAAACTTTAAACAACACTTTTTATGGATATCTTTAAGAAATGGCTTTCTTCTTGCCACTCTTCCATAAAGGCCAGATTTGTGCAGTATATGACTCCCACCTCTGCTGTAGATCTCAGCAGTTCATCCAGAGTGATAATGGGCCTCTTGGCTGCATCTCTGATCAGTCTTCTCCTTGTATGAGCTGAAAGTTTAGAGGGACGGCCAGGCCTTCGTAGATTTGCAGTGGTCTGATACTCCTTCCATTTCAATATTATCGCTTGCACAGTGCTCCTTGGGATGTTTAAAGCTTAGGAAATCTTTTTGTATCCAAATCCAGCTTTAAACTTCTCCACAACAGTATTTCAGTGTACCTCTCTCATGCCGCTTGTTCTGGGAGCGAGTACTGGCATGTAAGGTTGTGTAGGATTTATCTGCCAGGAGAGAGGCGTCTCTTCCGGTTGGTTTGTTTGTTAATGATTGCACTCGGTGGACTCTCCACTCCTGCTGACGAAGTCTAGAGAGTGACGCAACGTGTACAGGGGAGGAGCCTGATCCGGGATGATCGCTCATTGCCTCACACAAGGATCATACAGCCCGCACTGCTTTAAGTGCTGTTTCATGTGAATTTTACGTAGTTTTTTTATGTTCAATAAACACGCTTCAGAGAGCATTAGATTGTCTCATTTATTTTATATCCACGGGAACTGAACCATCTGGCCGTTTCTGGGAGCTTTGAAGAATAAGGGATTTGTCCCCACTTTGCTATTTGGAAGCTCTGGGATTCAATGTGCTGTTTTCTTAGGTTATGAGGTGAGCTGCTAGTTTGCACGGTTTGCACGGAGCACATGAAGTATGGAGTGAAGCACCAGCACTTTTTACTTTATTTGAGCACGGCACAGAAGGACTATTGAATTAGAGATCTCTATTTGATATACTTCTTTTTTTCATGTCTGGTTGTTCAATTTCAAAGGAGAACATTGCTTTATGATTATTTGGGACTTTTGCATCCATTATTTATTATTCATTTAATAGTCACATTTTGATGGTTTACACTTGAATGAAAATACTGAGGAAGAGGCACAGCCTCGAAACGCGTCAGCCCTCCGTCTACAGGAGTCATTGGACTTTTTTTTAAGCTGATTTTAGGAACTGATATGCTGTCCTACCACGCATGTTTGTGAGTAGCTGATTTTAACCTTTATTATTAATAAAGCCCGCTGAGGATAATGCGCTAGGCTGGTGCGACCCTTTTTTGTGTTTGTTTTTACAGTGTGTTCGACCACCCCGGTCGCAGTGGGCAGCAGGGCTTAGCCATCTGTGATGCCAAGTGGGGGTTCCAAGATTGAAACAGCCTGAGGATCTGGTTCTGAGCGCAGGAGCAGGGTGTTTAGCTTCACTCTTTTTGTTTCTTTATGAATTATTATTTGATATTTTAATAATTCTCTTATTTATTCATTTTCCCGTGATATATGCTTGATTATAAAATAATTATTTATTTCACATATTAATTACCTGTGGCCTGTTGCCTATGTGAGCAGAAGCCTTGCTAACTGAGAAGAACTATCCCAAGCACACACTGGAATTCCTTGCCCTGAAATGGGCAGTGGTGGATAAACTTAAAGACTACTTATATGGTGTAGACTTTATGTTTAAAACTGATTTTGCACCCTTCTAGGTAGGTGCTAGAGAGTGAGTTTTGGCTCTGTCTGCCTATCAGAGGAGCAGCAGGTAAATTCTATTTTGCACTCTGCTTAACAGGCAGCAGGATCTGTGAGTTAGGTCTGCCAGTGTGCCCAGTGTGATTCATATGGCCTGAAGGAGTGTCCCCACTGTGCTCAAAAGGGGAGGCACATTGGACAGTGGAGGAAACCTGGCCAATGGCACACAGGCTTTGTTACAGCCCCAGGGATTGGCACAGACAGTTGTCTCGGTGCATTGTGGGGTGCAGTATATAAAGCCAGGGGCACAGGTGCACAAGGACTTTGGTAGGAAGCAGAGTCCCAGAAGGAGGGTGGCAGCTGCCTCCTATTCTGAAGCAGTTGGTGTGTGGCCACTGGCGGTCGGCCTGGTTAGCCAGAGGCGTGGAGCTGAACCCAGAGGTCCAGGAAGGCTGACTGGAGTTGGGGCACTGCAAGAATCTGGAAAGCAGTATCGTGAGTACAGAGGATCTTGCCCAGGGGTCTGCCCAGGAAGGGGACCACTCTGGGGAGTATAGTCAGTGGACAGGTGTCGGCTGGTACAGAAAAAGAGGGTGCTAGGTGAGTGCCCTGAAGAGAAATACAAACAGGAACATTTTACCTCAGATTTATCCAGTGGCAGGATGAAGTAGCAGCCTTGCCGCATCCACAAGTTAGAAGTCCTCAGAATTGTGAATAGTTCAAGTGTTGGAGTATTCCACTCATCCCTTCTTCCATCCCAATATAAAATAAAAACAACAAAAACATCAACCCCTAGACTGATCATTGACTGAGCCAAGAACGTAAAGTGCTAATATTTCTGCTTGCAGTTGCTACAGGTAACCCAGGGGAATCCAAATGTGTGTAAAACCAGCAGCCCTCAAGGGGGCAGTGCTACCCTGACAATACCCGCTCACATATACACTTACCACAGCCCAGCTGGATGCCACTGGGCATAGGTGGTTGGCCACCCTACCAGGGTTCCCCTTTAGTCTAAAGTACCGTTCAGGGATCGGGAACAATGTCGCTGAGGCCATGTCAAGGAGACCCTATGAATCAGGGACTTCCTCTGAAGAGTAGACTCAGCTGACACTGGAAAGGATACATGCATTGTTTCAAGGAGTGGAGCATCGGGCTGAAGCCATTGGAGTCTGAGTTGCATGTGTCCCCAAATACTACTGTAAGCTTTCCTAAGTAAGGGATGAAGGCCTACCTAAACCTTCATATAAAGACTATAGAAAGGACCAGATGGAGTACCCAATTCAAAAGAAATCCGGAATTCGCTGCAACACTTCACTATTATTGATCCTTCATGTAAAAGACATCACAGACAGTGCGGGATACAGTACTCACTCTGTGGGTTAACATAAAGGCCGTTGGGTTGATGTTCAGATCTGCAGCTTGCATAATCTCCAAAAGAATCATGTCTAGTTCACATAGAATGGGATCAGCTGCTGTTATGGGTTTGGCCGGTCTACTGAAGTGGTACCTAAGAATAAGTGGCAACTGTTCTTTCCAGGAAAGCAAAGAGAGACTGCTCTGAATAATGATTATGGCCACTTAGGGTCAAAACAAACTTTCAAACTAGTGAGATATTACTTCTATAGGCCCTGCATGAGCGCAGAAATTGAAAGACATTGTCACTCTTGCATACAATGTATACAGAGGAAGACTTTGCACACCAGAGCCACCCACAATGGGCCATCTTCAAAGTCAAAGACCAATAGAATTGGTAGGCATTGACTTTCTGTGTCTGGAACCTGATTTGGGTGGACAGGAAAATGTCCTGGTGGTGACAAACCACTTCACCCAGTATGCCCAGGTGTTCCCAACCAAGCAGCTACTGAGGCCAAAGTTCTGGTAGTGGAGTTCTTTATTCACTACGGCGTTCCTCAAATTATTCATTCTGATCAAGAGAGAGACTTTGAATGTCGACTGATTAAGAAGAGTCTGTTAGACTTATTAGGCATTCAGAATTCAGAACAACTCCTTACCACCCGCAAGGAGACCCACAACCAGAGAGATTTATTGCACTTAGCATTGGAACTGGCATATTTCAGCAGTTGTAGATGGCTATAACAGTATAGAGAATGATACAAGTACCGTAACTTCCAGATCCCACAAGCTACTATAAAATTATGTTGTGCATTGATGTTGTTTAATCTGATTGAAAGCTGCAGGTACCTAGCACACTCTCATTCAAAAAGTGTCATGTGCAACTAATCGATTAATAATAGTGCTGCGCTCCCAAAATCAAAATACAAAATATAAATAGTGGAACCGCAAAGTGATGTCATATGACTATAAAACAATATTGCAAACCACATTAATAAAAACGCTCTTTATAAAACTTTGTGTGCATCAAACCACATATATGGTACAAATTAGTGATAATGTAGTCCACATCCATGCATATTTAAAGTGATATATATTTATAGTATTCTTCCCTGTCACTGAAATCCTCAATGTGCAAAGAAGTCCACAATCTTCCTTCTCCTTTAGTGCAGTGTTGTAAAAAGAGATACATCTGTGTGACACCACAATACAGTGCTCACTCACTTTTTTTTTTTTTAAACCTTTTTATTGCCACATGTAAGTAGACATACAATAGAATAGTTCCTCTTCCTTCCCCTCTTTCCTTAAACAGTCTCACAATATACAACTGCACAGTTAATCCTTTTAGTGCTCACCCCCCTTAGTTGGGTTCTCATCTTAAATATTGTGACCTTACATTTAAGCTTGGTCAAAATGCATTTTTTGGCCACTCCCGGGCCTTGGGGGATCAGAGGATCAGTATCCAATGTGCCCCTACTGGTAACTCCTTATCTCCAGTCTCCTCTCCTCTTAGTGGTATCCCGAGGTCATATACAAAAAAAGAACTTGATAGTGCTTATACCCTTAAAAACATTACTTTATTAAAACCACAAACTGTGGGTACTCACAAATTCCTGGTGCTTCCAGCGCACCAGTCTAGACATGCACAAACAGTTCCCTGTAATGGTCCAGTCTGTGTACACAAGCCGCTCACACTCCCGGTTGCTGCTGCTGTCTAACCACCGAGTGCCGTCACTGTCCTGGCCCCTGGTGTGCTGGAAGCACCAGGAATTTGTGAGTAAAAATGAATCCATTTAGTTGCAAATATAGACAGTTCTCTTGATAGAATGTATCCGCACTGGAGAGGTTCCAATATAGTAAGAGAACTGTCTAAAACTGAAACTAAATGGATTTATTTGATAGATACCTTGAGTTCCAATGGAATGAATGTGGAATTAGATCTTAATTGTTTTATAAGTGATTTCTCGATTATACTTATATATCCATAGGGTAATTTGGGGCTAATATGAAATTAATTTGGTTTAGGGGATATGTGACTTCGATCCCCTTTTGTTGCATCCTTGCATGAAGGTATGGTTTATGTGTTTGTTATTATTATAATTTATTGGATTGTAAACTGTATCCATATTGTAATAAATATGCGGTTCAACGAGGAGGGGTTGGATTTGGACAGCTGGGGCTACCTAAAGGAGTGTGCGCGTATCGGTTGCTCAAATCGGATGCTCCCTTCAAAGTATGCCACGCAAATAGGTTTGTAATTAATATGATATGTACCTAATTATGAAGGGATGCTAAACCATTTGATCAGTCCCCGCTGATATATGTAATGTGTGGCATGCTATCATTATTGTTGCTTGCAGTATCAGTCTTAGGGGGTTAACACTCCTGTCCATTAAACTATAAGTATGAGAGGTCAGGACCTGTGGCCACGCCCGCTGATAAAGACGTAATGACGAAACGCATTTGGGGTGTGACCACACGGCCTCTGTGAGTGACAGACAGTTCGGATCTACCTGGGAATCACCAAACTTGAGTGCTTACAAGAGAGCGGTGTGAGATATCGAATGCGCTGAATCACTTGAGTGATGTTATTTTGCTGTGTTGATTTTTATACCTTGTGAGTGTCATTTTAAAGGGGAAATTCTGGGGCAATAAATAATCTTGACAGGATCGCGCTATGTACCTCATATTTTTTTATCTATGAGCATCAATCTATGGATCGAGGATTCACCACTGGGTTACCGTCCTAGGGTCATTACAAGGCAATTAATCCACGTAAAATCTGGTGAGTTTGTTATCTGAAGGGGATCTCTTCATGAGGTGTTGTGACTGGGTCGTTTGGTTTGATCACCCTGTTTACCTCCAGACAGCATGGAGATATTATTATCACCATTCACTGGGTGGATTTTGCTTGGACTGTGTGGACATTTTATTTTGATGCACAAAGAACAAGCGCTGCTAATGCTGGACAGATCATTTAAAGTTCTTTCAGCATCAATGTTGTTCTTGTCCCTTATATTGTAGATATTTGTAGACAGTCAGTTCTTAGATTTATTAGTTATTTTTGTCTTTGGGGTTGGTTCTTGTTTCCTGAAGTTACCTATGTTCACTGCTTGCTGTGTATGCTTGTTTGTGTGTTTCACTGTAACTGGGAGGAGGATATCTATTACGTATTCAACCCTTACAAGATTTCCCATCATTAAAAAGGTAACGGAACTTTTTTGCGATTACATCCACTTTACTTTAGGTCTTTACCTTATTGATGGTACTGCAATGGCTTCTCCAACACAGGACAAGTTCCTTTATATTTATATTAACTATTGAGGTGATCATTCTAAGGAATAGGTCTACTATTTTGAAATTTTATATTAATGTAACAGTTTTACTGCTACATACCTAAAAGCGCCCTTTCAGTTTCAATTGTTTATTGAATTAAAACAATGTAATGTATGAACAGAAGCAAGACGTTCACTAGTTCATCTGTTTGAATGAGGAGATTTCTTAGTTGGATGCAATTGCAGTGTTATCACTATTGTCAGTAAATTCAACAACTACAGGATTATATCCTGTATTGTTTATTCAGAAACCTAGCCCTCTGAGTGTTTGCTTCTCTTTGTCTCTATTCGGCAGAGTCTCCATCCATTTTGGGTTCCAGCTGTCCCCACCTAGCCTATTGGCTGTCTGGCACACATGACCAAGACCTTTTTTGCATGGTGGCTTTGAATCAACAGCCTTATTTGCAGTTACCTGAGGTCAGCTTTTCCCGGTGACATGATTGGAGCAATCGAACTCTTTGGTTTTTAACGATGTACTAGGCAAGCTTACATCTTGAGGCCCACACAGCAGACTCTGTAAGTGTCCATATTTTGTTTATTTGCAATATCATTTGGGGATCTTTCATCCCCTTTTTGTTGATACATTTTTGTATAAAAAGTCTATGTCTATATTATAAAATGAACTATTGTTATAATTGATCACTTACAGACCGCTCTCTAAAGGTTACCCCTGAAGAAGGAGCTTTATGGTTGACTTTTAAACGCGTTGGGTATACACCTCAGAATACAGCGGTCTCTATCTGTGCCGTGTGCTCTTATGTATTGTATATAGCTTGCCCTTTTTTAACATATTGTCATATTTTTTTCAATAAATTTGTTTGTTTATCAATTTATTGAACCTTTTGTATCTAATTACTGTTTTTGTGCCTAAAAAGTCCCACCCCCCCAGGGGAAATTCTTTTTTGTAGTTCATTGTAAATAAATCTCATTTTAAGGATATCTACATTGTTTGGTCTCATTTTCCATGTGTAGCTATATGTGTCTGATCGCCCTAGCTGCTGCTGAATCCTGACAATAGGACTTTAATGGTTGTTTAGTTCAGTGGTTCTCAAATCCGGTCCTCGGGACCCACTAACAGGCCAGATTTTAAGTATTACCTTGGGGGATGCAGACTAGAATACTGCAATCACTGAGAAGCAAATGAGATCACCTGTGATGTAATTTAGTTATCTTGCAAACCTGGCCTGTTGGTGGGTCCCGAGGACCGGATTTGAGAACCACTGGTTTAGTTGTATGTGAGGTAACACAATTGAATTGAATGTTTTTGTAAAAAAACAGCTTTATTACAAATGGATAAAACAGCTCATGGGTCACAGTGATCGTACAAAACACCCTTTTTAAAGAAATCCAACCATAAAAAAAAAAACAATACATTGTTGGACAACTAGCATTAGTTGATATTTATGATCTCAGATCATTTGTTCCGACACATTTTGCAGACCATATCTGCTTCATTGGGGAACTTCTGTAGACATCTAAGAAATAATCTTTTTAACAGTACATGATTCAATTTCAAAGTACATAAAGCTTCCTATTACAGATCAATAAGACTTACCAATTGTAAATATTGCTAGATTCACATGTTCGCTGCAGTCCAAAAAAGGGGGAGGGGAGGTTCCCACATCCATATGACACCCAACCCCCAGCTAGACCAGTAGGGGGCAGCCAAATGGGCATTGGACCACCAAGAGGGGAAACAGAAGCCCCAACTGAGCCCACTGCGACAGCTGGAACAATGGATACATTATATTTAACTAACAATTATTTCAATGGTCCAGCCATGTGACACCCATGCTTCATAAAGTATCATATACAGTTTTATCACCTCAGAATCGCCTTTCCAATATGCTATCAACACCATCAGTCCTGATACATACCCCACCCAACAACTAAACAACAAAATGTGTGACAAGAGACACACCCACCAGAACAGACCCAGACAAACACCACCATCCCCTACAAAAATATCAACCCGCCAAACTCCTCCCAACCAACAACCACCATTCTCCATCCAACCCCCATCACACACAACAACCACAGCCCTTCCCTCTCCCTTCCTGCACTCTAACATAGCAACACTCAACCATGTACATACACTATATTACCAAAAGTATTGGGACACCTGCCTTTACACGCACATTAATTTTAATGGCATCTCAGTCTTAGTCCGTTGGGTTCAATATTGAGTTGGCCCACCCTTTGAAGCTATAACAGCTTCAACTCTTCTGGGAAGGCTGTCCACAAAGTTTAGGAGTGTGTCTATAGGAATGTTTGACCATTCTTCCAGAAGGGCATTTATAAGGTCAAACACTGATGTTGGATGCAGGTGAGTGAGTGGAGCATGCTTACTTTTCAAAGAAAATTTTTACTTAGATTAGTGAAATACTCACTTTACAAGGAATACTCAATTACATGCAAGGAAAATTACAAAAAAAAACAGATCTTTGTTACCACATGATTGAAGTCAGCACAGCTGTTCTAAACATTTATTAAATCAACCTCATTGTGTTATGTAAAATGGGTCTCTTTCATCAAAGAAGCAAATCAAGAAACTTTAAAATGTGAAAAGGTACCTCCGAGGGCTCAAAATCAGAAACCAAAATATGGATATTTCATATTTACCATCTAAAAAGGATTTTGAAAAACGTTTTTTTTTTTTCTACGTTATAGACAAAACCACAATAAATTCTATTTAAACTAAACACTAACACCCCTACTCTTTCTGTGCCAATAGAAAGCAGTCCTCATGCAGTGCAGAGATCTCAGCACCAGAATCAACTACTGCCAAGTTCAGGAATCCTGGTGAGTGTCAGTTTCAACCGTTTGGAGAAGAAATAAATACCCGCTAAACCTTAAACTGACAATACATGACTTGATTCTTGCTGAATCAGCCAAAATGCAAACCTTGTTGGCACTACAACAACAAAGGTTGATTTCAAAATCAAAGGGGCCTAGTGGAAGATGTCGGCTGAACAGTGACTGCATCCAATAAGGTGCAGTCATCGTTCGAGTTTGGAGGCAGCCTTGGGCAGGGCAGCTGTTAGAAACCATTAAGCCCCATACAGCCTACCTGGCAGCCCCCCCCCCCCACACACACACACACACACACATGGCAGGTGCAGGCCCTGAGCACCCCTCCTTCTAGCCCACAGGCAGTCAGTGGAGAAGACACACGCTTCTTCAGTAGCTTTAAGGCTCCTGAAGAAGCGCGGGGTGCGAAACGGCCGTAGAGCAGGGTTATATGCCAGAGGTCCATAAGCCGCCAGTCTTTTTAGTCTGGTGGCTTCATATGTAAGTGCTATACATGTTGTTGCACTGTATGGATCTCTATTTGTGTTTTGTACATTGCTTTTAGCTATTATGGAAGTTTTAATAAATACTACACCATGAGGAGATTTCTTTTCTCTCTTGCCTGTTAATTTGCCACTCTGGAGTTAACATCTGAGGAAAGCAAGTCCGGTAAAGGGATCAGAAGATCACCCCCCAGCTGATTTCTCTGGCTTCATCTTACACACTTTTTAGCTGTCCTGATAAGACAGCATAAGAGTCTGGTGAGTGTTCACTTTTTACTTTGTTGGAGAAACACTAACTGGTGTTGGCATTGATTTTATATTGACACAAAATACTGCCATCCACTTGGATTTATGAGTTGACTGGACTTATGCTTCATTGTTGATTTTTAGACACTCCTTATAACACTGTTTAGCACTGCAACCTTTTTTTTTTTTTTTTTTTTTATGTAACATACAGAGTTCAGGAGTCAGGAGTGGGTAACGTGCAAAGTTCTGGGGTCAGGAGTGGGTAATGCATAGAATGCAGGGATCTGAAGTATGTACCATACAGAGTGCAGGGGTCAGGAGTGGGTAACATGCATAGTTCAGGGGTCAGGAGTCGGTAATGTATAGAATGCAGGGATGTGGAGGTGGTAACAAACAAAGCCAGCAAATGTTGGGTATACAAAAGTTATCTCACTGTGTCGCATTCTATGGCTAAAATAGTCCCATTCCTTTGAAGGGGGCCGCCTTGCAATCGTGTACAATGAATGTAGTTGCAGAGAGGTGGTGCAGCTTTTTAGGGATTAAATCAGGAGGTGAGGAAGCAATATATCTGCTACCCCACCCACAAATATATTGCTACCCCCCCCCCCCCCACTGTGGATCACTCTTTAGCAGACAACATAATCATGCATTAATCCACAGCAATAATGCCCCTGAGATGTGCCACTCCATCTATGTAGTTGTAGTTACTGCTGCAGCATCTAATTTTACTTCAAGAGACTTATCGCTAAAATAAATCAACGTAATAGAAATTACAGCAGGGAAAATGACTTCACTCCGGGCCCAGTGATTATTCACAATCTTTTAGATATGTGGGAGGGCAGTATGCAGTCTGGCCAACCTAATGCTCGGAGCCAGGGTGCAGTTTTCCCCTATAACCACCCCCCAACTTCCCAAGTACCTGGTCCTGCCGGCTTCTTCTATCTGGGGTTCTTGTGCAGTGCTTTCAGTGGGGAGGGGTGGGGGGGGGGGACCCTCTGGAGCTGGGAGCCCGGGGACTGGCCAGAGGCTAAGCACCTCTAAAACCTCGGCTCCTATTCCTTCCTCCTGGGCACTGAGTTGGGCAGCCAGGGCCGAGGGGCAGAAAGAGAACTATTTAACCACTTTTGGAGGTAATCTGCAGCCGCATGTTCAGACAATTACATTAAAGGAGATGTACAGCCAAAGCTTGTTTTCAACAGAGAGTTGACTGATGTCACAGAAGTCAGTCCAGGCACCGCGTCATCACGACAATGGAAGTCAGGATCCACCAGGTGACTGGACTGACACCCAGCTCAGCCTCTCAGCAAGCTCTGAGCCTGAGCCGGCCGCTCCCTGCCCCTCCACAGCCCAGTACTCCAGTGAGCGAGGAGGGGGCAGAGCAGAGAGCTGTCAGCAGTTCTCTGCTTGGGGAGCTGTCATAACCAAGCTATTGGCTGTGTTCAGTCACTCAGTTCTCAGTGCAGAGGCGCCGGGGGACAGCTGCAGCATTGGACCAATGTTGCATCCACCTAGGTAAGTATGATTGGGGGAAGAAAAAAATAAAGAATCCCATACATCTCTTTTAAAGTCCTTGTCTCTTCTATATCAATATGCCAGGATTGGCCAGGACTTTAATGTAATCATCTGGACATGCGGCTGCAGATTACTCCCGAAAGTGGTTAAAAAGTTTGCTTTCTGCATAAACAGCCCCCAACCCCCCACACACACTAAGGCATAGGACCCAGGGAAGTGCTTTTTAAATAAGCTGCAGAGTGCAGGATTAGTATATTGGTACCCATAATTTGCGAGTCCCCTCTATGCCTCCGGGCTCCATGCAAGGCCCAGTACAGGAGAGCTGGTGGTACCCCCTTTTCGGCGGCCCTTGCCGTGGGTGCTGCGGCTTTCTGAATACAATAGCTGGCAATGTAGATTCCTCCATCCATGCTGTTTAGCATAGATAGAGAAATCCAATTGTGTATGGCTAGCCTTACAAAACACTACTCTGCTTAGCCATTGATTACTTACTGCGGTCACTAAAAGAGACTCTGTCGTGAGGAAAAACAATTACTGCAGGAGTAAGGTGCTAAAACCTAGAGGTTAAGCAGCCTCCAAAAACACTTCCTAGGTGGTTCTAGTAGGCCAACACTTCAAAGTAGGGTTGGAGCTTGCCCCTGGGCCCAACAACCTTACACAATCCTATTGTCTTAGCAATACGATGTGCTGCTTTCTCTATCCAATTGGAATGTGCAAAGCTGGGTGCACACACAGTTTTTTTTTTTTTTTAATTCATCCAGCGGGTTGATTGAAAAAAAAAAAAAACCTGACAGATCCCAGCGTTAACACAAGTGATGTTGATGCAAGGATCCCTCCCACTAAGACATTGTATTCTGACAAGGGGGACAGTGGGACAGGGGGACAGGGGGACTCCCCACCCCCAGCCAGAATACATTGATCAGTGCTCGCAGCTGATTTTCGGCCTGTGTATACCAGGCTTAAGAGACAGGAAGGGGCGGGCGAGCTTCAGCACTAACAGGAAATGCTGAATGTTGGCCTGTCACAATGGCCATAACTGGAAGGTTGGGGAGACAGCAGGCATGTGCACTTGTTACGTACAACAGTTTGTCTTTTTTTTCTCCACTACACAGTTTATTTGAAGCGAAACTCCACTCAAAAGGGGAAGCTCCGCTTGTTTGTACCCTCCCTCCTCTCCACTGCCACCTTTGGCGCTCTTTTGGGGGGAGCAGGTACCTGGTTTTGACAGGTACCCGCTTCCACTTCAGACTCAGGCCGCGGCAAACTGAGCCGGAAGTTCGATCCCAGAAGACTACGGGACCATTCACAATTGCGCATGCGAAGGAGGAAACAGACTGTGAAGCCGCAATGGTGGCCACACAAAATATTGACACTTTGGGTCCAATTTGGACATTTTCTCTTAGGAGTGTACTTACTTTTGTTGCCAGCAGTATAGACATTAATGGCTGTGTGTTGAGTTATTTTGAGGGTACAGCAAATTTGCACTGTTATACAAGCTGTACACTCACTACTTTACATTGTAGCAAAGTGTCATTTCTTCAGTGTTGTCCCATGAAAAGATAGAATAAAATATTTACAAAAATGCTAGGGTTGTACTCACTTTTGTGAGATACTGTATGTTCCTATTTAGGCTGATGCCATAAGCGCTGCCCCAGATTTCCTGTTTCAGGATGGCTTCTTTCTCATGCAGCATCTCCCCACACTGTGTGCATCAATAGAAACACACAGCCCTGTAGTCTAGAAAGGCAAGGCATTCCCCTGGTCCTCCCTCTCTTCTACTTCTCTAAGCTCACAGACTGAATGCAGACTGCACTGTCCACTGTTAACTCATATTTGTGAAGACTGGAAGTTCAGAAAAGAGAAGGAGATGTACACTGCAAGTGCTGGAGCAATAATTTTATCATACAGTTGGAAATAATTTTATCATACAGTTGGAAATAATTTTATCATGCAGTTGATGAAGATTATTTTTATTCTGCTCGATGTATTAAACAAATTAAAACCTGAGGGTTTTATACTTCTTTAAAGGAGAAGTACAGCCAAAGCTTGTTTTATTCTGCACTCCTATGACCTGTTTTCAGCAGACAGGGGGCTGAAGCCTGCTGTCAGCTGATGTCACAGAGCCAGTCCAGGCTCAGGCAAGTCTAAAACCGCTCACATGCCTGGACTGGCACCCAGCTCAGCCTCTCAGCGAGCCGCTGTGAGCCTGAGCCGACCGCTCCTACCCCCTCCAGAGCAAGATCGCGACAATTGAGTGAGGATCCGCCCACATGCCTGGACTGGCACTCAGATCAGATTCTCAGCGAGCAGCTGTGAGTCTGAGCTAGCCGCTCCCGCCCCTTTCACAGCCAATTGCTCTGGGGGGGATAGAGCAGAGAGCTACTGACTGAAAGTCACCAGCTCTCTGCTCATGGAGCTGTGGGAACTGAGCGATCAGCGGTGTTAGATCGCTCGGTTCTCAGTGTTAAAGGCACCGGGGGGCAGATGCAGCATAAGATCGATGCTGCATCCACCTAGGTAAATATGTTTCTAAAAAACAAAAACCAAAACCCATACATCTCTTTTAACTTCAATTTATTTTAATAAATGATGTCACAATGTGCACTCTGAGGCCACTAGGTTGCATAAGAGATAACTCTATACACACTCTCCTGGTGACAGCATTTCCCTAGCATCAAAGGCACCCAAAAAGTCCCATAAGAGTTAAAGAACATTTACATTTTATAACAAGGACAATTTTTAACATTTAATAACTTTAAAAAGCTAATTGCAAAATCATGTTTTCAAAAGAAGTTGTACAATAAATATTAGCTAAATCAAACACTTCTTAAATATAAACTTCTTAGTGTTTAGAGTGTTCAAAATTCTATACTATTCTTGTAAGCATCAAAAAGTGCTATGTCATTTCAGGGTATGCTGACACATGTATGTTATCATATGGGTCCACTGAAGGCAAGTATGGCTAGAATGCTGCAAAGTAAAGCTCTTATCTGTATGGACACATGCCAAGAAACATATCACTTAGTTTGCTACATTTTTCTAGAGTGTATTTGTGTGTTTAAACTTTAGAGCAGTAAAAATCTAAAACGTCAAGGGGAAGGCTGTTCTCAAATTAAATCAGCATGTTGCCCCATTAATTCAGCCAAATGTCGCTAGTCAGTCAATGCAAGGAGGTTGATGATTTAACCATGGACTTGGCTTATTTTAGTAGGATCGAATGGATTTGGTGGTTATTTTGGAAACAACAGCATCCTAATTAGATGTTGTCATGGAAATCGATGAGTATATGTGGCATGGGAGGGAACCTGTAATTGGCACATTTGTGGAGTGCAATAGAAATGTGCAGCTGATAAAGAATTAGGAGATTCAGGCCCCTTTCACACTTGTATGACCTAATGCGACTTGAAGCAATGCTTGTGTAATCTTGAGGTCTATGGACCTCAAGTTGCATCAAAGTTGAACCAAAGTAGTGCAGGGACTACTATGAAGTCGCTGTCACTTGAAGTCGCACAGATATGAATACTTATTGGAAATCATGGGGTATGACTCGTCATGCGACTTTGAAGTCCCAAGTCGCAGAACAAGTTGTACAAGTGTAAAAGGGGCCTCAGTGTTACCTAGCAGTTCTTCCAAAGGATTTGTGCTTTTGTCCAACCATTTTTTGGCATATTTACAACTGTGCCACACAGGAGGCTGGCACCACATTGTCTGTTGAGGTTAGCAGTCTGCTAATTGGACAACAAAGGAGCAGCAACACCTATAAGGCCAGCCATACACAGTTTCGAAACTCAGCTGGTTGAGCAGAAACCAGTCGAACTTCGACCCATTAGTGGGCAGGCTGAATGTATCAATTGATCAATAGATCAACTTGGGCAGAACCAGCCTGCCAGATTCGATTCCGATTATCGCAAGCGGCTGCTATAGTCTATAGCATGCCATGCATATGATACAAGATTCCATGTGATCAAGCAGTACAATTGGCTGAATATCATCTGGATCATTCTGTCTTGGTGAGCAGCGGGACTTGGATCCTCCGGGTGACATAAGCGATAGAGTGGTTGGATAAAGGTGCAATATAAGTCATATCTAGTGAGTGTGAATTGCTGCAGGGGCTTCACAGTGGTGCAGTGGAGGTGCACTAACTATCATTGGAGCACAGACTTTTCTCTGCGATCCTTTTAAGCTAATTCTGTTTTTGAACACCTGGACATAGGGGAGTTTAAGTCCTGACCTCAACCGATAGAACACCTTAGGGATGAATTAGTGCGAAGACTGCAAGCCAGGCCTTCTTGTCCACATCAGTGCTTGACCTCACAAATGCACTTCTAGAAGAATGGTCAAACCTTTCTGTAGACACACATCTAAGCCTTGTGAACAGCCTTACCACAAGAGTTGAAGCTGTTATAGCTGCAAAGGGTGGGCCAACTCAATATTGAATGGGGTGCCATTAAAGTTCATGTGGTTGTAAAATACTTTTTTTTTTTTTTTTTTTTTTTTAAATATTTTTTTTATTGAGTTTTTCACATACAGTAAATAAGCAACGTACATAAACATATGAAAAGCATATTTGCAATGCGATTGACGTACATTGAAGTATAAAGATAAACGTCTATAAGGACTTCTAGTATCACAGTGCTTGCAAGGACCCACAATATAGGATGAACTTTCGTATCTTGAACAATAATACATTGAAACCGTATGAACCTGTTTGTCCAGGGAAGGAGGAGAGGGGGCACGTATCTGTCATTTGCAACCTCTATAGTGGTCAACGCCACCGGGAGGGACGCCCCGTAAGGGAACACACTGCGTCCTCCCTTCAAACGCCCACTCCCTCTCCCCCCCCCCCCAGGACCCCAGCAACTTTAACAATTCTGCAGATAAACATCAGAAATCATTGGGGGCCATGATACCCTACATAAGTGGTCCATATGGACCACCTGGAGTGAAATTGTTGTAGCTTGAAGGCCTGTAAGGCCAGGGTCTTCTCATACACACACGACTCCCCTACTATTTGGATAACCTCCCTCCGAGTTGGGGGGTCGGCACACTTCCATTTACGTGCTATGGACAACCTAGCAGCGAACAAGATATTTTGGACCACCGTCCTATATTGGGGTGGGTATTTGTCCATATTCACACCCAAAATCGCCTGTTCAACTGAAATTTTGTTAAGTATCCCGGTGACTTCCGCTATCAATGTGGAGATGGAGGCCCAGAAGCTTCTCAGGGAAATGCACGTCCACAAAACATGAAGTAGAGTGCCAACCTGCCCGCACTGTCTCCAGCATAAATTAGATGTTTCTGGATAGAATTTAGCAATGGTGTAAGGTGTCTTGTACCACCTAAGGTGAATTTTTAGCAATCCCTCCCTAAAGTTGGAGCATTTGGTATGGGTAAGCGTATGTTTATAGGCTCTCAACCATTGCTCCTCCGTAAAAACCTGACCAATTTCGCCCTCCCATTTTATGTGATATGTGTTTTTTTGGAAGGTTTTCTTGCTGTGCAGGGAGATGTAGAATTTACCTATACCTTTCTGCCGCGCATTGGCTCCAAAACAGAGGGTATAGATCTGTTCCGGGAAAAGAATGTGTGTCGATGACATAGATGAAATCAAGTGTGAAACCCGGATAAGTGTGAGGTATTCCTTGGCAAATGATGGAAATTTGTCGCACCATAAGGAAAAGGAAAAACCCTGGGGACTCTGTACAATGTCTCGGATTGTCCTAAGTCCAAAAGAGGACCAATGCGCCACGTTTAAGTCTGGGGAGAGGAAGGAGAGAGCAGTCAGAGGCACAGGAACTTCCACCCTCCCAGCTTGCACGGTGCTATGTGTGTAAAAGTATTGCCACGCCAGTACTGTAGCTGAGATGGTGGGATGGCCCGTACGAAAACTACATTTAGAAAAGGGGATACTGAGTATGAGATCAGCAAGAGAGCCCTGTATTACCTCCGACTGCTCAATCTGTCTCCAAGTGGGTGCCTGAGTCGGATGCAGCCAATAGAGGGACTGGGAAAGGATAGCAGCCATATGGTAGTCCCGTATATCCGGAATCCCCATACCTCCCACTGTGGGATGTTGGACCAAGTATCTATGGGCGCAACGAGGCTTCTTCCCGTCCCATATGAATTTGGATACCAAAGACTGAACCGTACGGTAAAACGATAAGGGGATTTTAATGGGGAGAGCTCTTAGTAGGTATAAAAGTTTTGGAAACGTCAGCATTTTGAACGCTGCAGTCCTTCCTGACCATGACAGATAGTACTTGCCCAATCTAGTCAGTTCGTGCGTTAAAGTGTCAAGGAAAGGGGCAAAATTGGCCTTGAAGAGATCCCCAATCCTGTTTGTGAGCTTGATACCTAGATAGTCAATGTGACCACTACCCCACTTAAATGGAACTATTCTCTGAATATGTTGTGTGAGATCAGCTGACACGTGAACGCCCAACATGTTCGATTTGGTTTCATTAACCTTGTAGTATGAGACAGAACCAAATTCCCTGAGAACCTCCTGGGCCGCTGGTAATGATGATAAGGGAGAGGTCAGAGATAAAATAACATCGTCCGCAAACAACGATATCTTGTTGGAGGAACCTCTAATGTCTATACCCCGAATACCTGGATGAGTTCTGATGCGTTCCGCAAATGGCTCCATTAGGAGAACAAACACCAAAGGTGACAGTGGGCACCCCTGGCGGGTACCGTTTGTTATTGCAAATTTTGTGGAGAACAGACCCTCTGTATAGACATATGCCGAAGGAGCCGTGTACAAGGCCAACACAGCATTCAGTATCTCACCCACCATGCCGAAGCGTTGTAGAACTTTTCGCAGATATCCCCAGTGTATCCTGTCAAAGGCCTTCTCGGCGTCAAGGGACAGGAACACTGTAGGAGTATGAGTAGATTCGGCATGGTGGATGAGATTCAACATCCTTCTTGTGGCATCGGTCGCTTGGCGGCCCGCGACAAACCCCACCTGGTCTTGCCGAATGAGGTTTGGTAGAAACTTGGAAATGCGGGTGGCCAATATTTTCGCGTAGACCTTCAGGTCCACATTGAGTAAAGATATGGGCCTGAAATTCTTCGCACAATCCGGGGGTTTCCCCGGTTTGGGTAGTGTTACTACTGTAGCCTCCAGCATCTCTGGAGGAAAGGAAGCAGAGGAGGTAGCCCTGTGAAACACCCTTCGCAATCTAGGGACCAGAAGATGCATGTATTTTTTGTAGTACTCCGAAGAGAACCCGTCAGGGCCCGGAGCCTTGTTAAGGGGCAAGGACTGGATCGCCCTATTGACTTCTAAGTCGGTGATCGGGAGATTTAGTTCCGCCACTTCTGCCGGTCTTAATGCAGGAAGGGAGACCGAATCCAAGAAATTGTCAATGATCTCAGGAGATGGTTGGGGTGTGGACTGGTCATCCTTTAAGTTATAAAGCGAGCCATAATAGTGGCTGAAGGCGTCGGCAATGTCTTTAGGATTCGTTAAAGACAGTCCGGAAGAATGATGCGTCAATTTAGAGATACGTTGACGAGCATGAATGTCCTTCACATGGGTAGCTAACAATTTACCGGCTTTGTTGCCATGCGCATAAAAATTTGCCTTAAGCCTACGAACATTAGCTTGATGTTGTCCAATCAAGAGAGAACGTAGGTCATTTTGAGCTTGAGTCAACTGGTTACTAACGTCTGGGAGTGGGTTTGTTTTATTGGTCTGTTCTAGGTTTCGGATCAGGTTCAACAGATCCTCCATACGCTGCCTCCTCTGCCTCCGTATAGCGGCACTCTTAGACATCAAGACACCTCGCATAAATGCCTTATGGGCATTCCAGATACTGGAAGGGCACACCTCCCCACTGTCATTAAACTTGAAGAATTCCTCCAGGGCCGCATGGACCTCAGAGGAAGTCCCCGGGTCAGAAAAAATATGAACATCATTTTTCCATCTGTTGGCCCTCGTTGTAAAAGCCCGGGGACCGACAGTTATGGAAACAGGAGCGTGGTCCGACCACGTTATTTGGCCTATAGAAGAGTCCACAATTTTTTGTAGTAAGAATTTGTCGGTGAAGAACATGTCTATGCGGGAGTAAGAACAGTGAACCTTTGAAAAGAACGAATAGTCCTTCTCTGTAGAATGGTAGCAGCGCCATACATCCTGCAAGCCTGTGGCCGACAGGAAGCCCGCAAGATCTGGTCTGCGGGGACATTTCCGGGGTCCCCCAGAAACGTCTTGACGTAGGTTTGCGACCAAGTTCATGTCCCCCCCAAGGATCACGTGGCCCCTGATATCCACCTTGAGACGTTTCCAAAGTTTACGCAGATAGGTAAGTTGTTTCACATTTGGGGCGTACACATTAATGATGGAGTACACAATATTGTTGAGTTCACAGTGTAAAAGAATGAAACGGCCATCTGGATCCGACATATGGGAGATATACTTGTAGGCCACAGAGTCCTTTATAAGAATGGCCACTCCCCCCTTTTTCTTGGGGCCATTGGCAAAGTATGCATGAGGAAATTGTTTGTTCGTGAGTCTAGGGGGAGCTGCAGCACAAAAATGGGTCTCTTGGATGAGCATAACATCACATCCCTGGGACTTGATCTCCCTCCATAACATATGACGTTTACCAGGGCTATTCAATCCATGCACATTCAGGGAGGTTAGTTTGAAGGCCATGGTGAAGTGGTATAGTAGAGTTCGTTGGTAGGAGACCAGTTGTAGGGACTATGTCACTACCAAGGAAGGGCAAAAAGAAAGTGTATAAAACCTTACCCGAGATCGCAGAGTCCGGGACAGTGCAAGGTCGTGGCCGACTGGAGGGGTCCGCGTGTGTTGAGAAGTTAACGGTTGGAACTTGAGAGGGTATGGCTGATGAAGCACTCGTTGCTGTGTGTCACAGGTAATGTACAAAAAGAGAGAAACAATAATAAAAAAAGGTAACAAAACAATCCACCAATGACAGTCGTGACAATCAAGTAGGTATTACTGCAATGCCAAGTTCTCTAAGCAAAACAATATGGATATGGCACTGGGCGCAGGAACTCTAACTGCGCCAAACTGTGTTTAAAAAAGGACGATAACCAAGTGGAAATCTGAGCAGTTATCCAACTGCTAACACGGGGAAACTGGCAAAAAAGGAAAAAAAAATGAAAAAAAACAAAACACCATTCGTAGCCGAACAGAACATTCGGAGACTGTAGATCAGGCAGTTAGAACATCAGAGGGTCATCTGATATATAGCTGGAAGGGCCTTGTCAGCCCAGCGTCTCATCTCGGTGGGGAGGTTGTCGGAACCTTGTCAGGAGAATGATCTCCAGGGGGGGTATCATCCTCCAAAATCCCCCACTGGCGCAGGAGCTCAATTCCACGTTCAAGAGAAGAGATCTTGAATTCCCTGTCCCCTCTCGTAACAATGAGGGTGGCAGGGTAGTTCCAGCGATATTGGATGTGGTGATTCCTGAGAGGTTTAGTAATAGTCACAAGGTTTCTCCTGCGGTTCATGGTGTGGGCCGATAAATCTGCGTAAAAGGACAGGCCTTGCATGCCAGCTGGGAGATCTACCGCCTTTCTTACTCTCGCCATCAGTTGTTCTTTCACAGTATAAAAGTGAATTCTTGCAATGGCGTCCCGTGGGTATGCGGCGGGGATATGCCTAGGCTTCGGAAGCCTGTGTATCCTATCAATGGCCAAGTCTCCCAAGGTTGCATCAGGAAGGATTTCCTGCATAAGGGTGGTGAGGAACGCTGCCAGGTCGGGAGGTTTAATAGATTCAGGGATCCCCCTGATTTTCACATTGTTTCTCCTGGAGCGATCCTCGAGATCCGCCACTTTTGATTTTAGCCACTCCAAGTCATCGTCATGGTCATTATGAGCATCCACCATGCTATTGAACGTGTCCGCAAATTCACCCATTTTGTTCTCAATGGTGGAGACTCGATCAGCGACAGCAGCGACAGCTGTGTTGCAGCGGGACACCAGTTGCAGCATATCAGAGTGGATTGCAGACCGTAGGGATAGCATCATCTCCTTAAACATGGATGCCATCACGGGATGGTCCCCTGCAGGGATGGCTGCAATGGAGTCTTGAAACTCCAGGGTGTCATCAACTGTGATGCCGGGGCTGGAGAGCGGCCTATCATGGAAAGTCTTTTGCTTGGATTTGGCAGGGCTGGAAGGTTGTGATTCTGCAGCCGCCTGTGGGGAGAGTCCCGTGGGGTCAGCCTGGGTGCCCGAGAGATGTCTCGGCTGATGCAAATCAGTCCGGTGTGACTGGTGGGGTTGCTTATGAGAGGAGTGTGGCGGGCCGGCGCCATCTTGGCTGCGCGGCCTGGTGTTGGGGGAGAAGAAGTCGATCATCTTACCCGGCTTGTGTCTATCTTTCCGCTTGGGTGGCATGTTCCAGTGATGCCCGGGGTTGCCAGGAGTGCAGATGGACTATTTTGGAGTGACCCTCTCCGTGGAAATTGCTCCGAACGATCTGCTTAGCAAGGAGCTGTTAGCTCACGCTGCCATCTGCCTTGCTAGCCGGCTCCGCCCCTCGTTGTAAAATACTTTTGACAATATAGTGTATATAAAAAAGAGGATTTTATTACTTCCTTCATCAGAGATGATAGTAACTTGCTTGCAATAACGCCATTTGAGAAATTATGTCTTGACGCTAACCCTGAATCACACTTGATCTCAAAAATATCCTCATTGCTCTGGGGTAATGTCAAAGATGATGATAGTCTCTTTTGCTCTAAATGGGAAACAGACTTACGAACCTAACCTCATGTCAGTGGAAGACGATATTTCAAATAGTCCACAAAGGGTTCATTAATGGTACTATGCAGGAGAATAATTACAAACTAATATCAGGCAGCTATCGAAAACCTTACCTCTTACATGAAGCTAATCTCATTGCAAATAACAAATGTTGGAGATGCCATCAATCTGGAGGGGATCTACTACATACAGTATATGGTGGTCTTGCCCATCTATTGCCAAATTCTGGTCAAACATCCACACAATACTATCTCAGATAACCAACATTCCTGTTGATTTCTCACCGATTACATTCCTCCTACACTTACATCATCAATACAATTCTCCACCATATAAATCATTGACAACATTCCTAATTAACGCTGCGAGCAGTGGTGTATTTAGGTTTTGTGCTGCCCTAGGCCGGACTAAACTGGTGCACCCCCTAATTTAAATATGATGCACCCCTTCCTGTAAAGGCCACACCTCTTCCTGTTTATGACCCGCCCTGTCATCTGTAAACCACAGACCACAATCACAGTCTATCAGTGCCCATCAATGTAGCCTCATCCATTCCCATAAGGTCAGCCTCAGCAGTGCCAATAATCATACCATCATATCATACCATATCATACCAGGAGGTAGCAGTATGACCGCTTAATGGGGGTGCCAGACTGATTTGCCTCCTAGACCCTGCCCTCCAGCTCAATTCGCCCTAAAAGACTGGCACTATACTAAAAGTGTGTAGCGCAAGCCAGCAGGGACCCTTTTTAGTGGGCGAGCCGGGAGGAGGCTGTTTTTTTTCTTGTGCGTAGTGCAGCTTTTATGCTGCCCCCCCTCAATGTGCTGCCCTCGGCCTAGGCCTTGTTGGCCTAGGCCAAGATACAGAACTGGCTGCGAGACTGTGTATTCCAAGACACTGGGGAACAGCTTCAACTCCCTCCATAAGAGAATGGTTCACACAAGTTGAAAAATTATCCGAGATGGAAGAGCTTATTGCAATTGCCCACGACACTCCTTTCAAATTTGCTAAGCTTTGGCAACCTTGGCTAACATTTAAAAACACGGTAACATACACTCAGATAATGAACTTATCCTAATAGTTTCAAAAACTATTCAGTACTGAAAGATGCATCTCTCCTTTTGCAACCTCTTGTGACAAGTCCTCTCAATTTTGGCATACATGCTATCCTTGCTTGTCTCTACCCCCCCCCTCTTGTCCCTCCACCTTCCTTCAACCCCCCCCCACCATCCAGGAAACATGCTGGCATGTCCCCCTGTTATATCTTTTGTATAGACCTCCACATATAGCCACTTCCGTGATACATGATTGATCCTTTCATATATAGAAATTCTATAAATAAAACCCACCTATTCTTTATTAAAGAAAACAATTCTATCGAAACTCATACTGTCCTTTATTAAAATCACTTCAATACTCCTGAGATACTTGCATCTGAACCCCTCTCCTGTTAATTTTCTCTATGATATTATGTATTTTCGGTTTGTTACCTATTAGTTAGTATTGGATCACCGAGAATGTTGATCGGAATGATCCAACTGTTGTACTCTCCTTTAATGTGTACTTTGTTCAATAAAGCTTTTTGGGAAAATAAATAAATAAATAAAAAAGAGGAGAGCACCCCCCAATGGGACTTTAAAGGTCTTCCAAAAAAAATTAATGTACTGCTGTAGAAAAAGGGGTTTTATATAAAAAATACAAAAAGAGTAAAAAAAAATAAAAAAGACATAATACATAATACATACATATGGAACAGACATGGGTGGCTAGCCCTAAAATGACCACATCATATGGTAACTAGGTACAATGTAACAGTATAGTAAGTACAGCAAGTGGTAATTACACACAACGCGTTTCTGGAAAATTATCCGTCTTCAGGGGTGTTGTGACATACATTTGTGACAAATAGAGTACCTATGACATAGATGAGTCAGAAAACTAAAGCCATAAATTTAAAATCATATGCGAATCGTCCAGTCTCTGCAGGGATGGAAGATGGAATGACATGGTCCTGGTCAATCTCCCAATGGCGGAAAACAACCACGGAAGCCCAGCAAGACCGCCCAAAGGGGTGGAAAAAGGCCAGGGCTACAAATATTGCTGGAGTATGGCAAAATGCTGTGCAAGATAGTGATGAGACAAAAAAGGAGGATAGCAGGGCCACCTATCCCAGAGTGCCGACCAGAAGGAGACCGGAGATGAAATGTTATAGATGCAAAGGGTGGGCCAACTCAATATTGAATTGGATGCCATTAAAGTTCATGTGGTTGTAAAATACTTTAGACAATATAGTGTATATAATACAGCAGGTGCCAGAGGTGTGTGACTGCATGGTAACACCTACAATTCTCACTTAATTTCTTTGCACTGCTATACACCTTCTACACTTTTAGAATACTTTGTATGCACCTTTGCATATTTGCATTCTATGCTTGCCACAGCCTGAGTGGCGCATACAGTAGATCCTGTCCAGTATTACCCTTGGTGTCTTTCTATGCCATTTGGCACTTAATATTTATATATAGACAACAATATATTTATATTTTTGTACAAACATTTAGCACAAGACAAGGGATTTCCAGAGCACTATGAGTTAATTAAATAGGTAGAACAGCAGTTTTAGCATGGCTTGAGGCTCAGTTTGTTTAAGTAAAACTTTGGACTAAGCAGTTTGATAAGTAATGAGTCTGAAAAAGGGTATGATGTGTCACCAGCAGGGAGAACAGAACTCTCTCTAAGGTGCATTCCCAGTGTGTTCGATTTTCACCAGAGCTGCTAAGGCCCTGTTCACACCTAAGTGTTTTTCAGCTCGTAAAATGCTCATCTCTGAAGTCTCAAAACACCAAACAAGCAAAATCCTATTCATTTCAATGGCCCCTGTTCACATATGAGCGTTTTGTCACCTCAAGCAAAACGCCTGAAGCTCAAAAAAGTAAATGAGCTTTTTTTTTGGCAGATTACAGGTGTTTTTGTTTGATGTTTTTGTTTGATGTCAATGCCTGCCTCCAAACACCTGCAAAAAACCCCGGAAAAAAAAATGCCTGAAAAAAAGGAGCCTAAGCTTATGTTCACATCTAGGCGTAGCTATTTTTACAGGCGTTTTTTTAGGTTTTTTTTTCGGGCATTTTACAGGCCTTTTTGCAGCATTTTTCTGCAGGCGTTTGGTTAGGTTGACAAGTGACCAATGAAAAAAATTAAAAACGCCTGTAATCTGCCAAAAAAGACATTCTACTGTACTTTTTTGGAAAATGGTTAGATCCTATCGCTCAGTACCTAGTGCAAGTGGCCGTCATCCCGATAATTGAATACAAAAAAGGGGGTACCCCCAATGGTTTGGGACTTTATATGCCACTAATGCACTGAAATAATTGGACAAAACAATGTATATATATAAAAATATCAATTTTATTACAGAAAGAAAATCAAAAAACATTTACATCGAACATTTGTATATATACAGCAAAACGCTGGATATACAAAAGATTAAAATATGCATGCAATGACAGACCAGTTTCTGTACAGAAGACTCCTAAGGACCCTTGTTGGAGAGAACCGGACCAGATCCTACGCGTTTCGGGTGTAGCACCCTTCTTCAGGGGTCAACCAGAGTTCAATACACTAAGTAGTACCAAAGGAGGTCCTTCTATAAGGATAGCTGGTCTGTTGATTAAAACGGTATAAAACCGAAAGAGAAAATGCCAAATCTCACATATATATGGTTCATTGGGGAAGAAAGCAGTGGCTGCCATATCCCAAACAGCAACAGACGCAGGCACACCCCAAGTCTTGGACTAAATACTTCCTTTATACCTTGCTGACCTCTAGCCACGAGAAATACGTATTTATGGCAGATGCCCATTAAGGACCGCTTAGGACCAACTTTGGATCACTGTGGTGCCCACAGTCCTGTCGGTTACCAACCACTCTCTACACTGCTTTCTTCCCCAATTAACCATATATATGTGAGATTTGTCATTTCCTCTATCGGTTTTATACCGTTTTAATCAACAGACCAGCTATCCTTATAGAAAGACCTCCTTTGGTACTACTTAGTGTATTGAACTCTGGTTGACCCCTAAAGAAGGGTGCTACACCCGAAACGCGTAGGGTCTGGTCCGGTTCTCTCAAACAAGGGTCCTTAGGAGTCTTCTGTACAGAAACTGGTCTGTCATTGCATGCATATTTTAATCTTATGTATATCCAGCGTTTTGCTGGATATATACAAATGTTCAATGTAAATGTTTTTTTAATTTTCCTTCTGTAATAAAATTGATATTTTTATATATATATACATTGTTTTGTCCAATTTTTTCAGTGCATTAGTGGCATATAAAGTCCCAAACCATTGGGGGTACCCCCTTTTTTGTATACTGTACTTTTTTGAGCGACGGGCATTTTGCTTAAGGCAACAGAATGCTCAGATGTGAACAGGGGCCATTGAAATGAATGGGATTTGTCTTGTTTGGCGTTTGTAGAGCTGAGGCTCAGAGCAGAAAATCGCCCGAAAACGCCTAGTTGTGAACGGAGCATTTGGCCCCTTTTACACTGGCTTTCCGATCCTTTCCGCCTGTCAGTTTTTCGGGCAGACCTTATTGGATGCTCCATGCAGCCATATGGAGCAATGGATGTCAGCGGTGACCCGCTGCTATCCGATTCGATGTGGTCTGTGAAATCCCGACAGATGGAAACCCTTTTTTCCATCCGTCTGGAGGATCGGATCGGATGGGATTGGATGAAAACAGACAAGCGGTCCGTTATCATCCAATCTCCCCCTTAGAGAAGAGTGGGGATCTGACAGCTCCATCTCTGCAAAGTAAGCAGAGACGGACCTGTCATCTGCCTGCTCAGAGGGGATGGGTGGATCGATCCTCGCTGAGCAAAACGGAGTCCGCTGGGCGGAAAGTCCATGTAAAAGGACCCTTATGGTCTGGATGTTACACTGCTGACACATCAGAATTGAACACTTGCAGAGTAATCAGCTAATCAAACACCTTTGATCCGATAGGCTAATTGCTTTGACCTCACTTTAAAGGATAAGTTCACCTTTTTAAAAAAATAAAATAAAAGCACATTTTCTTTGTAGATAAAAAAAAAAAAAAAAAAATGCGTATTTACTATTTTTTTTTAGGAGCCTGGAAAGCATTGCTCCTGCAGTTAGCAGATCGCTGGTACCATGTAGGACTTCTGCAGAGTGTCAGTGTAAGCTGTCTGCCCTGTACACCAACAGGAAGAATGAATGAACTACCAGAGCACTCAACAGCGCCGTGGTAGTTCATTGAGCGCTACAAGCCGACAGCCGTAAAGTAGGTGAGTACTTGTAGTTCATTCCTTCCCAGAACTCTGTGAATGAATGACGCTGCCATGTGGGTGGAGCCCCGCACAGCCACCCTTTTTAAAAAAAGTGACAGCTGGTACAGGCAACTTCTCCCCATACTGCTGACACACAGAGGCAGCAGATCCCCAAACGGCTACAGGACCAGTAACATGTTACATGTTATACCCTAAAGATTAGTGGAACATGTAACATGTTCCAGAGGTGAACTTATCCTTCAACCTGGGTTCAAATATGTGTGGTGCGGGACACTGCATGTGATTCGCACATCACATGCGATGTCTGTGCGGTTCCATTTGAGCCATACATTTTGTATGGCTCAAATTGCATTGCATCCGCACCAAATGGTGCAGGACCCTTTTTTCAGGCTTGGCTGGCAGCGAAGCCTGTGTGTTTTTTTGGGGGTTGGGTGAGTGACTAAGTTAGGCTGGATGACTCATCAGCAGCTTACCTGGTGACTCTCCCTACTATTTGGAAACTGGGAGAAGATTCCAGAGACAGTTGGGAGCGGTCTGGAAGGAGCTAGCTGGAGTGTTCTGAGGGCCCTGACCCTGAGGGCTGGCGAGTGACACACAGTCACGAGGACTAGGGGGCACGCCTGCGAGGACTGAGATGGAGCTGTCTGGGATGGATGCAGAACCAGTCAGGAGGACTGTGGTGGCACAGGCAGGAGAAAGAGGTAGCTGCAGCCAGAAGGCCTGAAGAGGTGGTGCTGGGAGCAGTAGCCACAGACAGGACTGCTAGCACCAAAGACTTCTATGTTTGCTACACAAGAGGGGCCCGTGGTCCCTGCCTGCAAAGGGCATTCTGCTAAGATCCAGGTGTTGAGTCTAAAACCTGTGCTAGCTGGTCCTTGGAGTAACAATTAGGGATAGGCTCTGTGTTCAACACACAAACAAATGGGGCGCTCAGTGGGAAGTTCGCCGATGAGCGCCTCATAATGCACTGTGCTGTTGAAGTGCATTGATTGCTGATGATTGGCCAAAGCATGCACCTGACCTGTATGCTTTGGCCAATCACAGCACAATGTCCTGTCAGAGCCATGATTGGCCAAAGGCAGGGTGTCCCACACTTACACGGCAGCCATGTATAATGTGTTACAATAGAGATTAGGCAGGTAGTTAGTGAGTTCAGTCAGTTTAGTGCAGTCAGTGTAGTGTACAGGCAGTCCCCGACTTACGAATATCCGAGTTGCGAAAGACTCCGACTTACGAACGGGGGCCGCGTGACGTCACTGCCGGCTTCTTCCGGCTTCTTCCTCTCGCTCCTGTGCTGGATACCGAGCCGAGCAGCCATCTTTCAGTGCCGTAGACGCAACGCACGCTGCAGTACTACATGTACTGTATGCCCCACATACAGAACTGCCCAGAAGCATCTCACTCGCATCCCACTGCACAGCCAGAAGCTGGAACTGTCTGGAACCTGTGGAACTGGTGAGATTACAGTACTACTCTGTGCCCACTACCTGTACCACTGTATTGGGAGCATGCCCTGTACTTGTACTTCTATGATACTGTTGCAGGACTGTGCTACAGTACAGTATTATGCCTGTGACCCAGCATGAGCTCATATGGACCTCCCATTAAATTGTGTGTGTTTTGAAACAATTTTTTATTGTTTATACTGAAGTTGGTCAGTACTGTAGAGCCTTTGAATTTTTACTGCTTGGTCCTGAATGTAACTATCCTTCTGGGTCTCTTTTAGCCCTTGTACTGGATCCCATGCTGCTGGACGGCTCTGAGGGTCAGGGACAACTGCTGCTGCAGGCTGAAGACGCATATCAAACTGATAAGCCTAGACAGTGAGTGTTTTAACACAGTATAGTACCCATTTTACAGTATTAGAATACATTGGTAATTGGCTGGCTGCTACACTTTTTTTTTCTTCTTGTTCACTTCTAGAGTGCACGCACACCACTTCACATTTTTTGTCTTTAATCTGCAATGATGCCAAAAAACAAATCTAATGCAAGTGTTGGTGATACAGCAAAGAAAAGAAGAACCATCACCATGGAAAATAAAGTAGAAATAATAAAGAGATCAGAGAAAGGTGAAACTCCATCATCCATTGGCAGAGTACTTGGCTACAATCGGTCAACAATCGCAACAATTTTAAAAGATAAAGGTAGAATAATGGACCATGTGAAAGGCCATACCCCAATGCATGCTACAATTATTACCAAGCCATGCAGTGGTTTAATTGTTGAGATGGAAAGGCTGCTGACAGTTTGGATAGAAGACCAAAATTAGCGTAATATGCCTATCAGCCTTTCTTTAGTCCAAGAAAAGGCTTGAAGCCTTTTCAACGATAAGGAATTTGTTGCAAGTAGGGGTTGGTTCAATCTCTTTAAAGAAAGAGCTAATTTGCATAGCATTAAAGTTCAAGGTGAAGCAGCGAGTGACGGTGTAAGTGCGGCAACTGATTTTCCCAAGATATTGGAAGAAATTATTGATGATGGAGGTTATTTGCCAGAACAAATTTTTAATGTAGACGAAACTGGCTTGTTTTGGAAAAAAATGCCAAAGAGGACCTACATTTCAAAATAGGAAAAAAGTGCCCCAGGACATAAGGCATCAAAGGACAGCCTGACTATATTACTTGGGGGCAATGCATCTGGGGATTTAAAGCTCAAGCCTTTGCTAGTGCATCACTTCTTAAATCTGAGGGCACTATGTAATGTCACTAAGGCATCGCTTCTTGTTATTTGGAGGGTAAATTCAAAGGCTTGGGTGACAGTTACACTCTTTGAAGAATGGTTTTTGAACCACATTGTCCCTGCCGTTGAACGTTATTGCTTTAGCAAAAACATTCCCTTTAAAATTCTTCTTCTTCTTGACAATGCCCCTGGACATCCAAACACTTTAGCTGACATGTGCCCCAATGTAAAGGTGGTATTTCTTCCCCCCAACACCACATTACTTCTTCAGCCAATGGATCAGGGAGTCATAGCCTCCTTTAAGGCCTATTATTTACGAAGGACATTCTCACAAGCTGTCAGGGCTACCCAAAAGGATGGGATGACCTTAAGAGAATTCTGGAAGAATTATAACATTTGTGATGCCATCAAAAATATTGCTGATGCTTGGGATGAAGTGAAAGAAACAAATTTAAGAGTAGTTTGGAACAAATTGTGCCCCCCAATTCCCACAAGAATTTCTGGGGTTTACAGATGGAACTATAGGTGTCCCTGTCACCTATAGTTCGGGAGCAGTGCCATGCCAAGCTGACCAAGATTTCCCATAGACACCAATGTTAAAGACAGGGAGCAGTGCCATGTCCAGCAGTCCAATATTTCCCATAGACGCCAATGGTACAGACAGGGAGCAGTGCCATGTCAAGCGGACCAAAATTTCCCATGAGCACTGAAAGCTGAAAATTGGTCTGGGCAGGAAAGGGGGGAAAGTGTCCTGTATTTAAGCGGTTAAGAGGAACCCTATGACAAAATAAAAAAAAAAGACTGCATTGGGTCCCCCGCAAAATCTATATCAGGCCCTTTGGGTCTGGTATAGATTTTAAGGGTAACTCCACACCAATTTCTTTTTAAAAAAAAAGGTTGTGGGGTCCTCCCAAAATCCATACCAGGCCCTTTGGGTCTAGTACAGATTTTAAGGGGAACTCCATGCCAAAATAAAAAAAAAAAAACCTGTGTGTGCCCCCCCCCCAAAATCCATATCAGATCCTTATCCGAGCATGCAGCCTGGCAGGCTAGGAAAGGGGGAGGGGGGTGAGCAAGTGGCCCCCCTCCTGAACTATACCAGGCAGCCTGCCCTCAACATAGGGAGGGTGCTTTGGGGTGCCCCCTAAAGCACCTTGTCCCCATGTTGATGGGGACAAGGGCCTCTTCCCGACAACCCTGTGCTGTGGTTGTCAGGGTCTGTGTGTGGGGGGCTTATTGGAATCTGGAAACCCCCTCCAAGACCCTGGCCTCCTATGTGAATGGGTATTCACCAAAAAAGTGTAAAAAAGTAAAAACTTCGGCAAGCTCTTTAAATGGGAAAATCCTCATTTAAGAGATCCACCCCCAAGAAGGCGGAGGAAGAATAAATATTTTTTTTTTTTTTAATTGACGAAGGATGAATTTAAAAAATGTTAATTATCATTAGTTAATTAATATTATTTGATCATTACGCTGTTAGTTGATACATTGAAAAGTCCCTTGGATTCCTTTTAATATACAATCACTTGCACCATAAACTGGCTTTACAGTCATTGTAAAATGTTAACTCAACATTCATAGAAACAAAGATGGCCGCTAACGTGCGGACGCAATCTCCTGAAAACACAGGGGTGCCTGAGAGGTGGATGTGTCGCCGCCTCCGAGACTCGAACGTGACAAGGGGATAACTCGCACCATCGGGGGTAGGCAGAGACTCCACAGTCATGGTGCGCCCAGCCTGAGCCTAGTGAAACCACACAGGCTGCGAGACATCCACTCACCTAGTTTAGCACACAGACACAAGCACAAACAAAATCTGGCAACAGGGAGAATCCATCCTCCCGGGTCCCGTCGGAAGGGGCGGTTAAAGGTAACCCCACTGATAACAAAAATCTAAACGTCTAAATATATTTTTAAGAATTACTATGAAAATTTAAAATTAGAAAGGCTATCGATAATGTCAGAATTACTGATAAAAATTATATATATATAATAAGAATATCGGGCACAGGAACATTAAACAACTGTATAATATAATCAAATAATGGACGGATGAACAAGAGTAGGGAACTTTGATGAAGGCATGCCCATGGGTCAAAAGGACCTACATCAGGGTCTGAACATCTAACCCTATTTTCAAGCCCCTTGGTGCTAAAGTCCCCAACCAATGTATCCAATAGGTCTCTCTCCTACATAATCTCCAAAAACACCTTCCTGTGTCTACATCTTCACCCATGGTATCAAGTCCAAACAACCTCAGACTGGACAGATTTTGGTTGTGTTTCTCCAGAAAATGGAGGGGTAGTGAATGCTTGTCAAAACCTTTTTGGATGTTCCGTTTGTGTATTCTGAACCGTGTACATAGGTACGTATTGTACGACCGACGTAAAGGACATAACAGGGGCATAACAAACAGTAGACCACAAACTGCGATCCACAGTTTATTTGCCAAATGGCATTGGTCTGACCATTCCTACCTACAATTTTCTTCTTCCTATGCCACATATAGTGACATGCTCCACAATTGGAAACCTCACACTTGAAGCTGCCCTTTTGCTCGAATATGCTACTCCAATTGCAGTGAACTGTGGTTTTCTGTAAACGAACTCTACTTGGGGCAATAAAGCCTCTCAGATTTCTGGGTCTACGGAAGATGACGCTCGGGCTTTCTGGGATAACATTGGTGAGACAAGGGTCATGGTGGAGAACACGCCAGTATTTTTCTATGATCCGTTTAATCAGAAAGGCCTTGTTGTTAAAACGGGTACTGAAGAAGATTTTTAGACAGCTGTTGGATCTGTTCTTCTTTACCGGGGCCTCCCCACCATTGTTAGTACACATAACCTCATATGGATGACATTCACTGCTAGCTGCCACTAGATACATCTGCCAATATTTAATATATGCATCCCCGAACGCCCTGGTCATACCCCTTTTCCAGAAATGTATTTTTTAATACATCATTAGGTTTGTCATAGTCTAGCAAACATGTACAAGTCCTTCAGAGCTGATAAAACTGACTGGGCACATTTTTGATCCATCTGGGGTGGTGATGGCTCTGGGCAATACAATACACTCCGCACCCCTCTCCCTGTACATACTACCCACTGCCATACAATCCATACCTCTCTTCCTGCACATACTACCCACCACCATACACTCCACACCCCTCTCCCTGCACATACTACCCATCGCCATACAATCCACACCCCTCTTCCTGCACATACTACCCACCGCCATACAATCTGCACCCCCTCCCTGCACATACCACCCACCACCATACACTCCACACCCCTCTTCCTGCACATACTACCCACCGCCATACAATCTGCACCCCCTCCCTGCACATACCACCCACCACCATACACTCCACACCCCTCTCCCTGCACAAACTACCCACCACCATACACTCCATAATCCTCTTATGCACATAATACCCACCACCATACACTCCATACTCCTCTTTTGCACATACTACCCACCACCATACACTCCATACTCCTCTTCTGCACATACTATCCACCACCATACACTCCATACTCCTCTTTTGCACATACTACCCACCACCATACACTCCATACTCCTCTTCTGCACATACTACCCACCACCATACACTCCATACTCCCCTTCTGCACATACTACCCACCACCATACACTCCATACTCCTCTTCTGCACATACTACCCACCACCATACACTCCATACTCCTCTTCTGCACATACTACCCGCTACCATACACTCCATACTCCTGTTCTGCACATACCTACCCACCCCCATACACTCCATACTCCCCTTCTGCACATACTACCCAACACTCTACACTCTATACTCCTCTTCTGCACATACTACCCACTACCATACACTCCATACTCCTCTTCTGCACATACCTACCCACCAACATACAGTCCATACTCCTCTTCTGCTCATACTACCCACTACCATACACTCCATACTCCTCTTCTGCACATGCTACCCACACTACGATCTGTACAGTTCTTATTTAACGTTACTGCATTGTGCACTCATCTCAGACTCTAATAAGTCACACCCCCTTTAAACCACGCCCAAGATTTAGCGCACTTTAAGACATGCCCACATTTCACCACAGCGTGCCAGGCAGGCCGCATTTTTTTTTTTTTTATCAATGCTGGGGGCAGACTTTTTATATTGCACATGAGCCCACTCATTTAATGATACGCCCCTGGCCCTGGCGATCAACCACTGGGCTTAGAGGGAAGGACTCCAGGCTCGGAAGGAAGCTGCAGGTCAATGGTCTCTTCATGGTTTCTTGCACTGCAGCCCTGAAGGTTCTTGTTACACCTCTGTCCACAGAATTCTAATCATTCCACATGGAAAAACATAATTTCCCATCTCACTCTGCTGATTACTGTTGGAATAGTTTGAATCATATGACAACTTACAACAAGATCTGAGAGTGCGACAGACACTGGAGAACAGTGCTGGAACTTCTATTTCTAAGAATTTTATTGTCATAATTTTTTCTATAATGGGTTTATGTGCATGTGTGTAGTAGAGAATGTGATTCATGTGATATAAGGACCTTTAAGTATTATAAAGGTTTATGGCTCCCTCTAGAGGACCATTTATGTACTGCATGTCCATTATCACACTTAAGATTAAGATTACACATCACTTGGCAGTTGGCACTATTGTTTTATGGACTTGTTTATTATATATTGTTTATTTCTATTATCATTTTGAGGAAACACTGAGCACGTATATCACTCCGTAGTAGTGATATTGGGTGGTATATGGTATTTTACCTGTGTCTTTATTTAGCACTATATATTTTGCATATTTGGTTTTTATTGCACATCATATGTACACAATTAGTATACATTAGAATGTCTATGGCCTTAAAGTTAGACCAAATACAGCGCTTGCTCAAAACAGTGAATACCAATAACTATATATTTCTCGCTATGGTAAGTATAATACCAGTATAAATATCTCAAATTAATACAACATGTGATCAAAAATTTCCATCTGATAAATCATGTGCAAATTACATGGTGAATAAATATATATAAAAAAATCCAAATATATGTGAAATATTGTAAAATTCTAAAAATTATCTTTAGATAGTCCAGAAAAAATGAATTATTATAGTCCCAAAAAATATATATAAAAGCGACTTCAGTACTCAAAATGTGATAAATGTCCTTGATGACAAAAAGATACATATAAATCTTCAATTCAAAAGTGCACGTGCTCTAGCATGGTTTGCTGTGACATCAATTCCTTTGTGAATAAATAAGCTGGATCACTTACCAGATTAAGTGAGTTCTATATACCGTATGGCACTAGAACCATCCATGCTTGAAAAGCCCCCTGGGCTTAATAGGTATCCCCTTGGAGTGGTCCCACCATTGCAGATGATTCCGCTATGTTCCGGGGTATCAGTGATGGTATATAGGAGAAAAAGAGGGTTCCAAATAGTGTAATAGGGTTTTAAAAAATCCTTTATTACCCATGAATCGGGTGTAATAGATGACGTCAGCTGTGACACAATGGGGCGTGGTCTCCCGATGACGTCATCTGGCGGCCACGCCCCTAATGGCTATATAATAAGCTGCAGAGACCAGAGGCCGGCATAATCGCTGGAGACGTCGTCGGAGGAGGACCGGAGGAAGAAGTACAGCCGACAGCAAAAGAGCAGAAGACCGGAGAGGAGAAGACAAGAAGATTGGACAGCAGAAGGGCGGACAGCAGAAGACCCTCGGAGAGGAGAAGACAGCAAAAGACCCCCGGAGAGGAGAAGACAAGAAGGGCGGACAGCAAAAGAGCAGAAGACCCTCGGAGAGGAGAAGACAGCAGAAGACCCCCGGAGAGGACAAGAGCCGGATGAAGATTTTTAATACATTTTCCAAAACGTCTCCTGTCGTTATTTCCATACACTGCATTTTATGGGGTGAATGAGTAGGGGTACAGTGTACCCCATACCCATTCACATAGGGAGGGGGTCCGGGATCTGGGGGAGCCCCCTTGTTAAAGGGGGCTTCCAGATTCCGATGAGCCCCCTGCCCGCAGACCCCCACAACCACCGGCCAGGGTTGTGGGGATGAGGCCCTTGTCCTCATCAACATGGGGACAAGGTGCTTTGAGGTGCGGGGTGCAGAGCCCCCCCTGCCCCAAAGCACCCACACCCCCCCATGTTGAGGGCGTGTGGCCTGGTATGATCCCTTTCGGGCTGCATGCTCGGATAAGGGTTTGGTATGGATTTTGGGGGGGGACCCCACGCCGTTTTTTCGGCGCGGGGCTACCCTCAAATTCCATACCAGACCCGAAGGGCCTGGTTTGGAACCTGGGGGGGAACCCCACGTCGTTTTTTTCCCCATTTTGGCGGGGAGTTCCCCCTCAAGATTCTCACAGTGCAGGTCGCACCGCAAGTCGGATCACCCTGATCCGACCTGCGGTGTGACTTCCATTCAAATCAATAGGCTCCCATAGGGAGCCATTGATTTTGAATGGAAGAAAAAAAACGTATAACGTGGCTTAACGCACGTTAAGCAACGTTATGGAGCCTTATGGAGCCTTTAGCAGCGTCAGACGTTTTTTGCAGCTTGACGCTGGAGCTCCTGAACCCACAGTTCCTGGGGTTTTTTTGGAGCTGTAAAACGCCTATGCCACTTGGAGCTCCTAAAAGCTCTATGTGTGCATGAGGCCATAGAATAACATGGATGGGCGTTCTGCAGCTGCAAAAAAAAACGTCTGACGCTGCTAACAGCAGCTGTAAAAACGTCCAGTGTGCATGAGGCCTTACATTTATACACTATTTATTTATATTTTATATTGTTGTATGATTGTATGTAGCAACATTTAGCACAGCCTTTATTTATTTATTTTTTTGTGCATTAACCAGTAGCAGCGCCTCATTACATACATCCTCAGATTTCATTGATGACATGATAAACAATAGTTTTAGAAAGGGCAAAGTGCATTTGAAACTACTGTAGTCCTTTTTCTGCATTGGCCAGTTTATAAAAAAGGTAACTTAGCCTTTAAGACAGCGGCAGTAACTTTGAAACCTAGCAAAAAATAGACAGCTGCAGAAGCTTTGAAAAAAGGACTACAACGTAATCTTTCCTAAAATCTCCTGATCAAATCATCTTTAGTCAGGCTGGGTGGTCATCTCTTATCAATAGCAAAACGTATAGGCAAACCTGCCAACAGCGTTCTGGCTTAGAGGACACCTACCCATAAGATCATTTCTTCATCTAGTTTAAAAAAGTGAAATGAGCTACTGCCCTCTTATTCCTGTGGGTACCCTTTGTTTATATAATGTAACTGGAAAGGAATTGGAACAGAGTGTGTTTCCATTGACTTATAAACAGTCTTTAGTATATTCCATTGCACTTTGTGGTAAGGATGGCCACTTGTATGCTTTTTAAAGCAGGTGTAAGTACCTAATTTATTTTTTTGGGGGGACGCAAGTTACTTATTTTACCTTTTGGTTGGTTTTTGCCCTGGGTTGTCCTAATGTATGCCTATATTAAAGTAATATTTAACCCTCCGTTTTTAAGCACTCTCAGCAACTAAAATTTAAAATAGCAGTTTGGGATAAAAAAAACAAAAACAAACCTACATTCTCACCTAAATGGCTGCACCACCGATCCAAGCTCTGAGAACTGAGCAATCAAAGAATGCCGATTGCTCAGTTCTTGGGTCTGCTCTGAGCAGAGAACCAGTGACTCCGTCAGTCCGTCAGTCACCCTCTGTGCTCTGTCTCTCCAGCGCTCACTAGTGCACCAGGCTGTGGAGGGGACAGGAGCGGCTGGCTCAGGCTCTCAGCGGCACACATGCAGGCGGATCCCAATATTATTGTCGGGATCCCTGCAGAGTCTGGATCGGCTCTGTGACACCAGCTGCCAGCAGGTTTTAGCCCGCTAACAGCTGAATTTTGGTCACAGGAGTGCAGAACCAAGTTCACTGCTATGACCCACAGGAGAAGTAGGACCAAAATAGCTTTGGCCATACTTCTCCTTTAGTCACTTACTGAGCATGCAGCTTATTTATCTTTCAATCCCTGTCCATGTCCCATTTAAGCTGGTGCCATGACTGCTGTTCTAGGTTTCCATTCAGGTTGGCCCCTTTGTCTTGCAGCATCCTACGGAGCCATCCCTGCATACAGCGACTACAGCTGTGTCCCCATAAACTGTTTACATCAAAAGAAACACACAGTTCCATAGCCTAGGATGCAGAGGTGTAACTAGAACCTTCAGGGCTCCGGTGCAAGAAACCATGAAGGGACCCCTGGCTGGGGCCCTTCCCTTCAAGCCTGGGGCTCTGCCCACTGATCCTGGGGCCCTTTGCTCTCATTGCGGGGCCCTTTATTAGGGTCACAAAGCGGGACCCTTTCACAAGTTCTGCAGTGGGCCCCCTTCCTGCCATCTTGGGGCCTCCCCACAGTGGTGGAATGCCAGGGCCCGGTCACAAGTGTGACCTTTGCGATCCTGGAAGTTCATCCATTGGTGGTAGTAGTTTTTATTTTTTGATATTTTAATTGTATTATTTTTTATAATTTTATTATATATTTTTTGCAATGTCACTGACTATGACTCTGTCCATTCAGAAAAGGAAGGAGCTGGTAAATTACATATTTACCGACCCCCTTCCTGGTTCTCTATTGTGACACATCCCCTGCAGCAGCCAGCAGGAGAGGGAAGGGAACACAGTGTGTGTGTGTGTGTGGGGGGGGGGGGGCAGCACAGTAGGGGGGAGGGACCAGGGGAGCACAAAGGGGCCCAGAGACAGCAGAACACAAGTAAACTGGATAGGAGAAGTGGTGGGGACAGCATACAGAGGAACCAATCTCCTCCATTTTCCTCCTGCAGCTACAGGAGGAAAAAGGAGGACAGTCATTTCTCTACATGCTGCCCCCACCGTCCCTCCTATCCAGGTGTACAGGGGAGCCGCACAGGCCCCCTGGAGCATGGGGCCGGGTTGCAATTGCAACCCCTGTAGTTATGCCCTTGCTAGGATGACAAGGCATTCCCTTGCCCCTGCCCCATTCTTTCTCCAAGCTAACAGAATGACTGGAGATTGCACTGTCCCCTGGTAGCTTTTTCCTATAGAGACTGGAAATGCAGGCAAGCTGCATTGAGAGAGCAGTAGCCAGCAGCATTCATTGTTTTTAGCTTCAAGTGCTTGGGTGAGAATTTGAACAAATAGTTTACTGGGGAACATTTATTTTGTGTTAAGCTGCAATATGCTAAGGGTTTAATACTACTTTAAATGCAGCAGACCGTGCATACCTCCTGTGGTTCATTTGAGGAATACATCCTATATGCCTAATGCAGAATCTGGGGTTTGAATCTCCAACACATGCCTTCCAACCAGGTTAGCTGGATGCAGATAACATGCCTACAGCCTGAAGCAGAAAAAAAAGCCATATTTCATTATCAGCAATCATAAATACGCAAGAGAAGATTATCAGGCAGGAGAGCATGTTATCTTTGAAGTGCATATGTTTTGGTTATTACAGTGATAGACAGGGCAGCAGAGCCTGTGTAAGCAGAATGTCAGGAAGAACTGCTGTGGACTAACAACCCTGGTCACAAAATGTGTGTTGTTTTTCTGCAGGACCAGAAAAAATTCAGACCAGCAGCTGCTACAAGAAAGGTAAGGTTCTCTTATTGGAATTAATATCAGATTATTATCAGCTGTTTAAGTGGGTAAAGCTACATACAGAACACTGATCCTCCAACTTTAATATTTTCTGTGTATTTGGCTATGACGCAAGTGAAGTCAGGACTTCTGATCCATATACATGCTCCAGGCAAAGAGACAGCATATATTAAATGTTTTGGGTGAGCTTAACAGCCAGACAACTAGCATTTTTAGAAAGAGAGGTCATTGATAACATTCAATGTATTTCTCTCAGAATGCTTCCTTTGATTTTCTTGTGAGCGGGTTCTGACTTCATCATAAGCTACAGTAACATTTTAAACCAGGCAGGTGTAAAAAAAGGAGTCCTGGTATTTAATGCTGCATTATGCCCACAAGGTTATTGTTATCTGATACATCGCTTTGCCATCTCAAATGTCTGATACCCAATTGTTTTCTTTTACAGCTTATGCAGTAAAGATTTTTCCCCATTTTTCCAGTGGGGCATTCTTTGTAGAGCTGCAGTTATTCCTTTATTAATGGAGACCGAATGAACAGATTTGACCAATGTTGTTGGAAATTCTGGGCATTGTAGTCCTACACATGTTAGGCATCAATGCTTCCACATGTAGTCCTATATGTACTTAATAGAAATTATTGTACCTGGAATACTACAGATAATAGATACAGCTGCTGAGGCTTTTAGTTCATCAAGCCCTAGACAGCAGCTCTGAAACTTTTAATACTACAGTTGCTAGTGTTATTGGGATTGTAGTCCAACAACCACCAGCATGCAGCACTGGGACTTCTGATGCTACAGGTGCTGCACCGAGCTGCTGGGAGGTGTAGTCTAATAAACCCTGGAAAGCACTGCTGGGACTTGTTATACTACAGGTACCGATTAGTGCTGTTGAAACTCCTAATACTAGCACTGGATAGCGATGCTCATCATAATACAGACTGTGAATACTGCTGCTGTGACTTTTAGTACAACAAACAAAGATTGGCTGTACTTGGACTTGCAATACCAGAGAAACTGTAATAATTCATAATTATGTACACACTGGGTTGATTTACTAAAGCCAAATAGACTGTTCACTTTGCAAGGAATTGTTTTTTTTTTTTCACAAAAAAGTGCTTTATTGAGGTAATAAAGAATGAACAATAAAACATGGAATTGTTTCCTTAGCTTAGTAAATGTAGTAAGCTAATGGAAAATGTCTTTGCCTTTGGCAAATCAACCTCACTGGGTGCAAGAACTTCTTGGGACGATTTCTCTGAATTAGTGTGGAGTTTAGTGGCAAAGGCAGCAGGAGAGATCCACTATATTTTTACAAGGAACTATGTGTTTGAACATAATAAATAATATAATGTAGCACAACTTATCTACATTAACTACATAAAGTGCAATATTTCCACTGTAAACATTTGCATCCAACACAAAGTGCAAAAGTGCAAATATATAATTCTCACCAAGTTCACATTCACATTCTCATAATAGTCCAATATAACATAATCCATACAGTCCAATCCTCCTTAATAGTATAGATCAGGTAAAGAAAGACACTCAGCGTGTCTTCACATACAATTCATCCTATGGTGCTCATCCTCAACTAAGTAAATAACCTGCTCACCTCAAACATGAAAAGAAAATGCCTGTGTAGTAATATATTCCAGGTACAGGTCTGCAGAGACCAGCTCTTTTATCCTCCTAGTTGTTTTGCCGATAGCGCCATCCTCCATCTCCACCAGCGTGAGTTACACTCTCCCAGCAGGCACGATGGAAGATACAAGAGGCATAGTATACTCCCGTTTAAAAGGCAAACAAAATATTGTACTTACTAAAAACAGGGTTAAACAAAGCATTCAATATTGTCAGTCTACTGCCCGCTTAGCTTCATAGAAGGCCTACTGAAGAAGCGCATTCACGAAAGCGCAACGCGTATAGGGAGGAGCTGAGACTGGGATGTCACGCCGTGTTCTTACCCAGGAGCTGAGCCGGCATTAGACTGATGATAATGAATGCTTTGTTTAACCCTGTTTTTAGTAAGTACAATCATCTGTTTGTGGGAATAAAAGCCTTTTAAACAGGAGTACACTATGTCTTTGCCTCTTTTATCTCCCATTGTGCTTGCGGGGAGAGTGTGACTCATGCTGGTGGAGCTGGAGGATAAAGCTATCAGGAGAGCAACTAGGAGGATAAAAGAGCTGGTCTCTGCAGATGTGTACCTGAAATATATTATTACACAGGTCTTTTCTTTTCATCTTTGAGCTGAGCAGGTTATTCACCTGGTGGAGGATGAGCACCATGCAAAGAATTATATGTGAACTGAAGATGCTCTAAGTGTCTTTCTTCACCTGATACATACTATTAAGGAGGATTGGACTGTGTGGATCATGTTATATTGGACTATTATGAAAATGTGAATGAACTTGGGGATAATTATATATTTGCACTATATTTGCACATTTGCCCTTTATGTCGGCTGCAAATGTTTACAGTGGAATTATTGCACTTTATGATGTAGTTCATTTAGAAAGGTTGCTCTACACTATATTATGTAACAGATTAATATACGCTTGGATATAGCATGTAAGTGTTTGAGCTAGCAACCAGATACATAATTGTAGTTTTTATATATTTTTCTTTTAGGCTGACAGCGCTACTTACACTTCTTTCCATATGTGTTTGAACAGTTGCTTTATAAGTTTAATATGGAGTACAGGTTCACCTTAATGATTACAAGATACTTTAGGTCCTCTTTCAAGAAACCTTTTTCTTTTCTGTCATAAAAAGAAAAAATACTAGCCAACAGTGCTGTATGATTCCTTATACAGTCATGGCGGTATCTCCATCCGGGGGGGGGGTAATTGTGGTCGTTGGACCTGGAGCAAACCTCTGCCTATACATACCAGGGTCTATAGGCATATGAGGTGTACCCACCTCGCCTTCCTCTGTTTGGATTTGAAGGCCTTGGGGTCTTTTTTCCATCTGGCCCTTTTATTACTTCGTTATTGGGTGTCCATGATTCTTTCAGGACCTATGTCATATGACGAACCAATTTCCATGTTATTCTTGGCATATGTATTAGGCAGTTTGCTCCAACCACAACATACCTACCCCCTCGTTATTCTTTGTAGCCTACCAGGCTCAGTCCATTACAAAGTTTTATCACCTGAACTTCCTTTCAGATGTTTGCTTACTCCACGTGCTCCAGAGGAAGCTTACTATGTAAAGCGAAACATGTAGGGCAACTGGGATCTAACTCAACATCTGTTTATCCACATTGTACAGACGACCTTTGGAGACGGTTACCATCCCTCTCTATGGCCGCCTTATGAATACAGGTTACTCTGTGATATATGTGATTGTTGTTACAATTATAATTACCTACTAGGCTGTGCGATTTTATTTGCACACTGTTTTGTGGCTTTGCCGCCTGATTTTACTGTATGTAAACTGTATGTCTGTTATTTTGTATATTTCTTTTCTGTCCTTGCTATAAATGTTTTCCTGTGATTTTTTCAATTAAAAATAAAAATATACATTTTTAATACTGGTGCCAATAAAGTCCAAATTTCTTTCTCTTCTATCTTTCAATTTCATTTTCAAGGATGTGGCACCCGTAATCCTCTCCTTTTGCCCCTAGGTACCCTGCGACCTAGGAGCGCATATACAAACTATCTGATTCCTTATACTGTCTAAGTTCATTTTTGTTTAGATGGCAAAGTTTATTGCACTTCTTATGATTAGCAGCTCATTAAAGAGGAAGTAAAGCGCTGCCTTTTTTTTCTGACCTGCAAAGTAAAGGCATAATGTGCTAGTATGGATCTCATACTAGTACAATATGTGAAACTTACCTGCAAAGGAAGCCCTCGCTGTCACCACTGGAGGCCGCATTCCATCTTCTCCTGTCTTCCTTCTGGCTCCGCATACTCTGGCTGTATGACTGGCTGAAGCCACGTGAGGTCACTCCCGCCCATGCACGCGGGAGTCACCGGTCACGGTACAGGGCTCTGAAAAAACGGCACGTGTGGCCGTTCCTTCAAAGCGCATGCGCCAACATACTGACATTTGCATGTGTGATTTGGGGAAAAAGATAGCTTAACTTGCTTTCTTTCCTGCTAACTGTTTCTCCAGTTTCTCACTTTCCTAGGTTGGCTTTCCTGATAGAAAAATTAACATAAATATTCTGCAGACCTGGGTAGAGGAAATGTTAGATATAACCTTTTTGGGGCTAAACAAAGTACAGGCAGACAGTCTGTTGATTCACTGTACGCTGCTTTCTCTTTCGGAGCAGGAACTATTCTTTATTACTCTTTTGAGGCATAGACAAAACATGAACTCACAAATGTAACACTGCCATCTAGTGGTCATACAATGTAATAGGCACACAGCAATGACATACAGTATTTGTTGCTGATTAAATACAAACCTTGTATGCTAACACCCCCACTCAACAACTACTATCTATGTCAATCCCATTTCTGATCTAAGATCCACAAATCTGGTTCTAGCTAGTGGCTTTGTCAAAGCATCAGCAATCATTTTTTCCGACTCACAATACACAAGTACAATCACTTTCTGATCAACTAAGTCATGAATGTAATGATGTCTGACATCGATGTGCTTGGTTCTTCCATTAATTTTCTCACTTGTTGCAAGCTTAATGCAAGCCTGATTGTCCTCAAATAAGACGGTAGGTTCTGATGTTGCTTCTCCAAGATCCTTGAGTAATTGCTGTAACCACACAACTTCTTGACTGGCATAAGCTGCAGATATGTATTCAGCTTCTGTAGAGGACAATGCCACTGACATCTGTTTCTTGCTGGACCATGATATAGGACTGTCTCCCAATTTTAATAAGTAACCACTTGTGGATTTGCGTGTGCTGTGATCACCTGCCCAATCGGAGTCCACATATCCCACGAGGTTTAAACCACCACTTGCTGATAGTTTCAAATTTAAGTCTTTTGTCTGTTTCAGATATCTCATAACTCTTTTGATCGCATTCCAGTCTCTTTGATGTGGTTTATCAACTCGCCTGCAAAGAAGAGACATGCTGGCTGCAATGTCTGGACGTGTAGTGGTTGCAATGTAGAGAAGTGCCCCCACTGCTTGTCTGTATTGTTCATTGGATGTGAGAAGATCATCTTCTCCTTCTAACTTTGGATAGACTGTATCCATAGGTGTGCTTGCTCCTTTCGCCTCTGTCATGTTGAATTGCTGAAGAATAGATTCAATTTTTGCACTCTGATTCAACAGGAAACTTCCATCTTTCTCACGCCGGATGTCAATTCCAAGATAATATGTCACTTCACCTAGGTCTTTAGTTTCAAAGTGCTTGTTGAGTACTCCTGTTAACTTTGCAATTTCATTGTCGTTTTTGTGAGCAATGATCAGGTCATCTACATAAATTAGCAGATACATCCACTCAGTGTCTACTTGTTTAGCATATAGGCATGGATCAGCTTTACTTCTTCATTTAGTAGAACTTGATTAATCTTCAGGTTCCATGCTCGAGCTGATTGTTTAAGGCCATAAAGAGATTTATTCAACTTGCAGACAAGATGCTCTTGTCCCTTTTTCAAATATCCTTCTGGCTGTGACATGTAAATTTCTTCTTCAATATCACCATTAAGAAAAGCTGTCTTAATATCGTGATGTTTCACAATCATTGTACGCATGGCAGCCACTGTCATTAGTGTTCTGAAAGTACTTTGTTTAGCAACTGGAGCAAAAGTAGCATCATAGTCCTCACCGAACTTCTGTGAGTAACCTTTAGCAACCAGCCTTGCCTTGTACCGACAAACTTTCCCTTCAGAGTTACATTTGGTTTTAAAAACCCATTTGCATCCTATGGCATGTTTACTTTGAGGTAGCTCTGAAAGTGTCCATGTCTGCAGATCTTTGAGTGATGTCATTTCTTCATCAGCGGCTTTATACCATACTTGTTTCTCATGCATTGGCAGTTTCTGCATCTCTTTCCATGAACCTGGTTCAGTTTGAACAGCTCTGCGAGCTATGTAAGATAAACGTTCAGCTGGAACACCTTTATTGATTCTGGTTGATTTTCTGACTGAAGGTATTTCTGCTTCAGTTTCAGTTTTTGATTCTCCTGCAGTTATTTCTATTTCTGTATAACTTTCCTTATTTTCTTGAGTGACTGATGTTGATTCTTTCTCAGTTTGAAAAGTTTGAGTCTGTTGTTCAAACTTTGAGCACACAGAACTTTCATCAATAATCACACTTCTGCTGACTGTTACTTTGTTCGTGTCTTGATGTAAAATCCTGTATCCTTTTTGAGATTCACTGTACCCCACAAGCACACCTTCTTTTGCACATGCATCCCATTTTGTACGTTTTTCTTTTGGAATGTGTACATAGGCTTTACTTCCAAAAATTCTGATGTGTCTTAAATCTGGTTTCCTTTTGTTCCACAGTTCATATGGAGTTTTTGTTGTTGCTTTTCCCGGCAAACGATTTTGAAGATAACATGCAGTTGTGATAGCTTCTCCCCAGTATGTACTTTCACACAGTGTGCGGTTCATTCTCTCTGCAACTCCATTTTGCTCTGGGTTATATGGAACTGTTGTCTGGAACATAATTCCATGCTTCCTGAGAATGGCTTGTGTTTTACCACTTCTATATTCTGAGCCATTATCAGTTCGTAGTACTCTGGGCATTCCGCCAAAAATATTATTTACTTGAGCGAGATACTCTTCTAATTTCTATGGCACTTCATCTTTATTGTGAAGTAGAAATACTGTGGTATACCTGGAGTAATCATCAATGAAGGTCAGGAAGTATTTTTTCTTTCCTGGAGTCATAATTTTCATTGGACCACAAAGAGCTGAATGTATTAAGTCCAGAGGTTTTTGGGATTTGCTGTTGGTCTGCTTGGGAAAAGGTGTCCTAGCCATTTTTCCTTTAATACAGCTGGTACAAATCATTATGTGATCACATGGATTAATCTTAATACCACTTGCATAGTTATTCTCAACTATTTTCTTTATTGTATCAGAATTTCTGTGCCCCAATCGTCTGTGCCAAGTGTGGATGCAGTTTGAATGTTTATCCTCTTTGGCTATTTTAACCATTTCACAGCAGTTCAGCTGATACAGTTCATCTATGATTTTAGCCTTTGCAAGCAAGCAATCCCCTTTTGTTATGATACAACTGTCACCCTGAAATGTGACTACATTGCCTTGGTTAGTGAGTTTCTTTACTGACAAAAGGTTGCTTTCAAGATCTGGCACATACAGAACATTCCTCATATGGACCTTTTTAGTGATATCTGAAGAGATAGGACAGTATAGAAAGCCATCTCCTATTCCCACTGATTTCATAAATTGTCCATTAGCTGTAGTTATCCCTTCTGTTTTGCTTTCATCAAGCTGAGTGAAGAAACTTCGGTCATTTGTCATGTGACTTGTAGCACCTGAGTCCACACACCATGCTTGCACAGAGGTGACACCATTTTTGGATCCGAATGCATACTCCTTTGTTTCTATGACATTCTTAGCTTGTTGTAATGCACTTTGTTTTTGCATTCTAGCTTTCCAGATTCTACAATCTGCTTTTAGGTGTCCTGGTTTCTTGCACACAAAGCATTCCCGCTTTTCTGGCTGCACGTTACTATGTTTATTTTTGAATTTTGTCTTTAAAGCTGTCTCTGAACACACACTCACATTACTCATGCTTTCAGTTTTGCGCTTGTATTCATCCACAAGCTTGCCTTTAACATATTCCAGTGTCAGATCATCATCTAGACGTGCATCTAGTGCTGTGACAAGTGTCTCATAACTTTCAGGAAGTCCACTTAATAACAGCGCTGCAACATGGAAATCTTTTATCTCTTCTCCAATCCCTCTCAGTCTCTCCACCATCTCTAAGGTCTGTCTTATATAGTCCTGCATGTCCTGGTCTTTCTGTAGCTTAGTTTGATAGAGCTTTCTGATTAAATACAGTTTATTGCTGAGATTAACTCTTTCATGTGCTTTCTGTAACTCTTCCCACATGTCTTTAGCAGTCTGACAGTTACATATATGTATGATTTGATCATCATCTATGCACAGGGAGATCGTGCTCTGTGCTTTCTGATCTCTGTCTAACCACTCCTCTGTGGGCTGTGCAGGTCTTGATTCATTTATACATTTCCACGTACCTTCTCTTATAAGCAGCATTTTCATCTTGAATTTCCAAGATTGGTAGTTCTGATTTGTCAGATTTGCAATGGAGAACTTTGCTGAGGGGATGGCAGCAGCCATTTCTGCTGTTTGTCTTTCTGTTGCTGTCTCCTGTATTCACTTGCTTTAGCTCACTGTATCTGGCTATATCCAGCGGTAATCTGTATTATATCCTGGGCTTCTGTAACATGTCCTGGGCCCATAACCTGTTAGATATAACCTTTTTGGGGCTAAACAAAGTACAGGCAGACAGTCTGTTGATTCACTGTACGCTGCTTTCTCTTTCGGAGCAGGAACTATTCTTTATTACTCTTTTGAGGCATAGACAAAACATGAACTCACAAATGTAACACTGCCATCTAGTGCCATCTTTGTTGCTGATTAAATACAAACCTTGTATGCTAACAGGAAAGCAATTCTAAAAATGCAGGGGAAATGCAGATACAGTGGGTACGGAAAGTATTCAGACCCCTTAAATTTTTCATTCTTTGTTATATTGCAGCCATTTGCTAAAATCATTTAAGTTCATTCTTCTTCCTCATGAATGTACACATAGCACCCCATACTGACAGAAAAATACAGAATTGTTGACATTGTTGCAGATTTATTAAAAAAGAAAAACTGAAATATCACATGGTCCTAAGTATTCAGACCCTTTGCTCAGTATTTAGTAGAAGCCCCCTTTTGATCTAATACAGCCAGGAGTCTTTTTGGGAAAGATGCAACAAGTCTTTCACACCTGGATTTGGGGATCCTCTGCCATTCCTCCTTGCAGATCCTCTCCAGTTCTGTCAGGTTGGATGGTAAACGTTGGTGGACAGCCATTTTTAGGTCTCTCCAGAGATGCTCAATTGGGTTTAAGTCAGGGCTCTGCCTGGGCCATTCAAGAACAGTCACGGAGTTGTTGTGAAGCCACTCCTTCGTTATTTTAGCTGTGTGCTGAGGGTCATTGTCTTGTTGGAAGGTAAACCTTCGGCCCAGTCTGAGGTCCAGAGCACTCTGGAGAAGGTTTTTGTCCAGGATATCCCTGTACTTGGCCGCATTCATCTTTCCCTCGATTGCAACCAGTCGTCCTGTCCCTGCAGCTGAAAAACACCCCCACAGCATGATGCTGCCACCACCATGCTTCACTGTTGGGACTGTATTGGACAGGTGATGAGCAGTGCCTGGTTTTCTCCACACATACCGCTTAGAATTAAGGCCAAAAAGTTCTATTTTGGTCTCATCAGACCAGAGAATCTTATTTCTCACCATCTTGGAGTCCTTCAGGTGTTTTTTTAGCAAACTCCATGCGGGCTTTCATGTGTCTTACACTGAGGAGAGGCTTCCGTCGGGCCACTCTGCCATAAAGCCCCGACTGGTGGAGGGCTGCAGTGATGGTTGACTTTCTACAACTTTCTCCCATCTCCTGACTGCATCTCTGGACCTCAGCCACAGTGATCTTTGGGTTCTTCTTTACCTCTCTCACCAAGGCTCTTCTCCCCCGATAGCTCAGTTTGGCCGGACGGCCAGCTCTAGGAAGGGTTCTGGTCATCCCAAACGTCTTCCATTTGAGGATTATGGAGGCCACTGTGCTCTTAGGAACCTTAAGTGCAGCAGAAATCTTTTTGTAACCTTGGCCAGATCTGTGCCTTGCCACAATTCTGTCTCTGAGCTCTTCAGGCAGTTCCTTTGACCTCATGATTCTCATTTGCTCTGACATGCATTGTGGTCTGGAAGGTCTTATATAGACAGGTGTGTGGCTTTCCTAATCAAGTCCAATCAGTATAATCAAACACAGCTGGACTCAAATGAAGGTGTAGAACCATCTCAAGGATGATCAGAAGAAATGGAAAGCACCTGAGTTAAATATATGAGTGTCACAGCAAAGGGTCTGAATACTTAGGACCATGTGATATTTCAGTTTTTCTTTTTTAATAAATCTGCAACAATGTCAACAATTCTGTGTTTTTCTGTCAGTATGGTGTGATATGTGTACATTCATGAGGAAGAAGAATGAACTTAAATGATTTTAGCAAATGGCTGCAATATAACAAAGAGTGAACAATTTAAGGGGGTCTGAATACTTTCCGTACCCACTGTAGTTCTTGAGAACTGAAGGCTGTGCCACTGAGCACCCACTGAACCCTACACAATCACCTAGGTCATTTTGTGGGTCATACAATCAGTCTATATGAGAAAAACAAATGAAGTTTAGTGGTGAGTGAACCCTGGTGTGTGGAATGTGTTTGAAACTTGGACAACTCAAACTGAGCATGTGATAGATAAAAATTGTGGGCGGCACAGTGGTGTAGTGGTTAGCACTTTCACCTAGCAGCAAGAGGGTCGCTGGTTCAAATCCCAACCACGACACTACCTGCCTGGAGTTTGCATGTTCTCCCTGTGCCTGCGTGGGTTTCCTCTGGGTACTCCGGTTTCCTCCCACACTCCAAAGACATACTGGTAGGTTAATTGGATCCTGTATAAAAAAATTAAAAAAAATTGGCCCTACTGTGTATGTATGTGAGTTAGGGACCTTAGATTGTAAGCTCCTTGAGGGCAGGGACTGATGTGAATGTACAATGTATATGTAAAGAGCTGCGTAAATTGACAGCGCTATATAAGTACCTGAAATAAAAAAATAAATAAAAAATGCATAAGTAGAAATTCCTTTCAGTGAAAGCCACATTTAAAGTAATTAGTAGACCTAGACCTAGTTGAAATTAAAAGCAAACGTTAGGCTTTAAAATACTGTGCAAGCAGTGATTCATTTACTGACTCCATCTCCTGAAATCTCTCTTCTCATCATCTCTGTAATTCAGAAGGCAGGCTTTGTGAATTATGTGACACAACAGTGCCTACTCACAAGGCAAGGTGAATATGTGTCACAAAATTCAAGGAAGTAAATGTGTGAGGATCCTCACATCAATTTAGAAGTAGCTAGAAGAAAAGTAGAACTTAAGGCAAAACTTTTTTTTCACTTTGGATAGAGTAAGGGAGAATTATAACCCCTCTTTGTTTTTTTTTTGTTTTTTGTCATCTGTGTCCCATTGGGGAGATTTACCTTCACTTCCTGTCTCAGCCAAAACAGAAAGTGAGAGGAAATCCCTCCAAAGTGAGGGAATCCGGGGATGTCACCATGGTCGTTAGAACCTCTATTACTGTTCTGTTGTCAGTTCAAAATTTGGGATTTTCTTTTACTTAATTTTCAAAGATAACAGTAAACAGAATAAATAGAGAGGGTGAATCTCCCTAACGTGAGCACAGACAGCAATAAAAACTAACGGATGTTCTAATCCCTCTCTACTCTATCCAAAATTGAAAAAAAAAGGTTTTACATTTAGTTACACTTTAAAATACAATGTGGGAACGAATATACAATTTTATATCTTAGATACTCTTCAAACCAGGGAATAGTGACTCATCCTAATCTATTTTAATGTAATGGAAAAATGGTTTGATAATTGCCCACTAATTGTGGATAAAAAAATTTGCTAGAAATTACAAGTGTATATTCGAAACATTTGCCTACTTTAGCTTATTTCCCAATGGGTTAAGTTTATCTTTTTTTTTTTTTTTAAGGAACAGTTATTCGTTAGCTTCAGAATAAATGTCTAATTAATACAATTTTTTTTTTTTTTTTTTGTATTAACAGAAACAGAATGACGTCCTTACTGATTCTTTTGATTTTATTTGGGGCTGCTGAACCTAACCCTAACAAAAAATGTGAAAAAGAGTATGACTGCCCCAAAGATTACCAAGAAGTTTTTGCGAGCCCCATTGCTGAGATTCCTAAATCCATAAAACCAAAAACCACAGAGATCTTCTTTGTGCAAACAGATATATCAACAATAAGAAAAGATGCTTTCAAATACATGAGTCAACTGCAAAAAATAGCATTCATTAACAACAAAATTACATCAGTTGAGGATGGTGCATTTGAAAATTTGTTTAATCTCACTGAACTAGAGATATCTGGAAATTCTGATTTAAAGCAGCTGACGAGTGGAGTATTTAAAAACCTTGGGAGTCTTAAAAAGCTCATTTTGAAAAATAATAGGATCATTATGATTGAACAAGGTATCTTTGACAGCCTGGACAATTTAGAAGAACTATATTTAAATGTGAATGAACTGCCGGCATTGCCTCAAGATCCATTCAACAATCTTGTTAACCTTACAGTGTTACATCTAGCAAAAAACAATTTGACGACGTTACCAGAAGACATATTTTCCAAACTGACCAAACTAAAAGTTCTTCGGCTCTACGAAAATGATCTCACTAAACTTCCACTAGGTTTGGTGGACAGTAACCACAACCTGATTGAATTCAGTGTCTCAAAGAACAAGATAGAGCAATGGCCCCAAAACTTTCTGGCCAAATCAAAAAATCTTGAAAAACTTTACTTGGATGGCAACCTAATACAGGAACTTCCAGATAATACATTTGTTGGTCTAAATAAGATTAAGCAGTTAAAAATTAACTCAAATATACTCCAGAAGCTTCCACGGCAAATAACTGATGGCATGCCCATACAAGAACTTGATCTGAGCAAAAACAACTTGACAACTATGCCACATGAAGTATTTAGTAACTTTAAATCTCTAAGAAAATTAATTTTTTCCTCCAATCAAATAAATGCTTTAACTAAGGAAATGTTTAAAGGTCTGGACAAGCTAACAGAACTTAATTTACAAAAGAATGTACTTAGTAGCTTACAAGATGATGTGTTCTCTCTTCTTCCACTGTTAAAGACACTGAGACTTAATGAAAACCAATTCACCAACTTTCCAGTGCCTTCTATTGACTCAATTCCCAAACTGACTGGTGTGTACTTGGCTGGTAATCCTTGGGCTTGTGATTGTGATATGAAAACATTTTATGAATGGATAATAAATAATCAAGCAAGAGTCAAAGATGCTAATACCGTACTTTGTGCATCACCTGCTTATCATAATGGAACCAAAATAACTTCTTTGAAGCCAGATGAATTAATATGCCTAACAACTGTAATACCAACAACAAAAATTACCACAGTTCCAATAACCACAGTAGGAGTCATTGTCACAACTCACCCAACTACCAAGCAACTGACAACAACTTCCCAGGTTACTACACAACCCATCGTGACAACTCACACCCCTACAACACTGAAAACGACAGCTCCTTTCACAACTCCTCTTCCAACTACAACTCAAAAAATTACAACTACTGCCATAACAACAATGAAGCCTACAACACCATCTGTAACAACACTACTGCAAACCACAACCAAAGAAGTTACAACAGTACAAACTACAACAACAATGACAACCATGGACATGACATCTACAGAGCCTACTACTATACAAATCACAACACCAGAAGAAACAACTCCTGTTCAGACTACTACTAAAGGGCCTACTACTAAACAAATCACAACACCAGAAGCAACAACTCCTGTTCAGACTACTACCAAAGAGTCCACCACTATACAAATCACAACACCAGCAGAAACAACTCCTGTTCAGACTACTACTAAAGGGCCTACTACTAAACAAATCACAACACCAGCAGAAACAACTCCTGTTCAGACTACTACTAAAGGGCCTACTACTAAACAAATCACAACACCAGAAGCAACAACTCCTGTTCAGACGACTACTAAAGAGTCCACCACTATACAAATCACAACACCAGCAGAAACAACTCCTGTTCAGACTACTACTAAAGGGCCTACTACTAAACAAATCACAACACCAGAAGCAACAACTCATCTTCAGACGACTACTAAAGAGTCCACCACTATACAAATCACAACACCAGCAGAAACAACTCTTTTTCAGACTACTACTGAAGAGTCCACTACTATACAAATCACAACACCACAGGAAACAACTCTTGCTCAGACTACTACTGAAGAGTCAACAACCGTACAACAGACAACTACAGCCCTAAAAACAACTCTTTCAGAAACCACAACAGCTGGCATGACAACATTTGGAGAATCCACAACAGCTTTGAGAACTACCTTGCATACCACAGTACAATCGACAGAGAACCCTTCAACTACAATGTATACTTCAGAGCCAAGCATAGCTTTCACCACATTATTTACAACTATAGGAGGTACAACAGAGATGTCCTCTACAGAAGCATCAACTACATGTACTTCAACAGCTGTAATCACTAGCAAATTACCTACAACAGAACTATCAACAGTGATATCAACAACACACTTGACAACATCACCTGCAACAACAGAATTTTTTGCTACATCATCTACTACATTCTTACCATCAGCAACAGTGACGGACCATTCCACCAAGCATTCAAACATATCAAAACATTCTAAAGACAGTGATTTTCTTCTTGGAAGTAAAATACACCACTGCAAATTTTTATTTATTTCCTATTTAACCCTTTTGTGTATTGAAATTTTTTCTACGTTGTTTTTAATAACATTTGCTTACAGGTTGCACAAGTCTATACGCAGTGTAAAGATACCAGTACGTCCTGTTAGGCTAGTCAACATGTATAAAAAAAAAGACAAAACATAAGTGCAGATTTACTTTCCTAGTTGAGATCTTGTTACCATTAACAAATGTTAAGTTTCAAGAAAAGTTTAGAGTATAACTTAAACCTGTGGATAAGTATTTTCCAGGAATGGAAGGTGAGGTACTGAGATGCACTATGCATGGGTAGGATGCACAAAGAAGATAAGTAATGCCCCATACACACGTGCAGATTATCTGCAGACTTTTGTCTGCAGACTTACCAAAACCATATAATATGAGGTCAAACCTAAACACTTTCAATTTGTATGCAATCCGGCAGGCCCTTGCACTACATAGAAAAGGTAAGTCTGCAGACAAAAGTCTGCAGATAATCTGCACGTGTGTATGGGGCATTAATTTAACAAAAGTCTCACCAGAATCAGTGACATCAACATGAGGTATAGCTGTGAAATGGATTCCAGCTTTGTATGTTGTTGATGGGTGTAGTTAGAATATATTGTTTCCCTTTTTGCTCTACTAAAGCACATGAGTGCTGAAATCTGGCTACATTTGTTCAATGAAAACAACAGTCTTCTGGTAGACGCTGCTGAAGTGGATGGTTAGCGTGGCCTGTACACTGAATGCAAAGTTTGTGTCAGTGAAGTCCCCACTTTTTTCAAGCTCTTGGTACTGCAACCCCTATAATCTAGCAATATATTCCTGGCCTGAATGATGCGTAGAAGCCAATTTTTGTAATGATTACTAATCTTCCACCCCCAGGGTACAGAGCAGCTACTTCTTTTTATTGTGCTGCTTATGCACACTTTCCTCCTCCTCGATGATGATAGCAGTCATTCTTTTTGAGGACTGCTCATGTGTGCTTTTTCCTCCTCCTCTTATTCAGGGGTACATTGCAATCATTTTTAAGGACTTCTAATGCACACTTTTCCCCTCCTCAGGGGCATATGACAGCCATTTTTAAAAATACTAATGCACCTTCTTTTTTCTCTTCAAGGGCGCATAGTAACAATTTCTTGTTGCACCCTAATGCATCCTTTCATGCTTCCTCCTCCTCAAGGTCACATATCAGCCATTTTTCTTTGGGATAATTGCTAATGTGCCCTTTCCTGTGGTTTTTGCTACACCACAGTGGGAGTTACCCCAGCCAATATTTTGCACAGAAGATCATATGCCAGCACCATTATTTTGCACAGAAAGCTTTCTCTGTCCTCTTCCAGCATGTGAAATGCCATGAAGCAACAAGAGCCAGAGTGTCGGGTGCTGGTGTTTAGGACGAGGAGCGCTGGGGTGCTGGTGGTGAGTAGAAGGAGGAGATTTTTTGTGAGCTTCAAGAAGGGCATTTCACCTCTCCCTGATACAAGGGAAAAATGTATCTACTGCCATCCACCCAAAATGACCCACTTTAAGGTGGCAGTGAAACTCTTTTCCACATCTTCTGATGGTGACAGGATCCCTGCACTGGACACATAGATGCAGGAGAAAGAAAATACAGCCATAGGCTGCTAACCCTTCCACAATGCAGATCAATGTACATATTTGGCAGCACATCATGGATCTTCAAATAACATCCAAATGATTAGTGAATGGCATTTTAAATTTCTTTGCACGATTGTTTGCACATATCATATAACTGATGATGGTCCTGAAGCATTGCACTGTTCCGTTGTTATATGATCACTTTGAAAAAAAAATACACCTTCTAGATGTTGCTTGAAGATTCATAGAGTGCTTGTGAATATGTACATTGATCTGTAATGTTACCAGCTTTCAGCTGGCTGTTTCTACAGCACCCATTTATTTCTCAGCTCATTCCAGGATTGTGCGCAATGGAAATATTGATGATTTTTCCAAGCAATGTAGGTGCAAAGGGAGACAGCAGCAAATGGAGGGGGGACATCCTGAAGCCAGGGTGAAGGAAAGGCAGTAGCAAAAATGAACTGTACAATTCTATGGTCACAGGCTACCTGCTTTTTTCCAAATAAGGTTTTCTATATTTTGGGAGTATCTTTTTTTTTTCCTAGCGTCTTTTTTTAGGCTTTGGCAGTGTACAGTAGTTGGTGCTCTTTGTTTGTGATACATTACCACATACTTGTACATTAACCACCTGAGCTCCGCAAGGTTTTACCCCCTTCAGGACCAGGCCCTTTTTTGCTATTCAGCATTGTGCTACTTTAACTGTCAGTTGTGTTGTCAAGACAGTTCCAACACTTATTTGATCACCACTGGGTTTTTCATTTTTTGCTATAGTAATGGAAAAAAGACTGAACATTTAAAAAAAAAAAAAAAAAAAACAAGCAATATTTTCTTATAAAATATTATCCAAAAAAAATCACATTTCCTCATAAATTTAGACCAAAATGTATTCTGCTACATGTCTTTGGTAAATAAATACCCAATAAGTGTATATTAATTGGTTTGGGTCTACAAACTATGGTGTATATATATTTGAAAATTGATCAATCCTGACTTACTGATGGCCTCATCCCATTTCTTGAAGCCCTTAAAATGCCAGGATAGTACAATTCCCCCCCCCCCCCCCAAAAGAGTCAGTCTTTGAAAGTAGACAGTCTGAAGCATTTAGGAAGATGCATATGGAGTTTTTTGAAGTTGCAATTTTTTGTCACATTTTTTTGAAAATTAACTAATTAAGTATTTTTTATTACATTCTTATTATATTTTATTACAGCATCATCATATGAATGGTGTGGTGGCGTTCAGGAAATAAATAATTATAATAATATAATTATTACATTTTTAAACGTTTTAAATCATTTTTATTTTTTTTTAAATATATATATATATATATATATATATATATATATATATATATATATATATATATATATTTTTTTTTTTTTTATTTCATTCTCTCAGAGTAGTACAGTGTGTCACTGTAGTGACACTGTACTTCTCTGGGTGGGGGGTGATCAGGGAATTTTTTCTTACACTTTGATTGCTGTTACAATGATGATTATTGTAACAGCAATGTTTTCACCTGTAATGAATGGGGTACATTCATGACAGCTGTGATTACTAGTGATCTGTGTACAGGGTGCTGTGATTGTACAGGGTAATGTGATTGTACAGGGTGCTGTGATTCGCATGGGCACCATGTGATAGCTGTGGGCCAATCACAGAATAATTCTATAGGAAACGCAACTCTTATGAATTAAATTAATTCATAACAGCTTTGTTGATATTGTGATCACATTGTGATCACATGATCCCCTGGCCACCGTATAGGGATCCCCAATCTGCTGTGTTCACTTAGGAAGCGTCGTGCTGCGCTCCCCTATCCCAGAACAGGTTGAGACATGTACATATATGTGATCCAGCCTGCCCATGGTGACAGCCTGCAGTAAATGTACTGTGGGTGGATGGCAAGTGGTTAAAGTTGTGTGCACTTAAGCACCACATATGGCCATAGCTGCCATTACATTTGGAGATTCCCTTTTATTAAAGAAGAATTCCAGGCAAAACCCAAGTACTCTTAAAAATGCTCCCTCCCCATCCTAACACCTATTATGACTAACCTGTGTAAGAAAGATCTGTATACTTACCTAATTTCAGGCTATTCTGGTCTGGTTACGTGATCCGACTCCCCTCTGTCAGACAGTTTTGGCTGTAGGGGAGAGGAGGGAGAAGCATCAATGGATGAGCCACATTAGCCTATGAGTGACATCACCAATCCCAGTGGCATGCGATCACCCCCTAGCTCCTCCCAGGCTAGCACCGTATATGTACGGCACTTTGCCTGGGAGCGCCAGACTGCCACCGTACAACTGCAGCGGGCGGTCAGCAAGTGGTTAAATAGTGAAGTTAACTTTTAAAACCCTGGGGTGAGGGTGTCTAGTGTTTTGGGTGCCTAATGGATGCAGTGAGGTCCTGAAAAAAAAAGCAGTTCTTGATTGGACTGTCAGCAACATCTTCATTCCAACTTCACAAACTTCAGTTGTAAAATGTGTAAAGTCAGTATCTACCTCATTATGTTGTCAGCTGATGGTACTCAATCCTATACCTAGAGTCTAGTGGAAGATTGGCATTGTTTTAGCCTGTGCTGCTATATAAGGAATTTGAATGTGCTTAAAATATGTCAATTGTGCACTAATTGATTGTTAGTTTTATACAATACTGTCTTTATTTTTCTTAAATAACAATGCTAATATGAATAATAATATGCTTTTCTTTTGTTTGAGTTTCACATTTCAATTTGGGACATATGTTTATCTGTTGATTGCTTTTTGAGTTATGGTTTACCTGAGGGGGAAATAGATATGCTGTCAGAACTTGGTGGTCAAATTATTCTGGTATTGGCTGTTACCATAGGTGGAACCTGTGGACCCATTCTAATAGGAGCGACACAAGTCGCTCCGACTTAGAAAAAGGGTCCGGAGCTTCTTTGGGGCGACCCGGAGCGACCTGCATAGACTTCAATGTTATGAAGTCCGTGCCGGCCGCTCCGAGGTGCAAGTCGGATCGCTCTAATGTGAACCGGCTCTTAGATAGAGTCGACTATTATAAAGGAAGACTTGAACCTCTTTTCACTGAAGACACTTATTGGTGCAGTGCATAGGGGGATCTGGTTGAATTTGCTTTCACTGAAATCACTAACTGGTAAAATATATTAGGAATATGATTTGTACTATTATGTATTTTGTTTCTTTTGTGAATATTTGATGAGGTTTGATGTAAACTTTCTGACACACTGGGGTTGATATACTGAGTGCCGGTTCACTCCAGCACAGCATTCAAAGCCAACATCCCTGCGCAACTTCATTGCAGCTTGCATACGACTTCTTTAACCGAAGTCTATGCAAGTCATGATGAAGTCACCCTAAAGTAGTGCAGGAACCTTTTTCTTAATTGGAACAACTTAAATTGCACTGTTTAGAATGGTTCCTTTGCCATTAATGGGGAGAAACTTGTCATGTGACTTTGTCGCATGATAAGTCGCGTCAGTGTGAACCGGCCTGAAAACTGGAGAGTGCAAAATCTGGTTCAGCTGTGCAAAGAAACCAATCAGTGTCCAGGTTTCATTATCAAAGCTTAACGTGGTTGTAAACACTCACATATAGCCAGTGAAGTAAATAGCCTCAAATGAGACACAGAAATTAAGCAAATCCTCCTACATAATTTTACTTGTATATCTGCTATCTTCCCCTTTCTATACCCTTTCAAAAGAGCAGATCATGAAGGAATCTTTCTTCATCTGCCAGCAGTACTTAGGGAAGGGTGGAGAGACTGCACTTACACTGTGTGAGAGCTGATTGGAGGAAAGGGACACACCCCCCTCCACATAGGCAGAGGAATGACGGAACATGCAGAGTTGTATTCTAAATAGACAAGCTCCAAGCTCATCTCCTTCCCTGACACAAATTTTCAGCTCATGTTATGTCATGTGTCAGAGAACTTGTCAGAAGTAACGTATGCTGATAACAGCGGAAAGGAGCACCAGAGAGAAACGACACTTGGAGCTTTGGAGAGAGATAAGTAAACACTACAGATATACAGGTGCATCGCACAAAATTTGAATATCATCATAAGGGTCATTTTTTTCAATAATTCAATTCAAAAAAGTGAAACTCATTTATTATAGATCCATTGCACACAGAGTGATATATTTCAAGCATTTCATTCATTTTGATGAATATGGCTTACAGCTTGTTAAAATAAAAAATTCTGTATCTCAGAAAATTAGAATATTGTGAAAAAGTTCAATATTGTAGACTCATGGTGTCACACTCTCATCAGCTAACTAACTCAAAACACCTGTAAAGGTTTCCTGTGCCTTTAAATGGTCTTTCAGTCTGGTTCAGTAGGTTACACAATCATGAGGAATACTGCTGACTTGACAGTTGTCCAGAAGACAGTCATTGACACCCTCCACAAGGAGGGTAAGTCACAAAAGGTCATTGCTAAAGAAGCTGGCTGTTCAGAGTGCTGTATCCAAGTTGAGTGGAAGGAAAAAGTGTGGTAGAAAAAGATGCACAAGCAACAGGGATAACTGCAGCCTTGAGAGGATTGTGAAGCAAAGGCCATTCAAGTATTTGGGGGAGATTCACAAGCAGTGGACTACAGCTGATGTCAGTGCTTCAAGAGCCACCACACACAGACGTATCCAGGACAACCGTCCTTGTGTCAAGCCACTCCTGAACCAGAGGCAACATCATAAGCGTCTTATCTGGGCTCAGGAGAAAAAGGACTGGACTGTTGCTCAGGGGTTCAAAGTCTTCTTTTCGGATGAAAGTCAATTTTTCATTTTATTTGGAAATCAAGGTCCCAGAGAGGAAGGGTGAAGAGGCACAGAATCCAAGTTGCATGAGGTCCAATGTGACGTTTCCACAGTCAGTGATGATTTGGGGAGGCATGTCATCTGCTAATGTTGGAAAATGGAAATGCTTATTTAATTTTCCAGCAGGACACTGCCAAGAGTATCAATACCTGGTTTAATGATCATAGTATCACTGTGCTTGATTAGCCAGTAAACTAGCCTGACCTAAGCCCTATAGAGAATCTGTGGGGTGTTGTCAAGAGGAAGATGAGAGACACCAGACCCAACACTGGGGACCCACTATTAAAGCAATCTGGGCTTCCATAACACCTCAGCAGTGCCACAGGTTGATCGCCTCCATGCCACGCCACATTATTGCAGTGATTCATGCAAAAGGAGCTCCGACCAAATATTGAGTGAACAATATACTGCACAAGGACATAATTACAGAAAGCCAACATTTCTGTATTAAAAATCCTTTTTTTATTGGTCTTAATGTAATGTAATATAATGTAATATTCTACTTTTCTGAGATACTGAATTTTGGGTTTTCACCAGCTGTAAGCCATAGTCATCAAAATTAAAATAAAGAAATGCTTAAAATATATCGCCCTGTGTGTAATGACTCAATAAAATATATAGTTTGATTTCATCAATTCCTGAAATAAATTACCTTTATAATAATTTTCTATTTTTTTAGAGGCACCTGTATGTGCTTAGTTCAAATTTCATGAGTGGGGAATGGATTACAACAACTTTAATTGAACAAGCTGAAGTTAGAAGCTGATTGGCTACCATGCACTGCTGCCCCACATTTTGCACTCTCCATTTTTAGTAAATCAACCCCATTGTAGTTTCACACATTTGTTTAGTTCAGTTAAGAGCTACCTATTCTAACTTTCTTTTTGGGGACCTAAGTATGCTCTGTCATTTATAACATTTTTATGTGTAAAATAAAGACTGTACACAGTAAATAGGAATAAACAGAATTGAAACATCAGTGTAAAAATCTATCAAGTAAAATAAAATAGACAAAAAAAAAACTATCACATAGTCCAATTCCTCAATGCCTTATCTCACAGGCTCATGTAATAGTTTACATTGGAAACTACAGCTGCAGATTGCACAGAAAGTGCAGATAAATTCGAAGTTGGGAATCGTCACTAAATATCTTGTTGCTGTTTTCACTTTTTTATACCTGTTCACAGATAAAATACAAGGGAATTTCCTTTTTTACATAATTGTATAGGTTAAGTAAATCTTTACTGAATACAAAGTAAAGATTTTAATTTCTTTTCGTAAATCAGCCTCAGAGTCTAAAGTATGTGAACCCTTAAAAATGTACTCCAGGCAAATAAAAAAAAAAAGATCTCTTGTAGTGGGGTTTGTGTCCACAATGCAAGGGTTAATTGCTTGTTTATGTCTAGGGAAACAATAAATGAAAATATACTTACCTGATCCACCGTTCCTCCCCACAACTACCCTAGGCCTAGCAGCATCTGCACACCCATTTTCCACCAGTCTAGGCCATCTGATCATCAGGACCAAAGCAGGGTATTTAGCCCTGCACTAGGTTTGAGGATGCTCTGGTCTCCCACAGTACACAGAACATGGAAATGCAATTATTTTAGTAAATATAAACTGCTAAATACCTTTTCTCTTCAGCAGTATATAGCAGTCTTGTGACAACTATCAATTCCTGGTTAAGCTTGTAGGAGGAGTTTTCATTTTCACCTGACCCTCTGTCTGGACAGTGTCGATTGGCCCTGTGCTGATCACATGCACGCTCCCAAACAAAAAAAAAAAACCTGTCTTGCAATCCACACCAAACTGAGCATGTGCAGCCTGACTCCAAAGGCTCTGTCTTACCTGGAAAAGTGTTCTGGAGTCAGTGGAAGAAGGGGAGGATCAGAGAATACAGGATCAAGCAGCCTTTTTACACAATACAGAGGAATAACCCCTTAGTATAATCCCTGAGTATAACACGCATGCCTTACTGCATATACAGACTGATTTTACTGTTGTGGGTTTAGTAACACCTGAGAATCTATCATTTCATTTTACCAGAGTCAGATGTTGTTCAAAATTCACTGTTGGCTAATTAATAGAATGGGTCCTTTCACATGGGCTTTCCGCCCAGCGGACTCTGTTTTGCTCAGGGGGGATTGATGCGCCGATCCCTGCTGAGCAGGTGGACGACAGGTACGTCTCCGCTTACTTTGCAGAGACTGTCAGATCCCCACTCTTCTCTATGGTAGATCGGATGAAAACGGACCACCTGTCCTTTTTTATCTGATCTCATCCGATCCGATCCTCCAGATGGATGGAAAATAGAGTTTCCATCCGCCTGGATTTCACGCACAGGATCAGATCAGATAGCGGCGGGTGTCAGCGGACATGTCACCGCTGACATCCGCTGCTCCATAGGAATGCATGGAGCGTCCGATCAGGTCTGCCTGCAAAACTGACAGGCGGATTGGATCGGAAAGCCCGTGTGAAAGGGGCCAAAGGCTTTCCTCAGACATCAGTGGTAAACCTTTCCTACATCTTCTTTTCTATCTCTTAAAAAAAATTGCTTTGCTCTTACTTGGTCTTTATTTGTCTCTTCTAATATGTGACACTAAATATTCTTATTCTCCAAAAATCATCAAAACACATCCACTACTTAATGGCTTTGTAATTTATTTTTCATGAAATAGTTTCTTACTGTTTATTCACCTCTCTGTAATTTCCTATGTGAGCTCCTGAACCTCCCTTTTCCCCCCTCACTTCTGTATGTTTGGAAGGAGCAGTGCATGTTAGTTGTAATCATGTGTGCTACTCTATGCAAACTTCAAATCCCATAGTGCCTAGTCCATCTTGGGAGCAATCAAGAGCGCGGGACTGCGTTCCTAAATACAGTGGGAGCGTGGAGAACAAACAAGATAAGTGCACACTAGATGTGTTTTTCAGTCACTCATGTTGGTTTTCTAATGTCTCAAAAAATTTCTTTATACAAATATCTTACAAATTAGAAGTCCCTTTTTTTGATCAGAAAGAAAATATCAGGTAAAATTTTTTGCCAGATGCATTTGCTAAATAAACTCTGTAGTAATAATAATAATGATAATAATCCTAAACTGTGTAATGGGCTAGATGATTATTTCACACTCAATTTAAAGAGGACCTGTGCTGGCACTGAAAATCATAAACTGTCAGTTGGACTTTTTTTTTGCTAAAACCCCTGGGGTGCTCTGTTAACCATTTCTCCTTAGATGGATGTCATATGACAGTGATGGCAAACCTTGGCACCCCAGATGTTTTGGGACTACATTTCCCATGATGGTCAACTACACTGCAGAGTGCATGAGCATCATGGGAAATGTAGTTCCAAAACATCTGGGGTGCCAAGGTTCGCCATCACTGTCATATGACGTCCTGGAGTTTAAGTGGTTAAATCTGATTGATGCCTACAGCTAGAGCTGACCAAGGACCAGTTGACCCAGGATCTCTATGATCTTAAGAGGCTGGACACGAAATGATGACATCATGTCCAGCCTTGGCAGATGTAATCACTGTCGTTTTCTCAGCTGGGAAGCCAAGATCATTTTTGATCTTAGGCTTTCCAGCCTAGAGGTGAGATCTGGGCACTTAAAGACCCAAGATCTCGCTTTAAAGAGGACCTATCATGCCCTATTCCTATTACAAGGTTTGCAATGTTTACATTTCTTGTAACAGGAATAAAATGTGATAAAAAAATAAATTAGGGAAAGTGTAAAAATTAAAAAATAAAAGTAAAATGGACAATAAAAAAAAATTTAAAGTGCCCCTGTCCCTGCTTGCTCGCAAGCAGAAGCAAACGTATGCGCACATCGCGCCCGCATATATAAATGTTAGGTATCGCCACAAACGTTAGAGCAAGAGCAGCAGATTTTAAAGTGTGACATGTTAGGTATCTATTTACTCAGCATAACATCATCTTTCACATTATACAAAAAAATCGGGCTAACTTCACTGTTTTGTTTTTTTTTTTTAAACCCCCCCCCCCCAAAAAAAAAGCATTTAAAAACCAATGCACAAATACCGTGTGATATAAAAAGTTGTAATGACCACCATTTTATTCCCTAGGGTCTCTGCTAAAAAAACATTTATTATGTTTGTGGATTCTGAGCAAGTTTCTAGCAAACAAATGATGATTTTACGTGTAGGAGAGGAGTGCCAAAATAGGCCCTGTATGGAAGTGGTTAAGAAAAACTATCTGTTGGGAAACTGTTGCTTTGATCTGCCCTTTTACTGTCACCTGCATCTTATTCTTGGTCAGTGTGGCCATCCATCACATTGAGCTTCTGAGAAAAGACTCTGCATGACACCACCTGTGTAGTAGGGCACTAAAAAGTCCAGCGAAAAGATTATGATGCCTATTCCTAGTATCCATTCACCTTAAATGATTGAAGGAGTCATACACCAATTTACATAATGTTAGAGTATTATTGTTGCAAAACTTCTTTAACATCCAGTACAGAACTTTGTGCCTTCTCTGGTTCAAAGTGCTTGAAAATAGCTGGAACAATTACTTGTACTTTTCCAAGCTACCACTAGAGGGTAGTGTTGTATGCGATATGACAATGCTTTACTGCAGGACCACTCCAGATCCTGAAGCTCTCAGAAGGCTTTTTACACAAGTCATGATAATACTTTTTTTAATTGTATTTATTTATTTATTTTTATTGAATAACAAATGGAAGTACACCATTTATTTAGTGTAAATATCAGTGCATTTTGCATGCACCAAATCAATAATATTGTTACACAAGTTCTATGTGTTGTTTCATCAGCCACGCCAAATCATTTTATTAGTGAGATATGACAGTCTTAGCAGTCTTAGCATGCGCCAAAATAACTGAGCGCTTGCACCAAGTGTACCCCAGGGGCATAAATACTGTAGAGAGGAGAGGTGGATACGTATGGATGGACAGCACACCACTGGCATGCAACAAATTGATAAATTGCCCTGAAACACTTTTATTTATTTGCATATAAAATGATTTTGTATTAAATACATTTTTTTTTTTTTACTACATTACTTTACTACATTACATTACTAAATTTATTACATTTACTTTTTATTATTTATTTATTTATTTTTTATTATTGGCACATAAAATGCTAAATAAATGTGCTAATCTTTGTTAATTTCCTTTCCCTGATGTGTCCCATTGCTTTACTACTAGCATTGATATGATAAACATTTAAAGAGGAAGTAAACCCTCTGAAATAAAATGAGAAAAAAAAAACCTGTAAGGACAAAGGCACAATGAGCTAGTATGCATCGCATACTAGCTCATTATGAAATACTTACCTAAAAATGAAGCCCCCGCAGTGCCGCCCGCTCAGCGACAGGACGGCCGACATGTTTGGCCGTCCTGCTTTCTGGATCGTGTCCTCCGGCCATCTGATTGGCTGGAGGCGTGATTACATCCCTCCTGCGCATGCATGCAGGAGCCGCCGTTCACGGCACAGGGCTCTGAAGGAACGGCATGGGTGGCCATTCCTTCAGAGCGCATGCACTGATGACGTCATCAGCTGCATGCACTGTAAATATCTCCTAAACGGTACATGTTTAGGAGATATTTATAGCACCTATAGGTAAGCCTTAATGTAGGCTTACCCAGGGCTTTTTTTCAGCGGGAACGTGGGGGAACGCAGTTTCGGCACCACCAGTCTGAAGGTATGCAATGGCAAAGGGATGCTGGGGTGAGCTGAATGGCCTATTGATGCCGGCTGCTGGGGGATCTATTGTTGCTGGGGTGAATCTATTGTTGCTGGAGGGCATTTTGTTGTGGGGGGAGGGGGCTACTGTTGCAGTGGAGGATTTATTGTTGCTATTGTTGCTTGGGGGAACTATTGTTGTTGGGAGGGTCTATTGTTGCAGGGGAGGATTTATTGTTGCTTGGGGGGCTATTGTTGTTGGGGGGGTCTATTGTTGCAGGGGAGGATTTATTGGGGGAGGAGGAGATTGTTGCAGGGGAGGATTTATTGTTGCTGGGGGGCTATTGTTGTTGGGGGTCTATTGTTGCTTTTTGCAGGGGATCTTTTTTTACTGTTTTTACTATTGTTGCAGGGGAAGATTTATTGTCGCTGGGGGGATCTATTGTTGCTTTGGTGAATCTATTGTTGCTGGAGGGCATTTTGTTGTAGGGGGAGGCTACTGTTGCAGTGGAGGATTTATTGTTGCTTGGGGGAACTATTGTTGTTGGGGGGAGGGCTATTGTTGCAGGGGAGGATTTATTGTTGCTTGGGGGTCTATTGTTGCAGGGGAGGATTTATTGGTGGGGGAGGCGATTGTTGCAGGGGAGGATTTATTGTGGCTGGGGGTCTATTGTTGCAGGGGAGGATTTATTGGTGGGGGAGGCGATTGTTGCAGGGGAGGATTTATTGTTGCTTGGGGGTCTATTGTTGCAGGGGAGGATTTATTGGTGGGGGAGGCGATTGTTGCAGGGGAGGATTTATTGTGGCTGGGGGTCTATTGTTGCAGGGGAGGATTTATTGGTGGGGGAGGCGATTGTTGCAGGGGAGGAATTATTGTTGCTGGGGGGCTATTGTTGCAGGGGAGGATTTATTGGTGGGGGAGGCGATTGTTGCAGGGGAGGAATTATTGTTGCTGGGGGGCTATTGCTGTTGGGGGTCTATTGTTGCTTTTTGCAGGGGATCTTTTTTTACTGTTTTTACTATTGTTGCAGGGGAAGATTTATTGTTGCTGGGGGGATCTATTGTTGCTGGGGTGAATCTATTGTTGCTGGAGGGCATTTGGTTGTGGGGGGGCTACTGTTGCAGTGGAGGATTTATTGTTGCTTGGGGGAACTATTGTTGTTGGGGGGGTCTATTGTTGCAGGGGAGGATTTATTGTTTTTGGGGGTCTATTGTTGCAGGGGAGGATTTATTGGTGGGGGAGGCGATTGTTGCAGTGGAGGATTTATTGTTGCTGGGGGTCTATTGTTGCAGGGGAGGATTTATTGGGGTGGGGGAGGCGATTGTTGCAGGGGAGGATTAATTGTTGTTGGGGGTCTATTGTTGCTTTTTGCAGGGGATCTTTTTTACTGTTTTTACTATTGTTGCAGGGGAAGATTTATTGTTGCTGGGGGGATCTATTGTTGGGGGGGGGGTCTATTGCTGCTGATTCCAGGGGATCTATTTTACTGCTTTTCTAGTTATAATTAACAAACTCTATACAAATTACCTAGAACCGCAACATGATACTTGGTTCTGTATTCTCTAAAGGGGGGGGGGGGGGGGTACTGGGATGTGGGTAGAGGGTGGAGCCCAATGACAGTGCTCGGAGGTGGGTAGGGGGTGGAGACAAGGGGTGACTCAGAAGACGGGAGTACCTGCACCTATTCTCGGAGAAAAAAAGCCCTGGGCTTACCTATAGGTAAAAGTCTTTAAAGTGGATTTACAACCACTTTAATAACGATGGGTGGTATTTGGACCTTTCTTATGACTTTGTCGTTGTCACTGGAAATCAAGTTAATCATTCTGCTCTTGTAATGGAGAAAAGATAAAGACACTTTCATTTGATGTGTGAATTTGGAAATTTCAAGCCTATCATCTAGAAGACTTTGTCATGTGATGATAATAAGACCTTCATCTGTTTTATGTCTGTTTCATGTGAAAAAATATAACAATTCCACAACTGGGCACTATATAGGTATATGAAGTGAACATTCTAGGAGATAAATGAGTTACAAGAAACACATCCACCCTAATGAATTGAGCCTATAGCCTATTAGCAAAACACACCTCAAACCATATCCTATGCGCTGAATGCTTGGCAGACTCATTTATGACCACAAAAATGTAATGGCTCTCACAGAGAATCATTCTTTATATCATTGTTTAAAAAAGTAATGTATAGGGGATCTATTTATAAATGTTTTCATACAATGTTCTAATAGGATTCAGTTGGAAAAATGTATGAATCCGGGGTAAAAGTTGTGTCACCCTTATGTGAAAACATAAAAAAAAACCCTATAGAGTTTGTCTGGAATGCCTAGTGGTTAGCACTTCGGCTCTGGGTTCCAGTCCCAGTCAGGACACTATCTGCATGGAGTTTGCATGTTCTCCCTGTTCTTGTGAGGGTTTGCTCCTGATACTCTAGTTTCCTCTGACACTCCAAAGACATGCTGGTGACGTTAACTAGAATTATATTTTTCTAAGTGCACCCATGATGGCTTCTCCAATAGCAGATAAAACTCTTTGAGCCCCCAGGGAGGAAAGCTATAGAAATAAAAATAATAAAATAATAAAACAACTCCAGAAGCAAGTTTCATTACATATTATAATTTTTGTAGGTTCTTGATTCATAGGCCTCATTCACATAGCCAAATCAGCAATGGCACAGCAAGTATGTTAAAAACAATAGTCGCAGCCGCTGAGCCCGTACAAAGCACTGACAGTGGCTACTGCTGTCTGCCGGTGTTCATATAATATCGCACAGCCAGAAATGACCTATGGTTAGGGACAGATAATCATCGCTGGATGCAAACTATGTGTGTCCAGAGATGATCACTTGTACCTAACCACAGTTATTCTCTCCCTCTGCAATTATGTCTGAACACAGGCCGACAACTGCAGCAGCTGTCAACCTGTCATTGCTTAGTACAGACTCTAAGGCTGCAACTGTCAGCACACACCGGGGCCCCTGGACACAGTTATTTGTGACATGTTTACCATACAGCGGCCAATTTACCCATGTGAATGAGGCCTTAAAAGTAAAACGAAACCTTCCTATACTTTATAGCCAAGGAAGCTGCCATCTTAGCCTTTGATTAATCTGATTAAATCAGGCATTTGATGCCTTGACAATTCAGCAAAGAATACAAGCAACAGTGACAGTTATTTTTTTTTAATTGTATTTTTATTGAAAAAATGTTTAACCACTTTACTACCGGAGGATTTTGCTGTCTAGCGTCTGGGCCACTTTTTGCGATTCGGCACTGTGCGAATTTAACTGACAATTGCGCGGTCGTGCAACGCCATACCCAAATGAAATTAACGTCCTTTTTTTCCCACAAACAGAGCTTTCTTTTGGTGGTATTTGATCACCTGTGCGATTTTTACTTTTTGCGCTATAAACAAAAAAAAAGAGCGTACATTTTGAAAAAATAACAATATTTTTCACATTTTTTATATGCAATTCCCCCCCAAAAAAATGTAAAAATCAAATTTTTTTTTAATTTTTGGCCAATTTGTTTTCTGCTACCTATGTTTGGTAAAAAAAAATCACAATAAGTGTATTTTGATTGGTTTGCGCAAAAGTTATTGCGTTTACTAACTAAGGGAAAGATTTATGTCATTTTTGGTGGGTTTTTTTTAACGAGTAATGGCGGCGATCTGCGATTTTTTTGCGGGACTGCGACATTGCGGAGGACAGATCGGACCCCTGACTGACATTTTTGACACTTTTGGGGGTACCAGTGACATTACTGCAGTAATCAGTGCTATAAATATGCACTGTTACTGTAAAAATGACACTGGCAGTGAAGGGGTTAATTTTATTGGAGAGGGAGGGGTTAATGTGTGCCTGGTGCTTACTGACGTGTGTGGGGGGAGGTGACTGTGTGACACAAGGACAGATCCAGGGTTCAGCTATGCTGAACACTGCAATCTGACCCTGCCTGTCACTTCGGAGATTCACCCGCTTGTGTTTACACAGGCGGGCGGATCTCCACACTCGATTCCCCGACGATCGGGTTAGAGGAGCGGCGATCGCCGCTGCTCCTCCCCTGGCCCGACTCCCGCTGTGACTGAATACAGCGGGAGCGCGCCTCCGGCGGCGCCCACGCGCCGCCTAGAAGGGGGAGGGTCTGCCGACGTAGGTCTACGTCGTCAGACCTACAAGAGCCACTTTGCCGCAGTAGTATCAACGTGAGCAGCGGTAAAGTGGTTAAACAAGTCCAAAAAAAAAAACCCCCAAAGGGACATTTCAAATAACAATGGAAAGAAACAGTAGCAAGAACAAGAACAAATGAGACTCAAGAGAGCCAAGGTATTACACATGGTAATAAAAGGAATAAAAAATATAAGGAATTAAAGAAACCAACAATGAAGCCTGTAACAGTATGACCTGAGGGTTATTAGGGCTAAACAATGGAAAGCCACAAGCTACAGATGGGAAGCCAAGCCATGGGATGCAAGGAACGATTAGTGCGAAGGAGAGATATGGTTCCCTGCGGCCTCTATCAATTTGGGCCAAAGGCGGAGGAGTCCCAAGCATCCCATGTCTTAGTAAAATGAGGGATAGCATTTTCCACGAATGCCGTCCTATATGCCATTCTGCATATATCAGCAATCACCTTCAATAATTGGGTTAGATTGGGCGGGGAAGTAGATAACCAATGAAGCGGTATTCATTTCTTGGCTGCTAAAAGTATATAAGAAGCAAGTTTGTTTCGGGAATTTCCCCATGTTGGGAAAAGGAATGTAGCGGGTCCAATGGCAGAAGGCAGTCCAGTACCTGTTGGAGCAGGGACATTACGGAGGAGCAAAAGGGTTCAATGACCTCACATTGCCAAAAAAATATGAAAATGGGTACCTCTAGCTTTGCCACAGCGCCAACATAAAGGGTAATGAGAACGGTTTTGGCAATGAAGAACTTCCGAAGTCCTATACCAAAACAGCAATATGTTATAGGCTGTCTCTCTCTGCGCCACACATCTAGAGATCTTTGAAGTAGACAACCATATTTTATCCCAATTTGGGAGGTAAATACAACATTGTAGGGTGGAGGACCATTTACTCATATAGGAGTGAGAGTCTGTGGTTATTGGAGTGGCTTCATGGAGTATCTTATAGATAGAGGAAATAAGGTGGAGTTGGTGTGGGCCTTGAGCACAAAGGAGTTCAAATGCGGTGGGTTTGGATAAAACCAGTGTGGGCATTAGCTTGGAAAAAAGTGTTTAATTTGGAGATATAAGTAGAAAGGATGTTTAGGGATGCGGTAACAGTGACAGTTATTGATCACAGCATGCCTTAAATGTATCTATTTTGGGAAACAATTAAATCGATAGGTTTAGTTCTGGTTTAAAATGATGTTTTAATACAAGCATATACTGTGCATATCTATCTGTCTGTCTATCTATCTATCTATCTATCTATCTATCTATCTATCTATCTATCTATCTATCTATCTATCTATCTATCTATCTATCTATCTATCTATCTATCTATCTATCTATCTATCTATCTATCTATCTATCTATGACTTAAAAGGCTAGAAAAAGCATTACAACCAAAACCGTCAATGTATTTTATTGCAATTTTAAGTGACAAAACACAAAGTGGCAGACCAACACAAAATGGCACATAATTGTGAAGTGGAAGGAAAATGCTAAATGGGTTTCAACATTTTTTACAAATAAATATCTGAAAAGTGTGGCGTGCATTTGTATTCAGCCCCCTTATTCTGCTACCCCTAACTAAAATCTAGTGGACCCATTTGCCTTCAGACGCCACCTAATTAGTAAATAGAGTCCACCTGTGTGTAATTTCGTCTTAGTATAAATACAGCTGTTCAGTGAAGCCCTCAGAGATGTGTTAGAGAACCTTAGTGAACAAACTGCATCATGAAGGCCAAGGAACACACCAGACAGGACAAGGGTAGCATTGTGGAGAAGTTTAAAGCAGGTTTAGGGTATAAAAAATATCCCAAGCTTTGAACATCTCTTGGAACACTGTTAAATCCACTATCCGAAAACGGAAAGAGTATGGCACAACTGCAAACCTTCCAAGACATGGCCGTCCACCTAAACTGACAGGCCGGGCAAGGAGAGCATTAATCAGAGAAGCAGCCATGAGCCCATGGTAACTCTGGAGGAGCTGTAGAGATCCACAGCTCAGGTGGAATAATCTGTCCACAGGACAACTATTAGTCATGCACTCCACAAATATGGCCTTTATGGAAGAGTGGCAAGAAGAAAGCCTTTTGTTGAAAGAAAGCCATAAGAAGTCCCGTTTGCAGTTTGCGAGAAGCCATGTGGGGGACACAGAAAATATGTGGAAGAAGGTGCTCTGGTCAGATGAGACCAAAATTGAACTTTTTGGCCTAAAAGTAAAACGCTATATGTGGAGGAAATCTAACACTGCACATCACCCTGAACATACCATCAATGTGAACATGAGGCAGCATCATGTTGTGGGGATGCTTTTCTTCAGCAGGGACAGGGACGCTGGTCAGAGTTGATGGGAAGTTGGATGGAGCCAAATACAGGGCAATCTTAGAAGAAAACCTGTTAGAGTCTGCAAAAGACTTGAGTTTGGGGCAGCGGTTCACATTCCAGTAGGACAACGACCCTAAATATACAGCCAGAGCTACAATGGAATGGTTTAGATCAAAGCATATTCATGTGTTAGAATGGGCCAGTCAAAGTCCAAACCTAAATCCAATTGAGAATCAGTTGCAGAAAATTGCTGTTCACAGACACTCTCCATCCAATCTGAGAAAGCTTGAACTATTTTGCAAAGAAGAATGGGCAAAAATGTCACTCTAGATGTGCAGCTGTAATTGCAGGGAAAAGTGGTTCTACAAAGTATTGACTCGGGGGGGGGGCTGAATACAAATACACGCCACACTTTTCAGATATTTATTTGAAAAAAATTTTGAAAACCATTTATCATTTTCCTTCAACTTCACAATTATGTGCCACTTTGTGTTGGTCTTTTACATAAAATCCCAATAAAATACATCTCCGTTTTTGGTTTTTGGTTGTAAAATGACAAAGCGTTGAAAATTTCAAGGGGTATGAATAAGTTTTCAAGGCACTGTATGTAAGCCTGAAAGGGCTTCATGTTTATGCAGATTTATTTTATCACTTGTGTATTCTTAGGGAAAAGGAAACATTTTAATTGCTCTTAAATCAATAAGTACCAGATGTTGCCCATGAAGAAGGCAGACACAAGGCTCCAGGATGTATGCAAACAGGGAGGTGATGGCTGGGGACAGCACATGGATAGCAGGGCACGAGGATACTGGGAAGTTACAAGCACCATATTTGTGCGACCAACCTCTAAATTATATGAAGAAGCTTCTTATTTACACCACAGGGGCCAACGAATTCCTATATTATAGCTGAGTGTTTAAACAAGTCATAAAATGTATTATGAGCAAGTGGGAAAGGAAAAAAAAAACTGTAAATGTGGTTTGATCTTGTTTACTTCCTGACCTCCTCCTCGCCTTGCAGCCCTTGAGCGTTGAGAGCAGGATTCCCCTCTGTGCATACATCCTGGAGGAATTGTATGGTTCATCTGCTGCTACACACGTGTACTCTAAGGGTGTCTGGCCCTTCTGTAGTTAGAGGAGGGAGATCATGTAATAAGTACTTATTCATTTCCATGGTTGGGGAACAGTTTTCCCCCAGTTAGTGATAATAATAAATCAAAGAAACAGCGATAAAGTAATATATACAGGCACAGGAAGAGCAGACCATACATCTGATTGTATTGGACCAATTGACATGTAATACATTATAAGTATTGCAAGCTATCTATGATGAAATGACAGCTTAGGATCTATACTTTTGGGATGAATCACCCAGCGGTTCATTTTATTTATTTGGACCCCATCAACAAACACCCACTGATGTTCAAGAACTACAAAATGTACGTTGGCTTTAGCAGTTGGATAAAACATCAGTGCCAAGGACTGACTTCACTACAGAGTAACTAAAAAAGAAACGAGAAGTTGGGACTTTAAATGGAGCACAGGAAAATGTGCCCCCATCCCTAATTGCTTGAATAGAGGAAAGGATTGGGACTTTTGATGAGGTGGAAACCAGAACGTTGGGAAATATGAACAATGGAAACATTTTATTGCTATACACCAGCAATTGACAAAGTACAACATGTGAAATATCAATTCATGTATAATCAACACAATTAAAACACTTGTATCAGTCTGATGTATGTGCAGGTGCACAAATTATATGTATATATCAAGAGTATAGGGACTAATGGCACTCCGTATTGGCCACACAGTCCATAATAATTCCATTGTTGCCACACAGTCCATAATAATTCTATTGTTGCCATATTGTAGATAGTCTGCAGGGTACACCATGGCAATGAATGCTGAATCGTCAACCTGCTGCAGCAGTCATGGACCTAGTTAGTATCGTGTATATATAAATACACAAAAATACAATAAATGTACAAAAGGTAAGTAGGCATTGAAAAATGATTGGGTAGCGATGGAGTCCTGTATGGCTGAAAAATGTATGACATCCTTGTATCTCTATGGGTTTCGTGGTTTCATACCACTCTTGAGGAGCGGATGCCAAAAAACTCTGTGAAAAAGTATAAAAAGTATAAATCCATTCGTAGACTAAAATCGGATACATTCAAATTAAAGGGAGGAAATTGTTGTCCAACCCTATTGTTACTTACAAGGTGACTGTCATTGACAATGTGCGGTCCTAGGGACGCAGGGCATCGTATGTGCCTCCCCCGGGAGCTGTGGAGGTAATCCCCGCAGTCCTGCAAAACGCACCGCACACATCCCCATATAAAAACAAAGTGCAATGATGGAAATGCACTAAGCACCTTGACTTTATGTTTTGTTTGCCTTTGTGTTTTTTTTTTACCTGAATAGACTCTAACTGCATAATAATGTAAACAAAAACCTATACAGATTGGAATATGGGGCTGCCATTGATAGTGGATGCCAATTTTCCTATTATAACTTCAATCACTTATCCTGAAAAATCACATTGATTTTGAACAGTTATCTACTGGAGCAGTATTAGCAGTACTGGGGCATACCTGCTCCAGGTCTGTGCCCCAGAAAACACAGAAGCTTTTAAATGAGCCTGACAGCCAGGTAAATAGCATTGTCTGAAATTAGAGCAGAGCTCTCCTGATTGGCAGAGGTACTCCAGATTAGAAATCCTGCGCCACTCTTCTATAATCCCCCCATAATATTTATTTTTTAAATTAGCACAAAATAGACCCTAGAAACTAAATAAGGACTTTAAGGCCCCGGTAAGGCACCGCGACCTCGGAGCGTCCGGCACGGACTTTATAATATTGAAGTCAATGCAGGTCGCTCCAGGCCGCCCCAAAGAAGCTCCGGACCCTTTTTCTAAGTCGGAGCGACTTGTGTCGCTCCTATTAGAATGGGTCCACAGCTTCTCTATGGCAGGCGACCTACGGCGACCTGTCAGGCGACCAGGTCGCCTGACAGGTCGCCCCAGTGTGAACGGGGTCTTACGGTACCACTTGAGTAAAATATTAAAACAAAATTTAAAAACATGTAAACACGACATAGAGGTACATAGTTTATATTAGTAAAATTAAATATCTCTAAGTCGTGTGTTCATGTTTTTACATTTTGTACAATAAAATATGTTTCAAAATGTAACTCAAGAGTACCGTTAAAGTCCTTAATTTAGCTTCTAGGGTCTTTTTTGTGCAATTTCTACTATAGGATGTGGTACCAGACAACTTTTGACCAACCTTTAGAGGGTCCCCTATAGTGGCTCCTGCTTCCACCCACTCTTTTTTCAAACTAGCATTCAAAAGGGTGCACCTCTGAAACAGAATTTTTAGAGCTGTCTGAAATAAATTTGAGGAGTGACTGCTCTAAATCATTCAACTGTGTGTAAATTCTAATACAGGTACTGCTGCTCCAGGTGAGTCTGCTGGGCTGAAAGTAAACAAACATCCAAATCGAGGTGCACGCCCTGCCACTGCTGCAGAAAAGCATGGATGAATGGATGAGGAATTGGCTGCACTCCCGTAAGATGCAATTTAAAAAAAAAAATGTTTATTCTGGAGAAAACAAAAAAATAAATAAAAAAAAGCGCAGATGATACTGTTAGCATACAAGGTTTGTATTTAATCAGCAACAACCACTGTATGTCATTGCTGTGTGCCTATTACATTGTATGACCACTAGATGGCAGTGTTACATTTGTGAGTTCATGTTTTGTCTATGCCTCAAAAGAGTAATAAAAAGAGTAGTTCCTGCTCAGAAAAAAAAGCAGCGTTCAGTGAAACAACAGACTGCCTGCCTGTACTTTGTTTAGCCCCAAAAGGTTATATCTAACAGGTTATGGGCCCAGGACATGTTACAGAAGCCCAGGATATCTTATAGGTCATGCGCCTTCAGACAGCAGCTATCTGGGCCATGAAGTATCCACTTAGGGTGTGCCCCTATCCTTAAATAGTTCAATAAATGGAAGGATTGGGAAGCAAGGATTTCGGGCACAAGAATTTGTATAAAATTACTTTTATTAAAGAAACATTTAAAATCATAAGAACGTACAGGCAGATAATTATGTATTGAGGACCAAACCAAACCAATAAATGGTCTGTACTGTAGTATATCCTAATACATAAAGTATAAAAACACTAATTTACATACAATTCAAGGTACAAGACAGTTGGTAATCATATAGTTTTCAGAGCTATATACTTGATATCAGATGAAGCCTGCCGACGGATACCCGAATACTGAGGTGCCGCGGTCAACAGGGTCAACTGAGAATGTAGACTAACTTTCACCATACAATATTTGACCTTTGCCCGACATGTTTCGCTTTCTTATGAAAAAAGCTTTGTCTGGAGCATATCATTTGACTTGTCTGTATAAAAGATATAACAGTATTTAGACAGGTTACACATATGTTACATTGTTTATAACACAGTTATACATCAAATTTTTATCCTTGTTTCATACAGATATAGAACATGTATAGATAAGTCCTTGTGTTTCCTGTATCAGCACAATATATATCATTGAGCATACAATTGCACCTAAAGTCCGAGGGGGTTTATTGGGGGGAGCCAGGAGCTACCAATAGTGAGTATATGTGGGAACCCACACCGTATCTTTATTTTAACCACAGTGTATCTGATTTGCAGATTTGGTGAATAAGAGAGGAGATATACATACCTGTACAGTATGTAGCAAGGCACATATCTCAATTCCATAGAGAGTTTTTTAACGAAGAGGACTGTTCTGCGTTTTGGAGAGCTCATGTGTTGGCACCTAGGTAGTTACATAGCAGTGAGGGTAATCACTCTATGTTTAAGGTAAAGGGAAAACGAAAAGGTATTTTTCAGAACACTTTGTATATATCTTTTATATGTCTTTTGAAATAAGGCCTATAGATGTACTGGCCCCGCGTGCTGAAGCATTCTAGAGTGACACCTGTGCTACATGCATAAAAAGTGAGTTGAAAAACACCCGGAGAATTAGTGGTGTGCCCAATTTGAGTAGAGCTTAAAATAATTATTTAGCTCAGATGAACAGGAGCAGACATCCATCCAGTAGGGAGAACCACATGTATATCAGTATATGGGATTTACACATACACCAAAGGGTCCCTCATAATAGCATCATGTATGTTAGTTTATGTTTAAAAACATCAATAAGAGGGGAGGAGAGGAGAGGGGGGGGGAAGGGGAAAGAAGGAATAGGTAACAAATCACCTGCCCCTTAGGGCTTGTAAATAGAGTCACCATATTGGTACCCAATTTCATACATGCATGCTTATGAAGGAGTGACCCGAGGTGTATATGAATGAAATAAATGCCTTATAAGGCCAGATAGGAAAGCACATGCCGTAGGTATCCCAAAAAAGGAAAGAGAGACAGAGTGCCCCCAGATAGAATAAATTCACATAGAGTAGGGGAGCTAAAGATAAATTATTTGGGTAGCTCACCAAGCCCAGCATAGGAGGGAGCCCATTGTAAAGAGCGTATCTCCTAAGATCATATAAACACTGTGGAATGAGGTAAAGTAAGATATATGGGTCCTGAATGATATAATAGATAAAGCCAGACAGCCATGCTGGCGATTAGAAAACTTACCCCGTGCCGAGCTTCTCTGCAGATACACACAGTCCTCGCCGGATGGGGAACCGCCGCCATACAAGGGCGCATACTCGGCGCCCTTAAATGGCGTGGATCCCGGGCGGTTCGTCAGAAGACGTCACCGCCCCGGCCACTCCCCCGGACATCGCGATCAAGTCAGCGCGGGGACACCCCGCCGAGGCTCGCCGCTGTGTCACGGGGGTGAATGGACCACAGGCAGGCAGGAACTGCCTCCGTAGTCCACTCAGGTGCCACAGGAAGTTCCGCCCGAGTGAGCGGAGCCGCACTGCGGCCTATCTGGCCGCACATATCTCACTCATATGGGCAGATCTCTCTCGCTATCCCACAACGCCCCCTCAGGCTCGATAAGCAATTACATGGAAATAAACATGCCTGTAGTAAAAAACAAAACAAAACAAAATATATTACATTACAGTGTACATTTAAAAATATGTTTTTATTAAATTTACAAACTTGTCCTGGCAAACCAGGAAATATAGATCAATAACATGTTTATTGTTTACAAAAATAACTCATCCCTATTTGCTTTTATATTATGAATAAATTGATAGGGGTATTCCACCACTTGTTATAATAGTGATTGCCCTAAAGGAAGAATGGGGGCTTTTCGCCCACTATTAGAAACATTCCTCTGTATTCATTCCCCGATATAGGATATAGCAGAACTGATACCCTTACATTTCTTTTATAAGAGTTAATATTTAAAGGAGCCATTTCATTTTCAAGAAGTCATGCAGATTAGGCATTAAGGAAAGGGGTAGGGAAGGGAGGGGGGGGGGGGGTTTGAGGTTTGTTCAAACTCATAAATATACCAACAGATAGAAAGGGATAAAAACTGGAAGTGAGTATGAATATGAGTGGGTGTCCAAATTAACAAGGTTCCCGGGGAGAAGGAAGACCACATCAACCATGATGGTTTTGACAAAGCACGCAAGTCGTGTGAAACGCGTCACCTTTTGTCCCCTGCTGTAAGCCTTGTATCATCTGTGCTTATTTTATTTTGTTTTCTCCTGAATAACTATTTTTGAAATTGCATCTTACGGGAGTGCAGCCAATTCCTCATCCATTCATCCATGTGTGTAAATTCTAGCTTGATCTGTTGGATGCTGTAAACATTTGGATTCTTTTTGCATAAAGGTTAGCCTGGAAAACAGGAAAAATAGTTGTAAAAAAATAATAATATTAATATTAACCACATCCCGCCCGCCCTATAGCAGATTGACGGCGGGATTGTGGTTGTATTATCCTGACCGGACATCATATGACGGCGGCAGGATAATACGCTCTGCGCGCCCCCCGGCGATCGGTGATGCAAGGTGTCAGTCTGACTCCCTGCATCTCCGATCTCGGTAAAGAGCCTACTGACGTAGGCTCTTTACCATGTGACCAGCCGTGTCCAATCACGGCTGGTCACATAGTAAACAGGAAGAGCCGTTGATCGGCTTTCCTCAGTACGTGCCTGACAGGCACGAGTAAAGGAGCGCCGATCGGCGGCTCCCCTGACAGGGGGGGGTCGGCACTGGTAATCAGATCATTGATTACCAGTGCAGACCCTCGGGGGGGGGGGTGCCACTAGAACCACCAGGGATGCCCACCCATGACCCCAGGGATGCCCACCCATGACCCCAGGGATGCCCACTATGGCCACCAGGGATGGCAATCAGGGCTCAGGGAGCCCCCCATTGCCCTCCCCATCAGTGCTGCCCGCCAGTGCCCTCCCTATCAGTGCTGCCCACCAGTGCCCATCATTGTCATCTATCAGTGTCGCCCACCAGTGCGCATTATTGCCCACCAGTGCCACCTATCAGTGCCCATTAGTGCCCATCAGTGCTGCCCATCAGTGCCAATCAGTGCTGCCTATCAGTGCCCATCAGTGCCCACCAGTGCCGCCTATCAGTGCCCATTAGTGCCCATCAGTGCCACCTATCAGTGCCCATCAGTGCCACCTATCAGTGCCCATCAATGCCACCTATCAGTGCCCAGCAGTGCCGCCTATCAGTGCCCACCAATGCTGCATATCAGTGATACCTATCAGTGCCACATATCAGTGCCTATCAGTGCCGCCTATCAGTGCCGCCTATCAGTGCCGCCTGTAAGTGCCACCCCATCAGAGCCACCCCATCAGTGCCACCCCATCAGTGCCTCCTCATCAGTGCCTGTCAGTGCAGTATCATTTATCAATTATTTACAAAATTGTATAACATAAACAAAAAAACTTTTATTTTTTTCAAACTTTTCGGTCTTTTTTTATTTGTTTAGCAAAAAGGAAAAAACCCAGAGGTGATCAAATACCACCAAAATAAAGCTCTATTTGTGGGGGGAAAATGACATAAATTTGGTGTAGGTACAGTGTTGCATGACCGCGCAATTGTCATTCAAATTGCAACAGCGCTAAAAGGGGAAAATTGGCCTGGGCAGGAAGGGGGTGAAAGTGCCCGGTATTGAAGTGGTTAAATAATTTTTATATTAGCCACACAGAATAAAGATTTTTTTTTTTCACAATGATCATAATAAATTAACAAAAATATACTCAAAACCCCAATATATTTCTAGAAAGTTTATGAACAATATACCTGCTCTGATTTTCTAGAAAACACGTAAGTGCTTAAGGCATGTATAAGAGTGCATCTTCTGTTAATCTTAATTTTACAAACTGTTGTGTACACCTGGCATCACAGAGTTAAAACTGTTATCTGCAAACAAGCTGACACCGGACTGATGATGTTGGTTGGAATTTATTTCATGCGCGTGGTTGGTTTAGAGTTAACCAAGCTGCAGATTGCAAGCAGTGGTTATTACGTCTGAGATAGATGTCCCCTAATAATGGATGAAAGATGAAAGAAGAAGTAGTTGCCAATGTGTTTTCACAACACCTGCATCCTGCCTGCTTCAGACCTGCTGCTGCAAGCTCCCAGCACCCAAACCACATTGTGAGCTGCACACCTTCTATTGTGGTCAATGACAGCAAGAGGAACACCTGCATATAGGTAGACAGAGGAACACAGGCTAATAACTGGTATAAATACAAAACAAAGCATATCCTGGCAAAGACCCATTATGTGCTACTGAAAGAGTATCCCATCTAGTCAGTGAGAACGTTTTACCATTGCACTGTTGAAGGCCTTTCCAATGGCCTTCCAGCTTTTAAAAATAGTAAGATTTTCCTTCAAAGGGTCGTAATTCTAATCTCTAACTACTGTGCTGGGGAGAGATACAGGCAAGCTTGCACAACTTTTTGAAGCAAACAAGTCTACAATCGAAGTCATACTGCTAAAACAGCAGTAATAGTAAAGCTGGCAATAGATGGACCGAAAGTTGGCCGGTTCAGCAGACTGGCCAAATTTGGATCCATCTATGGCCGGTCCTGTTTGAAAGCAGTCAGTCTACTGATTGACTGCTCATGAATAGGCTTGCTGGAAAACCTTAGTTCAAACAGTTTATTCTGACAGTGATGGAGTCCAGCTGACAGAATATAATGATACAGCAGGGAGGATTTCCCTATCGACCTCGTTTGTGTGGGAATCGGTTCAGTTTTTTTTAGTTTCAAGGGGAAAAAAATGAGCCATGCATAGTCAGCTTTATATGAGCAAAATCAAATGTAGACAATTACTGTATGATACAATTTATTATTATTATTATTATACAGGATTTATATAGCGCCAACAGTTTGCGCAGCGCTTAACAAAATGAGGGCAGACATTACAGTTACACTACAATTTGGAACAAAAGGAATCAGAGGGCCCTGCTCGTTAGAGCTTACAATCTAAAAGGGAGGGTCAATTGATACAAAAGGCAATAGCTGTGGGGGGATGAGCTGATGGAGCAAGTGAAACAGCGTTATTAGTTAGTAGCCGGGTAGGCTTCTTTAAAGAGAAGGGTTTTCAAGGATCGTCTAAAGATGGATAGATTAGGGGACAGTCGGACAGATTGGGGTAGAGAGTTCCAAAGAATGGGAGAAGCTCTGGAGAAATCCTGGAGGCGAGCATGGGAAGAGGTGACAAGGGAGGTAGAGAGCAGGAGGTCTTGGGAGGACCGAAGAGAGCGGCTAGGTTGATATTTTGAGATCAGGTTAGTGATGTAGCTGGGGGCAGAGTGGTGCATGGCTTTGTAAACTATTGTTAGCACTTTGAATTTTATTCGTTGGGTGAGTGGAAGCCAATGAAGGGATTGGCAGAGAGGGTTGGAGGACATTGAACGGTTGGTAAGGTGGATAAGTCTTGCAGCAGCATTCATTATGGACTGAAGGGGGGACATTCTATGTAAAGGTAATCCAATGAGGAGGGAGTTGCAATAGTCGAGGCGAGAGATAACCAGGGCGTGAATTAAAAGCTTGGTGGTGTCATTGGTTAAAAAGGGCCGTATTCTAGCGATGTTGCGGAGGTTAAGGCGGCATGATTTGGACAGGGATTGGATGTGAGCCTGAAAGGACAGTGCAGAGTCCAGGGTTACCCCTAGCACCCTGGCATGTGTGGAAGGACTAATAGTTGTTCCATTGATCTTGACAGAGAATTCCGGGGAAGGGGCACGTAGAGGAGGAAATATTATGAGCTCGGTTTTAGATAGATTCAGTTTGAGGAAGTGGGACAATTAATTTCAAGTTCACAGGCTAACATAGGAAAATACCATTTAAGGTTGTACAGCACATCAAGACTGCATCATTCTTCACATTACTGTTGCTTGCCTACTGGCCACTTTTACCCCCTTCCTGTCCAGGCCAGTTTTTAACTTTCAGCACGGTCACACTTTAAATGACAATTGCGCGGTCATGAAACACTGTACCTAAACAAAATTTGTATCAGACAGACAGATGGAGCTTTATTTTGGTGGTATTTAATCACTACTGGGTTTTTTTATTTTTTGCTAAACAAACAAAAACAGACCAAACGTTTTCCATAGTTTGTGTTGTAAAATGTTCTAATTAAGTTATTTTTCTCCTTCACTGATGTGTGCTGATTATGCTGCACTGTTAGGCTGCACTGATGGGCACTGATAGGCTGCACTATTGTCACTGATAGGTGGCACTGTTGGGCACTGATGAGGCGGCCTTGTTGGGCACTGACTTTTTTATTTCTATATACTATATATATATTTTTTTTTTTGATGATGACATCAATTCATGATCTGTTTTAATCATTTTTAGCATTGTATATTGCATTTATCAGATATTATAATAGGCTTTTTCGTACTTATTTGCACCTTGTACTTTATTTATATTTAGCACATTTGACACTTTATTCACATGTTATGTTACTAGATATTTTTGCACATAGGATTTTTGCTTTATACATGCAATATTTTACCTTTAGGCAGCGCCATCATACCTTTCCTTTCTTTTCCTCTGAAATCATGCTGACGTCACCAGGCCCCAACCCGACACTTTTGTCACATGCCACGTGGTTTTATGAAAGGGGAATTCTCCTTAATAAAGTCACGTGGCGTGCGACGAAACGCGTTTTAGTTTTAGTTATCACAGTGGTCTTTTATTTGATGTGAATATTGTTGTTGATTATTGATATACAGTATCTCACAAAAGTGAGTACAGTCCTCACATTTTTGTAAATATTTTATTATATCTTTTCATGTGACAACACTGAAGAAATGACACTTTGCTACAATGTAACGGAGTGAGTTTACAGCTTGTATCACAGTGTAAATTTGCTGTCCTTTCAAAATAACTCAAATGTGAGGGGTGTACTCACTTTTGTGAGATACTGTATTTTACACAGTGTATTTCATTTTAATGATTCATAACATCTCACGTTTAATGTGCTCTTAGTGTGCTGTACTATACATCATTAGTGTGTTTTACTATGCAGTATTAATAGGGGAGCACTTTATCACACATTTAATTTCTATCACTGTCCACTATTTATTTGAACACTAGCAGGTATTTAAGCAGCAGACCCTTACCCATACATGTATTTTAGTTTTTTGATTGTATAGCTCTTTTGTTTAATTTTTTACATTTCTCACACTATCCATTTGTGTGCGCATAGTAGCGCAGGGGATCAGGCACTACTTCACTAAAAAATGTTTAAACTTTACAACCACTTTAAAAGACAGGCTGTGATTGGAAGAGAGTGAATGCAAGAAGCAGGCTGGGATTAGTCTGAGGGCCTGGTGGCTGAACCAGCTACACAATACAGGCATGCTGACTGTCCTGTACCTCTAAGTCGCCAGCCAAAGGAAGAAAACTGACCACGCTAACACAGAACAGCTTCTGTGCTTTGTACGGTTAATTTAGAACAAGGAAGAAAGGTGACTGGCAGGATCAACCAGGTACTACAAATTGAAGATGTACATGAAAATGACAGAGACTATAATTTATAAAATACACACATAGAAAAAAGAAATATATTTATGGTAACATATGCTTTACCGCAATATATCTTTATACTCCAGCCTTCACCTGTCAAATACAAAAAGTTTAGGGTCACCATACATCATTACAATATTTTTTAGAATTATTAAATCTATGTAAAATCAGGACCTGCCTAAACTATACAATTAATTTTTTTATCCAATCAGGCAGGCCCTTTATAGGATTAGTACTTCTTTTCCTCTACCCATCTTTACATGCTAGAATGTAAATATGCTGAGCTATTGCCAAATTGAACCTGGAGGGCACGAGGCTCTAAGCACTGACTGGCTGATTATTCCATTCATTAACAACAACCTTCCCTATTCTACTAGAAAATTTGTTTTTTGGTGCCTTTATCCCTGTTGGGAAAGATTTTCCCTCAATTACTCTTCTATCTGACACTATGTAAAAATCCACTGAGATGGAAATCCAGGAGGTGTTGTTCTCTGATGTTTTTTGAGCTGTTGTATTCAAGGAAAGCACTAGGGCTAGGTGAACCAGGCAGCCCCCTAAGACACACTGCTTCCTAGGGTCAGCCACATCCACTGGATTCCCTACTTTCCACTGGCTTCCTAACACTCTGCTGGCTTCCCGACATAGGCCCTTTGGTCTGGTATGGATTTTAAGGGAAACCCCCATGCCAAAATCTTTAAAAAGAAATGGCGTGGGGCCCTCCCTCCCAAATTCATACCAGACCCTTAGCATGCCAGGAAAGGCTATGAGCGGGCGGCCCCCCTCTCCTGAACCATACTAGGCCACATGCTGTCAACACTGGGGGTGCTTTGGGGCAGAGGAAGGGGGACAAGGGCCTTTTCCCACAACCCTGGCCAGTGGTTGTGGGGGTCTGCGGGCAAGGGGCCTGTCGGAATCTGGAAGCCCCCTTTCACAAGCCCCCTTCCCCATGTGAATGTGTATGGGTTAAAAAAAAATGGTAAAAGTGAATAAAAACACAAGGGTTCTTGACAAGTCCTTTATTACAAAATCAAGGCAGCAGAGTCATTAAGCAGTAGGAGCAGAGCATTTTTTTTTTTTTTTTCAGGTTGGCATCTGGCGTTTATCGTGATTAACAATGAATCTACACCAGGGGACAATTTGTTTTTTAATTTTTTAATAAAGGACTTTTCAAAAATGATTGTTGCATTTTTACTCTTTTTTACCACTTTATTGATGAATGAGTAATGGTACTATATACTCCTACTCATTCACATAGGGGGGACTGGGATCTGGAGGTCCTCTTGTTAAAGGGGGCTTTCAGATTCCGGTAACCCCCCGCTCGTAGACCCACACGAGCGGGGGGGAAGAGGCCCTTGTCCCCAACCCCCCCTGCCCCAAAGCACCCTCCCCCCAAGTTGAGGGCATGTGGCCTGGTATGGTTCGGTAGGGGCACTCGCTCACCCCCCCCCTCCCCTTTCATGGCCTGCTGGGCTTCATGCTTGGATAAGGGAGTGGTATAAATGTCGTTCTTTTCCATGATTTTGTATTGCCGGCAATTCTTTTCTTTACATTGGTTCAAGTAGCTGGCCTTGCCTAGGGCACAAAATTAAATGTATAGAGTTAGGGCTGCGGATAAAAACAGGGTGCCTTGTCGCGGACTCGCGGCCTCCTCAGCTTACACATGTAATTGCAAATGTATGCTAACTAAACCCCTGTTTTTAACGTAAACTGTGTGATAGAATAATTTGGTTGGTAATAGGCTGGCTGGCAAGTTGAGCTAGGAATGCTCTTTGGTTTTATTTTACATGCTTTGCCCTTCCATGTGCTCCTTGCTACAAAGGCCAGTTATAGGTGGGGGCAGTGGCTATTTGTTTGTAAAGTTGGAATACTGGTGAGGGAAGGCACTGGACACCTTTGCTGTCATTGTGCTATATGCTGGGTGTTTAATGCACCCCTGTGCTTTTAAGGAGGGGTGGGCTCCTTCCAGGCTTACCTGCCCTCTGCCTATCCATTATAATGCATGTGCTTCTACTATGGAGTCTCTCCAAAATGTAGAGAGTAAGGACTGCGGATAATAATGGGGAGCCTTATCACAGCCTCCACAGTTTATGCATGTATTTGAAAATGTGTGCTAATTAAACCCCTGAATTTTAACCAAACTGTTAGACAGGATAATTCGATTGGTAGCAGGCTGGCTGGCAAGTTGTGCTGGGAATTTTCTTTTGTTGTTGTTTTAGCACCGGCCCTGGTTGTTTCCCAGGTGTGGAGATACAGCACCAATGTGAGTGGATATCCTTTATGATTTTATTGCTTTTAAAAAACTTTATATGTTGCACAATGGTGTTTGCATCCTCTCTTTTATGGTGATTGATCAAGTTATATAGAGGAGCATTTGTAAAGCTGACAGCTGTTTTGGAGAGTCCAAGTTCAGTTGGATGTTTCATTCAGCATGTTATATTTGACAACCTTATTTACTTAGGTCAATATACATGAGTATGCCTTTAAAAGGAGGGTGGCTGGATTTGAGGATAAGAGCGGATTTCGTCAAAGAGGAGTTCCAGCCTGTAAAAAAAAAAAAAGAAAAGTCAGAAGCTACAAACACTGCTTAATAGCCTAATATAAGGACACTTACCTGTTCAGGGATCCCGCGATGTTGGCACCCCAAGCCGATCCATCCATTGGCTCTGGATGCATGCGCTGGCATCTTCACTAAAGGAAAAAGGCAGTGAAACCTTGCGGCTTCACAGTCTGTTTCCTACTACGCATGCGCGAGTCGCGCTGCGCTTTCTGAATGATCCCGCTGTCTTCTAGGACCTGTGTGTCTCCCAGCGGAGGGGCTGGAAATTTCGTACATCGCGGCACAACGATTGCGGAGATCATACCTAGAACTGGAAGCGGGTACCTGGTTTTAAGAGGTATCCCCCCCCCCCTCCCGAAAGATGCCAAATGTGGCAACAGAAGGGGAAGGAAGCAATTGGGTGGAGCCTAAGAGGCATATACATGTGTCCATGAAATATTTCCCATTCCTGCTTTTTTTTATCTGTTTTAGAAACACAAACCCAATGGCATTTTTTGGCATTACTGGGCCTCCTGAGTCATATTTATATGTCCTTGTTTGGTCAGTTAAAATCATTGTATCAATTACTGGTGTTGCTTGGGGCCCATTCACACCTCGGAGCATTTCTGCCTGTGTTTCTGCAAAAGTGTGAAAATGCACTAAAATGCATGACACGTTTGCAGTGCCATTGTTTCTTAATGGCACCCCAAACCCGGGTAACAGTTGCACTTTTTGCCACGTTTTATACATAACAAATTGCACAAAAAATGCAAGAAAACACTCGTTGCAAAACGTGCTGCGCTCTGTGTTAAAATTTGGTAAATGAGCTTCTTTAGCACATTTGTGGAGTGGAGGGAGTCCAATTCAATTGTCGCTTAGGTGTGAAGGGGACCTGAAGTTCATGAAGCATATGAATATAAAATTACAGTATATGTACATTAATTAATAAACATTGCTGCAGTGAGAAAATTGCTTATAAAAGTGTGGTGCTATCTACTTTATTATCACCTTATTTTATATACTACACTACCTATTTGCTATCTAATATATAAACCTTAAATTTACTTTACTACTTACACTTATAGAAGTGAATATTATACAAGGTGACAAAAATTATGTATAAACCATTACAGTGTTAAACCCAAAATTGTGCGTATTTTTAATTTTAAAAAGTCCACCAAAAACAAACATGAGTCCTTTCTTGTTTTTGGCTTTTCCGTGTTCACTTCAAGCACCTCTCCTTAGAATTGATATTCCTTCTCCTTCACTTTGTGTACTACCTTCAGATGTGTTTTCACCTTTTTAGTAGGACATTTTTGATTGTAAAAGTCTATAATCGCATTTCACAAAAAAGAAAATAAACCAGAAAGCTAATGTTGGTGTAGACTCACTTACTGTAAAAACAGTAGGTGTTCCATCTACGGAGACATATTCTCAAAATACTGCTCAAAAGAGAACAAAAATATGGTAAGACTAGGACACACCGCGGCGCGTCTTCCATATACGTTTTCTTTCGTGCGCGAGCTAACGGCGACGGGGTCGGCTAAATTTTTTTTCCTATTTATTTCATTTTTTTTTAAATTTTAACACAGGTTTTTAAAAAAAAAAAAAAAAAATTTGATCACTTTTATTGCTGTCACAAGCAATGTAAGCATCCCTTTTGACAGCAATATGCAGTGACAGGTACTATTTAGGGAGGGATCGAGGGTCTAGAAGACCCTAGACCCCCTCCACTACACTTCAATGTATTCAAAGCGCCGAAAACTGCATTTTTGAATACTGTCACTTTTTGAATCTGCCACCTTTAGCAGCAGAGTAACCCGGATGTGACATCATGGATGCCGCCTCCGTCTCTTCCGGCTTTGATTGGGACTCCATCCAGCCGGCGGACGTGCTGGCTGGGTGCTCGGTTCTCTCGATGGGACGGGAGACCCGGGCAAAGCCGCGGAAGGCGAGCGGGAGGGGGGGGGGGAGAACCTCCCCTCCTGCTCGCCGGGGTAACAATCAAGCGGCTCTCGAGCCGCATCGGTCGTTACCGCCGGAAAGCCAACCGCCAGCTCTAAAAAACGGTACATCATCCGGTACAACCACGCAAAGTCAGCCGACGTAGGTCTACGTGGCTAGACGTTAAGTGGTCTGCTCTCTTTTTATAAATCTCAGTGCAGTAAATACAGGTTCTTTACTTAATGGCAGTCATGTGCACATTTACAAACTGTGTGGATTGGCCCAGACTAAGTATAATAGAAATTTCCGTTGCAGGTGGAACCTCTCTATTCCTGTCTTCTTGCAGTGAGACTAAAACTCTGTATTACGCCTACTGAATGTCTATGCGTGATGGCATGGATGAAAGCTGCTCGAACTGGTCCGATTTGGGTAAAATAAGAAGTTTGATTGCTCCTAAAGTGGGGATATATTTTAACCTTGGGAAAAATCCTTTTGTTTTTTCCATTTACCAGCAGTATTGCTCAGTGCAAACAGCAGATCGCCGTAACACCATTCATTTATATAATCAGTTCCAATAGTTTTGAAATTGTGAGATTTATTTGGTCCCTTCAGCTACACAGAGGACCAATGTGAGGTCTGTAGTGACTGTAAAGAATATATGTATAGATTGTATATGATTCATTGTTATGCTAGTGGTAATTTGATATACTGTATAGATTTGCTCCATTAGGAGGAATGGGAATTAGGTTCTCCTATTTTCAGTAGTTCTTTTGATGGTCTTAGGAATAGGGTTGTACCGTGTATGCAAATTATAGGATAGTTTCTCATCATTCCATATATAGGGGATAACCGTATATTGTTGATAACATCCATGCAGGCATTATCCCCATTATGGCCAGTCAAGTGGGATTATAAAAAGCCTTTATATATTGTATTTGGTGTTGGGGTTGGGTATTATTACTGTTTTAGCCAGTGTATCTCTTTTTCTAATAAATTTACTCTAGATAGGGTTCAATAATGTTTATATTTATATGGTTTGGTATTAGCTGTGTGTTAAATTCCTACCATCTTCTTGTTCTCTCTTTAGCAGTATTTGTGTGACTTTAATACTTTTTTCCAAATTCAGGGGTTAAAAGTGGAACTCCACTTTTGTTGAGAAAAAAAACATTCCCTCTGGGTGATCTCTGTACATTACAAGGCATTTAACAAACTCTGTTGCAGATTCCTACCTTTTGTTATTCTGAAGAAATCACTGTTTGTTCCTCTGTGCCTCTGTGCTGAGTGAGTCTAATGGGAGTGGTTTTATAACTATCTATGAGCTGTGGCAGCTGCAGGGCTCTAATAAGGGAAGCTGCTGGGCCTTCTTCCCTTTAGACGTGTTCCTATTGGGAGTATCTCACCAAAAATGACATTTTTGTTGCAGGGGATGCCAGAAATCTGATTTGTATCTTAGTGCAGACTTCTGGGAAAATTGGTGAGCCAATCACACAAGCAGGAAATGATGTTTCTGGGGTGTGGTCAGTAAACATTCTGTGTACAGAACACCTCCAGGTAGCCATATCGCATTGCATTTTCAGAAAATTACAACAGCTGCAAATTGAAAAGGAAACGTCATTTTTAATAACATTCAATTACAATATGACTTGTGTCACAATTGTATACGCTATATTATTTTTTCTTTATTTGCTATTTTTTTTCCCCACAAAAGTGAAATTACCCTTTAAATGTCCTTTTTTTCTTCAGTATGTATCTGCTGACCCTCTGGGTAATTGCACTCAAAATAAAACATACGGCATCCTCATAGTGCTTTCCATAAAAGTATGTTTAATAAAATCAAAAAGATTAAAAACCACTCACATTAGTGGCGCATTACCGCTGGTGCACTAAGGTCTTATGCAGAGAAACAGGCTCCAAGGCTGTTTGCTGCTGTATCGCCATACGGTGTAGCCTATCCCCTGCTAGCATACTGATGTCACCTGACATATATATATAAGTTCTTGTTCAAGTTCAATTTCTGGTTTCTCTTTCACAAATTGGCAGCTTTCACCATATCCTTATGCTTTACTACAGGTACTGGCACAATATGGATACCAGAAATCATTATACGTAGCTAGAGCCACTATACATAGTTTGGGTGGTGATGGTGATTCGAGACCTTCTGACTCACCTTGCTTGCTCTCTTCAGGTAGCATCAGTACAGAAGGACTTGCCACTGTTTGGGCTTCATCTTGCATACTTTTTGTTCCAAACTTTGCCCTTTGTAGGAATATAAACCCAGAGGCATTTGGCTTAGTTCTTTTTGGAAACATAAATCTAGCAATGGACTTTATTAGGCTTTATTTATACCTATGTCCTTTAAGAAGCATAAATCCACAGGTATTTGGCATTGTCTGGGCTCCTTGAGGCATATATATATATGTCCATGCTGAGGCAGTTTGGGGCCTAACTGCAGAGGCATTTGCCATTGCATTGGATTCATTAAACATATACAATTTTTTCTTCATCAAATGGCACTTTCAGTTCAGAAGAAGTCCTCTGAAGTCTGACAGCTGCTTCTTGGCCAACTGTCAGTCTTCATGGTGAAGGCACACACTGTCACAAGACCATGCATAACAGAATCAGATGTCAGGGTCCTTTAGATAAAAGGAATGTAAAAAAATAAAGGTTCTACAGGAATACACAGTCAGTGTTGATGGGGGAATGACTCCAGCTGCACTATAGTATTCTGCTAGCAGGGGGACGGGGAGAGCATTCCTAGCCAGAAGAATGAATGGAAAAAGGGAAAGGGGTTTCAAGAAACCCATTTTCTTCCTTTTTCCTCATGGGAGGGCTGCGGAATAGGCAGTTTCTAGTTCCCCTCCCCTGACTGGGGAGAGAGGCAGGTAGTGTAGGGGAAGAAGAAGCGGATTGGTCAAAATAGCTGCCTGCGGAAGGTCAGGTGACAGAAGTTTCTGGAACCGAGGTAGGCTATAAATATGAGTGTGAGCGGGAGCGCGTGGTCAGTCGCCTCAGGAGAGCAGCCAGAGCGGAGCTTCCAGAAGAAATGAAGACTCTACTGCGACAGCTACTAGAGAGAGCCGAAGCAGAAGGCGGGGAGAAGTGGCTGAGACGCTGCCTAGAGATGTCCACCGAAGAAAGAAGAGAAGAGGCGGGACAAGAAGAAAGAAGTCCGGCGGAAGATTTGAAGAAGTCAGCGGTGGGAAGCGTCAGCGGTGAGGAGAAAAGAGGCGGGAAGAGAGGCAGACCGGCGGGAGGACAACGCGGCAAACCAGAGTCGGGTGGAAGCGGAGCGGCACGGGAGCACAAGGGGTCCATGGGGGCGGAGACTAGCAGCGGTGCAGCAAAGGAAGAGCTGCAGAAGAGGAGAAGGACACCGCGAAGGAGATTTAGCCCGCCGGTTGAAGAGCGCCCAGCAAGTCAGAAGACAAGAGGACATAAGGCACCAAGAACAGAGGAAGCCAGCACAGCAAGGTGGCATTCAGAAGCAGGGGCTGTTGAAGGAAGGTCCGGTTCAGGCCCCAAGGACAGCTGCATGCAGGATGACAGAGAAGTAAGCCCGCTATATTGGCCAGCAGAGGAGCAAATTCCATTAGAGGAATAAACTGCTGGGCCGGGTGAGTGTAACTTAACTATCTTAGGTAATCTGAACCAGTCCTTGAATCAAATTGCTAATTCCCTACATATGCTACATAATAAGGTTCAGACAAGAAATGTGTCATCGGTATGGTTGGTAGTGGTAGTGACAGAGTGGAAGGTAGTGACAGAGAGGGTAACAGGCTTTCAGGATGTGGGTGTACCAGAAATTAGTCTTAAGGAAAGCATGCCTTGTTCCCCATCACCTTTGGGTTTCCATCTGGGTATGAGTATCAAGGAGAAAATTTGGAATGGGGAATTTATGGACTTACTGTCCTTACTGCCATCTAGTAAAGAATTTCTGAAATCAGAAAAAAATGAAGAAGATAGGAGAAGACCAGTGGCCAAATCTTTTAATAATTGGCTGCAGGCCTTCTGTATATATGCAGGTGTATTATGCGAGAAACATCCATACAAAGCAGTGGGGCTTTTTCATCATGTGGAAATCATATTAGAGGCATATAAGAACTTTGGAGGCTTCGGATGGTTTTCATATGACGAATCCTTTAGACAAAAATTATCCGTCCATAAAGATCTTCAATGGGGATGTAAAGATGTGGGTTTATGGCTTAACCTGCTAATCCCACAAAGGCCACAGATTTCTAGACCAGTGACTATGGCCGCTCAGGCCACAAATTACAGGAAAGGCATATGTTTTGCATTTAATGAGTCCAGTTGTAAGTGGTTGCATAATTGTCGTTTTAGACATGAATGTGCCTTCTGTTCTGGAGCTCATAGTGTGTCAAAATGTTTCAAAAAAATGGCAGCTAGCTCTCAATCTGTAGGAAAAGAGCCATTTCTTAAGGGGCAAGCTGTTGGTGAACCTACAAGAAATGCAAATTTGGCTACGCAAATATCCAGACCAGCGGATGGCCAGCATGCTCTTTAAAGGGTTTGCGGAAGGTTTCAAGCTACCTGTCTTTGAAGGAGAAGGTTGTGTAGTAGTGAGAAATCTAAAATCAGTGGATGAGTTGCCACATATTGTTGAGGAAAAAATCGATAAAGAAATTAAGGCAGGTAGAATTGCGGGTCCATTTCTGAAGCCACCATTCGCTAATTTTAGGATTTCTCCTTTGGGTATCATACCGAAAAAAGAACCCAATAAATTTAGACTCATACATCACTTGTCATTCCCATTCGGGAGTTCCCTTAATGACCAAATAGATCCGGGGGATTGTTCAGTGGAATATGCTTCATTTGAAAAGGCGATAAAATTGTTGAGGGAGTTGGGTACTGGAGCATTAATGAGCAAGGCGGATGTTTTGTCAGCATTTAGATTGCTGCCAATACATCCGAGTTGTTTTAACTCACTTGGTTTCATGTTCAACAAGAAATTTTATTTTGACATGTTTCTCCCGATGGGTGGTTCCTTATCGTGTGCTTATTTTGAAGCTTTTGCCACCTTTCTCGAATGGGTATTACAGTCGGAGGCGGATTCAAAATTTACACTTCATTATTTAGACGATTTTCTTTTTTTGGGTCCCAGGAATTCCGGCAGATGTTTGAGTTTGTTACAGTCGTTCCAAAACATGTGTTCTAGGTTTAATATTCCTTTAGCGGAAGAAAAAACGGTGTATCCTTCTCAAGAGCTGGAATTTTTGGGAATCCTGATTGACTCCAATAAAATGGAATTCAAATTACCTAAAGAGAAATTGGACAGGATTTTCAATTTAATTATCATTCTGATAAGAAAAAAGAAAGTTCTGTTGAAAGAACTGCAAAAATTATTAGGTAATTTAGCATTTGCTACTAGATTGCTTCCAGTAGGGAGTATTTATTCCAGAAGAATGTATTTGAAGATGTCAGGCTTAAAGAGTCCATATTCCCATATAAGATTGACTCAGGACATTAGAGAAGATATGCTGCTATGGTCAAAATTTTTGCAGTCATTTAATGGTAGAGCGATAATTCAGGAAGATTTCATTACTGATTCGGATTTTTGTTTATTCACGGATGCTGCTGGATCAATTGGTTTTTCAGCCATATGGAAGCATGAGTGGTGTGCAGGGAATTGGCCTGTAAAATGGAGGGAAAAAGGTCTGTTAAAAAACATTGTTTTACTGGAACTTTTTCCTGTCATAGTAGCAGTAGAAATATGGGGTCTGAAATTCCAAAATAGGCGCATCCTGCTGAGTACGGACAATAAAGGAGTACTATTTGCGATAAATTGTTTAACATCTAGATCTCCACCGGTTATTTCTTTGATTTGTCATTTAGTCTCCAGATGCTTGCTTCATAACATTTGGATAAAGGCTCAATATGTTCCGGGTAAGCTAAATGTTATTGCTGACGCTCTCTCCCGATTACAGATGGGCAAGTTCTTCGAGCTGGTACCGGGAGCAAACAAAGTGGGTATGGACTGTCCAAAGCATCTATGGGATATAGTTTAGTACAAGAGAACATTCGTAACTCCCTGGCAAATTCAACGTGGAAGAGCTATTGTAGCTCCTGGTCATTATGGTTGTCTTTCTTAAATGAGACCAATAATGGCCGGGTGGCAATTTCAGAAAGGTTGGTATTGGGTTTTCTGGAAAAATTATTGATGAAGAAATTGTCCTGGTCACATATTAGCAAAATATTGTACGGGATCTCTTATTTTCTAAAACTAAAAGGTTTAGAGTCTATGTTATCTTTCTTTTCAGTTCAGCAAGTCCTTAAAGGTTATAAGAAAAAACAGTCTAGAGTGGATTATAGAAGTCCAATCTCGGTCACTAATTTAGTGGATATGTGTAAGGCAACGCAAAAGGTTTGTTTTTCGACCTATGAAATAAGGCTGTTTAAGGCTGCATTTTCGGTTTGTTTTTTGCAGCTTTAAGAATTTCAGAATTAGTCCCGAGAGCAAAAAAGGATGAGGGTGGGCTGTTATTGGAAGATGTCATAATTGAAAAGGACCAGTTAAAATTATTTTTGCGCAAATCCAAAACAGATCAGTCCGGAAAGGGGACGTGGATTGTATTAAGAAGGAGTTCGTTGCGGTCCATATGTCCTATGGAATCGTTAAGTTCCTATTTGGAATTGAGGCCGAGGGGAGGGACTCATCTTTTTATTCATGAGAACCGGTCTCCTCTTACTGGGTTTCAGTTTCAGAGAGTTTTGGCAAAGATCCTATCTGTTTTGGGCATGTGCAATTTGGGTATTTCATGTCACTCTTTCAGAATGGGGGCTGCCACAACAGCAGCTAGATCGGGGATGGGAGAAGATGCAATAAAGAAAGTGGGTAGATGGAAGTCAAATGTCTATTTGAGATATGTGAAGTCTAACAATGTACCTTTTGCTTCCAGGCAAGAAGTTGATAGTTTGGATCGTCGGGCACTCTTATGTCCGCTGGGCGCACAAAAGAGCCGAAAGCAGAATTTACGGCACTAATCTGGATCTGGATCCAAGTTTATTTGAACTATATTGGTTTGGTAAGGGTGGGTTGATCTGGGATAATCTGATGACTGAATTAGGTAGGCTGAGTTATGGTTGGCCATTGCCGGATATTTTGTTAATCCACCTGGGCGGCAATGACATCGGGAAATTGCAAACAGTCAGGTTAATCTTTAAGATATGCTTTATCATACAGAAATGGAAGTCATTTTCACCAGGTACAGTCATCATTTTTTCCGAGATCATCCCTCGTCTCATTCGGTTGCAGGATAAGTCGGGGAAGGTTTTTGAGAAAATGAGAAGAAGAGTGAATCATAAATTAGAAAAGTTCATGAGTATGGGTGATGGATTGTCCTATAGGCACGTAGATTTAGAGGGTGGTATCCCGGGCTTATATTGGAAGGATGGGGTACATCTTTCGGATATAGGTCTGGATATAATGAATCTAGGCTTCCAGACAGCAATAGAATTGGCCGCGGGCTGGTGGGGTAGTCAGGAGGCTAGCACCTCCTGACTTGGTGGAGGTTTATTCTGTGGTTAGTAATAACCCGAGCGGCTAAGCTGGGTTGTCGTGTTATGTGGTGTGAAATTATGGTAATGTTTAAAGTTAATAATGGTTTATTCATGGTTTAATGAGTTAATAAAATATTGGAAAAACCAATAAATAAAGGCCGTGGCCAAATTATTATCCAACAAAAGCTGTCTGGTGTAAATTATTTAAAGGTAGACAAGAGATGCTTGCCATCCCATGAATGGAAAAAGGGAAAGGGGTTTCAAGAAACCCATTTTCTTCCTTTTTCCTCATGGGAGGGCTGCGGAATAGGCAGTTTCTAGTTCCCCTCCCCTGACTGGGGAGAGAGGCAGGTAGTGTAGGGGAAGAAGAAGCGGGTTGGTCAAAATAGCTGCCTGCGGAAGGTCAGGTGACAGAAGTTTCTGGAACCGAGGTAGGCTATAAATATGAGTGTGAGCGGGAGCGCGTGGTCAGTCGCCTCAGGAGAGCAGCCAGAGCAGAGCTTCCCGCCCGCCCCCCCCTATATAATAAAAAAAAAAAAAAATATATATATATATATATATATATATAAAAAAAAAAAAAAAAAAAAAGGTGTTAAAGTCACGGCCTTAAAAAATGTATGTGGTTGGGTCACCTTTGAAGAAAGGGGGACGTTTATGTGGAGGTTTATTCTGTGGTTAGTAATAACCCGAGCGGCTAAGCTGGGTTGTCGTGTTATGTGGTGTGAAATTATGGTAATGTTTAAAGTTAATAATGGTTTATTCATGGTTTAATGAGTTAATAAAATATTGGAAAAACCAATAAATAAAGGCCGTGGCCAAATTATTATCCAACAAAAGCTGTCTGGTGTAAATTATTTAAAGGTAGACAAGAGATGCTTGCCATCCCATACAGTGGTTACTGCTGGCTACCCTATGTAGAAAAATCTGACATACAGGTTGTACTCAAGTTGATCGATCAACTTCGGTACACTCAACTTGCCCATACATGGTTCAAATCTTGGTCCAAATCCAAATCTTGGTTCAAATTTCGGCCAATCCCTGCTGAACCGGCTGAGATTTAAACCGTCTATGGCTAGCTTAACTCTGTTGCCCTAAAGCCACAGTTAGAGTCAGATTGTCAGATTATGACTGACTTTTTGTAGGGCAGATTCAAATCTGATCACTGATGGGAAGTGCAGACAGTTCATATAGCGCACATGCCTATACTGAAAACTGTGCCATGGCCACTGAGTGTACCCCAATCAAGTAGAATTACTGACATAAATGTAAAAAAGCACTTCAAAATATGGCTATTCAAAATAGTTTATTGAACAGTACCATATATAATAGTCAATCTAATGGTACATTTTCTGTGCAACCTCCTTTAGGCCCTTATCTCGCTTATGCAACCTAAAAGTTGTGCAATTATTTGCCGCGATTTCGCGGCAATTTTGACTGGACTTAAAGCCAAGCCTGTGTAATCTTGAAGTCTCTGGACCTCAAAACGCATCAAAGTCAGACCAAAGTAGTGCAGGGACTACGATGAAGTCACTGCAACTTGAAGTCGTACAGATATGAACTGTACTCATTGGAAATCATGGAGTATGACTTGTCTTGCGACTTTGCACTCCCAAGTCGCAGGACAAGTCGCACAAACGTGAAAGGGGCCTTACTGAACTATCTAATAAGATAGTTACTGAAACTATCTAATAAGAGGAAAAACCTAAATACCTGATTTAATTAGTATCAAATCAGACAGGCCCTTTCACTACATAGTTGACTGTACAATCTTCTTTAGATTTACCATCAGACTGTATAGTGTATGGTCAGCCTTAGAAACGAGAAAGAGCACATTTTACGTTTGCAGGAAAGCTGTATTTCTAGTTTATTTCCCAGTAATGCCTGACTTGTTCGAGCAATTCACTGTACTTTCTGTAGAGGGAGACAGAATACACAAATTTAAGTTTTTTTTTTTTTTTTAAGTTTTGTGTTTTTTTCTACAATATTACAATATTACTGCCAAGATACTTCACCCAGTTTTTTTTTTTTTACAAAGTTCCCCACTCTACTAGACTAATACCAGAGAAGAGGAAGGACCACAAAACACATAAGGGTTGATTTACTAAAACTGGAGAGTGCAAAATCTGGTGCAGCTCTGCATGGTAGCCAATCAGCTTCTAAATTCAGCTTGTTCTATTAAGCTTTGACAAAAGAAATCCTGGAGCTGATTGGTTTCTATGCAGAGCTGCACCAGATTTTGCAATCTCTAGTTTTAGAAAATCAACCCCAGCACAAAAGCCCAATGTAAGGGCTTCTCTACATCTCTGGGTACTCAAAAAGGATTTTTCTCTGCAACTAGGAGTTTATTTGCAACTGGGTTATTCACATAATTTTGAAGTGGTAAAATATATCTTCCCACCCCTTAGCTGAAAACAACACTGAAAACAAATTAACTTACAAAAAAGACACATGTACCAACCATTAGACTCCATTCACACTGCCGCAACTTGTCAGCCTGACAAGTCGCGGTCCGTCGCAGTCCATTGACTGTTACAGGACCCGTTCTAATAGGAGCGACTCAAGTCGCTCCGACTTAGAAAAGGGTCCTGTACTACTTCGGGGGGGGGCCTCGGAGCGACTTGCATAGACATTCATAATATGAAGTCTGTGCAAGTTGCGCCGAAGTTGCGGTGCACAGGACTTCACAAGTCGCCCCCGAAGTAGTACAGAGTCGTGCCGCTGCAGTGTGTATGCGGGCTTAAAAAAATTCTACCGCTAGCCGAATACAGTTAGAATTTAATTCTAAAATGGTGATTTTCTAAATGTTCATTCAATTTTCTAATGAATAATTAAGACAATTAAACTATTGTTTATGACTATAGGGAAGAGAAAATTGAAGACAATGGATGGAAAATGTATGTATGTTTCTTATCTTAACAAATAAAATTCTAACTGTGAATGCGGTTTCTGTAAGTGAAAAATCGTCGTGCCAATGTATGCTATGTGCAGGACTTTCTCAGAGAATAGGTGCAGGAACTCCCCCCAAGCAACATAAGACCCCCTACTAGCAACAATAGACCTCCATGCAAATTTAGATCCCCACCTGTGACAATAGATCCCCCAGCAGCAAGCATCAATAAACCCTCCAGCGCACTCCTTGCCATTACATACAGTACATTCATTGCTGGAGATGCCGCAACTGCGTTCCCCCACGTTCCTGCTGAAAAAAAGCCCTGGCTATGTGTAATGTGTTATGCGTATGTGCTAGATAATTCTTTATCCAGACGTAGAACTTTTTTTTTCTAACAGCTTCATTGAAACTTCACCACTTATTGTGCACAATACAATAAGGTATTAGGAGCAGGCTTAAGAAGCAGAAAGAAGCAGTAGGCTTAATGTAAGACGAAAAATACATTATAAACATAGCATCTTCGATACAGCTCCACTGCCCGCATGGGTGAAGTGATTATATAACACATAGAAACAAAGTTACCATATGAATTAAAATAAAATGAAAGTAACATAAGTAGAAAAACGAGACTGCCTCCGGTAGGTATCAAAAGGAGCAGAAGTAGAACTTTTTTGTCTGTCACAAACATTTGTTCGTTTTATAAATGGTATGTGGTAGGATGTCAGGAATTAACATGTTATGACTTCTGTGCATTTCAAAATTGAATGTTAAAATTTTAATCATTGGCATGGCAATTACTGTAAACAACCATTTTAAGGGCTTTCTAATAATATTTGCTTAAGTTGCTGATGGTACAATATCATGTTCTGGAAAGATTTTAGATTTTTTTTTACAAACGTTCAAAAACAAATTTACTCATGTATGTGCTGTATGTGTGTTAGGCTGGCCGTGCACAAATGGAATTTCATTCTAAATGTTTTTGTTTTAGGAACATTCCTTCAATATTCTAATCGTTAGCGGGGGTCAAACAATTTTAATTTTTGGAAAAATTATAAGGTGATGAACCCTAAACCTGCGCAAAATGAAAAAATTGTGAGGAACAAATACATTTTTTATAGTGAAAATGTCAGTGAAAAGCAAAAAACAGTGGGGGAGTAATCCCAAATTACAAGCAGCAATCAACACAAAAAACGTGAAGAATGATAAAATAAATACCTATTGCTAAATATACCATTGCTCTAAACCAAAACCACGGTGTTAATCAATAAAGTGTAAGATCAACAAATTTCTGTGCAAAAAGATATTTTGTGCAAAAATGATCTAGTAATTGGTAAAAATATAAATAACACAGTCAATCAGATATAAGTGTCCATAAAATAGTCCATAAAATAGCAGCAGATATCCGGATGTTGGATACCAATGGATAAGCTTGTTTATATGGCACTATACACCTCCACCAGAACACCCAAGATATGTATGCGCTTACCAGAAGCTGTGGACCCCTTATTATAGGGGGTCAAACACGCAGATAAGATCATGAGCACCAGGCATAAGACGGAGGCACCTTTTCCCCGTAACCACTGTAGATCCCAATCCCGGGACGCTAGGACCTGTGACTACACCATGCTTACTTCCGGCTTCTCGGTGATACGCTTGTGGAACGCGGAAGGCGTCCGTACACCGGAGACCGCTTGATGTGCATTTAAGCTCCATTTTATCTACCTAACTGTAAGTGCATCCTTTTCTTAATAAACTTCTGTGGTTTAACGTACTTTACTATCGAGCCCTTCTTGTTTTTTCCCTGGTCATATTGTTTGGAAGCCCATCTCCTGGGTTAACAGATTGGGATCTACAGTGGTTACGGGAAAAAAGGTGCCTCCGTCTTATGCCTGGTGCTCATGATGCTCATGATCTTATCCGCGTTTTTGACCCCCTATAATAAGGGGTCCACAGCTTCTGGTAAGCGCATACATATCTTGGGTGTTCTGGTGGAGGTGTATAGTGCCATATAAACAAGCTTATCCATTGGTATTCAACATCCAGATATCTGCTGCTATTTTATGGACTATTTTATGGACACTTATATCTGATTGACTGTGTTATTTATATTTTCACCAATTACTAGATAATTTTTGCACAAAATATCTTTTTGCACAGAAATGTGTTGATCTTACACTTTATTGATTAACACAGTGGTATTGGTTTAGCGCAATCATATATTTAGCAATAGGTATTTATTTTATCAATTTTAATTTTTGGCCACAGTGACTAGAAAATTTCAAGGAGCAGAATGAAATATTTTTCTCAAACAAATGAATTTCTAATAGTGTATGTAGTTTTAGTTTGGAAAAGTTAATTTGTTCCAAAATTAAATGTTAAAAGCAAATTACATTTTGAAGCACTTTCAGATGACATTCATCAAGCCATCACATTTACTGAGAATTTTTGTACAAATATTTGTAGGTATGTTTGTAAGAAAGTTTGTTTTGGACTACTATTTAGTTTGTTTCTGGCCAGCTTTAAGCCAGCCATAGATGGATCGAATCTCGGCCGGTTCAAAAGGGGCCAGTTGAGATTTGATCCATCTATGGGAGGGCTAGTTGTACTAAAGTTCATCCATCAATTTACTTCAGTACAACCAGCCTGTCTGATTTTTTTAATGTGATCACTGCCAGAAGCTATAGGTGCCAGCAGTGACCATTGTGTTCTGCTGTCAGGGAAGGCTCCTTGTGGGCAGAACACAATAGTACTGCGAGAATAATTCCCCCATCAACACTGACTGTGATGATGGGGGAATCAAGCATTATTTTTGCATTCCACCCTTGGTGGAAGGAAAGAAAATTGCATAATATATGGTTTGCTTTAGTTTTTTTAACTGATAACTGTGCCCGGTATAGTCCCCTAGGGTGTAGGTGGGGTTTTATTTCCTCTTTGGTTGAAATCAAGGTACTTGCTGGTGATTAGGATCTATTGGAGTTCTAGTGGACCACAAGAATCAGTTTACCTTACCTTAAAGCAGAGCTCAAGTAAAACATAGCAAGATAAAAATGAATAGTCCTAAAAGATAAAAATGACGAGTAAAGCAGATTTTGCTGTAATTTTCACTTCCAGTCAAGAGATCCCCCCCCCCCCCCCCACAATACTTTTCTGCTATTAGGTGTCCTCAGTCTGATAGCCAGCATCATTGAGCCCATTCCAGAGGCCATGTTACTCTGGACCTGCCCAGTCTGTGACTGGACAGCGAAAGAAGAAGCAGCACAGTGATAATATCATCTCTATCACTATGTTTCCTCCCCCTATCAGTTCTAGCCTGCACATAAACGAATGACCTGCACACCCTAATCACCCTGTGCGCGCAGATTCCCACCTATGTACACACACGCATATGTGTTTGAGCTTTGAGGGGCGCACCCTAATGCAAAAGGCTGTGCACACCTATGAGGCTAATACTAGGCCAAATTTAGGTAAGTGCACTGCAAGCATTTAAAATATAAACTGAATGTATTAATGTATTATTAATTACAGAGCTGCAATAATGTGTCTTTAATATCAGCCTAGGGTTCAGCATTCAATTACAAAATAAATTTCATGTTGATTAACATTAAAACTTTCAAATTTATCTGCAGATACTCTGCTTGACATATGAAAACATTACCTGGTCTTCCAGATTTTCCATATTGTTTACCTACACTCAGCCCACCCTAATGTATTATGGATTCTTAGAGAGAAAGCCCTCTCAGGTATTCCACACCTCCATTTCCCTGCCATAATTGTAAAATCAGCAACACTACCATATGATAAATCACTCTATATACTATTTATTTAACTAGGTATTGGCCTAGTTTTAAAAAAAGTTAAACAAAAGGTAACCTTGGTCTTCCTCCTTCTTCCTGTAGATAATCAAGATTTTCCTCGGGGAGCCTGGAGTCAGGTAGCAGGAATTCATGGAGAAATAAGAGAATTAGATATCTCTCATATCTTGCTGACAACAGTGAACCCTTTTCAGAGCTAAGAGATGTATTTCAAAATTCCCCTTTAGATATATTTCTTTGTCTATAAATTTCTCATTTTGTACAAAAACTTTTATAATCTGACTCCTTTTATTTTTTTTTTAAGGATGGAAACTCACCTTAGAGAATGATCTCTTTAATATAGCAACACATTAAGTATCTCAGAGACGTCTATCCTATATGACCTAAGCATAGGAAAGTAATACTGGGTCTTTACTTCTTCACAAGAATAGAGTCACATATTTGTAAGCATTTTACTGCACACCACAAATATGTAAATCCTACAAAAATAAAGGAGGAAGCCTCTATAGCTGGCCATACATGGATCAAATTTAGCCCAATTCCTTCTGAATTGGCAGATATTCTCTCTGTGGGCGTCCCTGCCAGCACCACCCAACTTAACAAATTTTGATCTATAGATCGAAGAAGCCAGGTGAGAAATTGTCTGCCAAACAGTGACTGCAGCCAATCAGCTGCCACAGAAAGTTGGGAAGATTCCTCCATCGATACAGTTTGGCCTAGATAGAGGAATCTGAATTCTTTCAGACTGAAAAAAAGAAAACTTAGCATGTATGGCAAGCTTGTCTGTAGTCTTCCTGAAAGAAAACCCATACAAAATGTCACATGACCCCTGCCAAGTTTTCAGGTTTTGGCTGTTTTGGTTGGTTCTTAATTACATTCCAAATTGCAGTCAAATTTGAGAAAGCCCCACTATATGTTTGTTATATGTTCCCATTCACTCTGCCCAGAGACTGATTTTGGCAGAATCTTGTGACTCTTGTGTTTTTGCATCATTTTCTTTCACCAACACCATGGGTAAATAAAGATCGCAATTTCTGAATAACTGATGTATATTTAGAAGAATTAGCAATAGGTGATTCCCAAGGTCAAAGCGGACCCAAAGAAAGTCTTGTAGTAAAAGGTATTTAAAAAATATAGAAAAAAACAATGAGAGGGGAGGATGGGGAGGAGAGAAGTGTATATGTACATGACTGTCACAGAGCAAATGGAAGGGTACCTTACTTCAAACCAGGTTAGCATCTTAAGTCTTACCTTTATACAGGACGTCTCCCATATCATTTGATAAAGTGTAATCAGTAGAATATGGTATTCTGCCGAGCAAGTAAATTCAGTCCAAAAGTACTGTGTTTTGTTGACTTGTTTTTCCTTAAGGTTTGCTGCAGCCATAAGATTCTCCATCACTTTGATTTTGAAGATCTTGGACAACTATAAACTAAATGGGGGCAGTGTGGTTTGTTTCCAATATATTAGAATGCATGTTTTTGCCACATTTAGTAGATGTAATAAAAAGGAGCATGTGCATTGTTATAATAGCAATGGATCCAAATGAAGGAGAAAAACTGCTGCATTATCGGGCATTTGTACTTCTGACAGCTTTAAAATGTACTGCTTCACCTGGTCCCAGAAGTCTTTTATAGCTGTACAGGCCCAAAAAACATGTATTATATAGCCTTCCTCCTTTCAACATATAGGGACCCTATAATACATAGAGAGTATCGTATAGAATGTTTCTTGGATTTCACTAGATATTTAATTTCTGTGGGTCATTTGCGTGATCCTATTCTTTTGTTGATCCGTAATTGTCGTTTCTATATCCTTTTCCCAGTTTGTGATGTATTTTGGGGTGGACGGTTGTGGAAGATGTGTTACAATGTGATAGGATTGGGATAAGCCATGTTAAATCAGTTCTAAGGCCATAAAGATTGTCACATACTCACGGAGGGGTACAGTTTGGGGTTTGCCCCAATTGTGAGATCAGAAATGGCACAATTGCAACGTCTTCCACAGAGGAAGGGGGGATCAAATACACTCCACATTTCTGAAAGGGGATGAAAGTGTTCCTCTTCCCAGGAATGATGTAAATTAAACTTCCAGATTCAATATTACAGTGGAATGCTCCATCTTCCAGCCCTGGCTGGAACTGTGGGTGGCCTATTGCTGGATCATATATAATGGTGTTTTTTTGGCCAAGGTTAATTGTCTATCATTCTTAAATAAATTTAGAGTCATACCAATTACTGGATGGTTGTAAATGAATTCTAGGGATGAGCAAAGCAAAAACCCCCAGGAGGAATATCTGAAAATGTCTGTTCCAACTGTTTTAAGCATTTGCCAGAAATGAGTTTACACCATTCTACAATATGAATCATATGTGTTGTGATATTTAATTACATCTGGAAGGCTTATACCACCCCTAGATTTAGGCTGTGTCAGAGGGAACTGATTTAGTCTGTGAGATTTATTGGCCCAAGTACTATGAGATTTATTGGCCCTAGTACAATAATTTTGCTATAAATAGGCATGACACCAATGCTTTTTTGTTAAAAATGTTTATTTTTTGGGATACTGTATGTGTAACTCTATGTCAGTATTGCTCAATCCCCCGCATCATTTAAAACTTCATTTATTCCAAACGTATAATGCAGGGGACACAGCAGTGTTTAATCTGTCCTACTCTGTAATATACTGTTTAGAAAAAAGTCTCAAAGAAAGGTTTAACATTGGGGACAAAATGTATTTTAGTCTGCGCCTAACACCAGGTGAAGCCCCAATGGAATGTCTCTGTGGTTTTCTTTTTTTTTTCAAATTTCTTTTATTGATCAAACATAATACAGTCATCACACAAAATATGCAGTAGAACACAAGTCAAAAATTCAGATTACATGAAACATCTGGGGATAACGCCAGTAACCACTTTATCAGACCAGTAACAAATAATTAGAGTTCCATAAAAAAAAAAAATGACATGGTATCAACTGATGTAGCAGTGAGTCCCATGATAGCAAACCATGGGGTAAATGATATGTAAAAGGAAGTGATGCACACATATGCAACAGGGGTAACCACTTCACAAGTACCAGACAGAGACGATCAGGTAAAGTCCATATCGGGTGGGGAGGGCGGGTGGGACACGGGGGGGGGGGGGGGTGTCAGGAAGGGGGGGGGTACATGAAGGGATAGGAGACGACAGGGGAGCATAGGAGAGGACGGAGTAGAGAGACTCAACAGCGGGTGGAGGAGGCGAGGAAGCTCGGCCAGTAGGAGACGGCCAGAGTCGTCCCGAGCGGGTGACCACCGCCCAGGTCAGTCCGTGGGCGAACCAGCGACCCCACCCAGGGCCATGCCCTCCGCAGACACGACAAAAGAGTTCCAGCATGCCCAGGTTTTGGAGTATTGCTCCCTTCTACCTTGAGCCGTAAGAACCAGGTCCTCCAGCTCATTAAGCCATTTGACTCTACGCAGCCAGAGAGAAATCGTTGGGGGCGACGTGCTCTTCCAACATAGAGCTATACATGATTTAGCTGCATCCATCAGGTGCCTAAGCACCGAGTGTTTGTAGCGCCTAGGAGCAATGCCAGTGCAGTGCAGCAAGAAGAAGGCCGGGTCATCCGGTATGACGCGTTCCGTCATCAGCTGGGAGATCCGACGGACCTCCGACCAGAAGCCCCGGATCAGGGGGCAGTTCCAGAAAACGTGGGACAGGGTGCCCCTATCCTGCAGACAACGCCAGCACCGATCAGTCGCCTCCGGGAAGATACGGCTCAGTTTGTCTGGAGTATAGTACCAGTGCATGAGGATTTTGTAATTGCTTTCTTGGATGCGGGTGCAGATTGAAGACTTAAGAGAAAATCTGATCACGTTGCGCCTCTCTGAGTCAGTAAATGTCTTCTGAAGCTCTCTTTCCCATTTGGAGATGCCCGGAAGGACAAAGTCCTCTGGCGACACGGAGAGGAGTTCGTACATCAGTGAAAGAGCATGGGGCAGAGCTCCCCTCGATACCAGTACCTGCTCCAGCGGGGTGTGGTCTCTTCCGAACCTCGTCGGGGGCCCCAGTCCTCTCAGAAAGTGGAGTAGCTGTAATGCCTGCCACCGAGTCAAGCGATAGCGTCCCGTTATCGACGTCAACTGGGACAGAGACACCCACTCATGGCCCTCACAGAAGTGTGAGGCCTGGATAGCCCCTTCTGTCAACAGAGCGGCAAATCTATCTCCTGCACAACCCGGGGGGAACCGCGGGTTCCCCAAAATCGGGAACAGCGGGGAGTGACTATCCGCTAGACCCTTGGAGGCCACCACCACCGCACACGTCCTAAGGGTCGGGCCCAAGGTGGGATGACGTCTCGCTTCGACTGGAAGGTCCTTCAGAATCAGGGGTGCCCTGGGCAGACAGAACGGAAACAAGGAGGCCTCCAGACTCACCCACTGCTTCAGGTCGGCGTGTCTCGCCCAGTCCACCCACCTTGCCAGATGTGCCGCCTGATAGTAGCGGCGGACATCGGGGAGGGCAACACCCCCGTGTCGCTTGGGTAGGACCAGGAGTCTGCGGGCCAGGCGAGGCCTTCTACCGGCCCAGACAAAACGTGTGAAGACAGAGTCGACCTTCCCAAAAAAGGACGCCGGAATGTGTACCGGGAGCGTCTGAAATAAATAGAGGAGTTTCGGCAGGACTGACATTTTCAAAATGTTGCATCGGCCAAACCATGAGTGGAAGCCCTTAGACCATTTGTCAAGCAGAGTGCGAATCAGCGAAAGGAGGGGCGGGAAGTTCAATCTGAACAGATCTGCCGGATCCGGGGAAAGCCAGGTGCCCAAGTATCGGAGTCCCTCCGTGGCCCAGCGGAATGGAAAGTCGCTGGCCAACAAATCTCGCAGAGCCGGTGGCAGGGCCACCCCCATGATCTCCGACTTGGAAAAATTAATTTTCAGGTTGGATAGGGCCCCGTACGTCTCAAATTCCCTCAGGAGACAGGGCAACGAGATTAAGGGTTGGGCGAGTGAAAAGAGGAGGTCATCCGCGTAGGCAGACACCTTGCAAGTGGAGGCTCCCACCTGTATCCCGGAGATGTTCGGGTTTGCGCGGACCCTAACCAGAAAGGGTTCAAGGGAGAGGGCAAATAGCAAGGGCGAGAGGGGGCAACCCTGCCGGGTTCCATTGAAGATGCGGATCGGGTCCGATAGGACCCCGTTCGCCTTCACCCTAGCCCCCGGACTGGTATAGACCCCCTGAATCCAGGCCATCATCCGTTGACCAATGCCGAAGCGGCGCAGGATCTCGAACATGTAGGGCCAACTGACCCGGTCGAACGCCTTCTCGGCGTCGGTGCTCAGGAAGATAGAAGGCGTGTGGCCAACACGAGCTCGATGGATCAGGTCAATGACCTTGGTCGTGTTGTCCCTCGCCTCCCGTGTGGGGACAAAGCCCACCTGGTCCCAATGGATCAGGCTCGGTAAAAAGGACTGGAGGCGAAGGGCAAGAAGTTTCGTAAAAAACTTCAAGTCCGCATTGAGCAGCGAGATCGGGCGGTAACTGCCGCACGCCGAGGGGTCCTTCCCTTCCTTGGGAATGACCGAGATATGAGCGCTCAGTGTTTCCTCACGGAACTGGCAGGTACGGCCCACCGCATTAAAAAGCCGTAACAAATGGGGCGCCAACACGGCATGAAGTGTCTGGTAGTAGGCGACTGTAAAGCCGTCCGGGCCAGGTGCCTTGCCCTTCTTTGCCGAGGATATGACCGCCACCAGCTCCTCTTGTGTAAAGGGGGATTCCAGAGCTTCTCTGTCAGACGAGGAGAGTTGCGGCAAGGAAATCTCGTCCAGATAGGATGAGAGCGAGAGCAGGTGGGATGGCCGCTGAGGTAAGCCGTAAAGATTAGCGTAGAAGGTCCCGAAGCACTGGGCTATGTCTTTAGGCAAGTGTACCTTCGAGCCATTGGCCTCGATCAGATGTGGAACGTACGAAGCTGCCTGTTGCTCTCGGAGGGACCGGGCCAGTACCCTGCCACACTTGTCCCCCGATTCATAGCTAATCTTCCCCCCTCGCTGGATCGCCGCCTTGGCCCGATAGCGCAAAAGGTCCGCGATCTGGTCCCTGAGGCACGTCAGCTCCGCTCCCACCACAGGGTCAAGACCCCTCTTGTGACGGTCCTCCAGACCTGCCACCTTCGCCAACAAGTCGGTCAGTGCGGCTTCCCTCTCCCTCTTGAGGCGCGCCCCATGGCGGATGAGGACCCCCCGGATCACCGCCTTATGCGCCTCCCAGAGCACACTGGGGTCGCCGTCTGGCTCCACGTTCATCTGGAAATACAGTTGCAGATGCTGAGTGACGTCAGCGAGCACCTCCGGCACTTGCAAAAGGCTCTCGTTCAGCCTCCAGTGCCAATCGGAGACCCTGTCCGTGCCACTGAGATTGACCGTCAGGGTCACCGGGGCATGATCCGACCAGGTTATAGTGCCCAATTCCACCCCCACGACCGACTGGAGCAGCCTGTGTGGGAGGAGGAATAGGTCAATGCGCGAGTAGACTTGGTGTGGCGTGGAAAAATACGAGTAATCTCGCTCTCCGGCGTGAAAAATCCGCCACGCGTCTACCAGTTGAAGATCGTGCAGCAGGGTGTGTATCTGTCTGCGCGTGCCCCGAGGGACCGACGAGAGGCCCGTCGAGGTATCTAAGCGAGGATCCAGCGGAATATTGCAATCACCGCCCAGGATCAGTTTTCCCTCCGCAAAGTCCAACAAGGACATCAACGACTCGCGGAGGAAAACCTCCTGATGTACATTAGGGGCGTAAATCGTGGCGAGCGTGACCTTGACCTCGCCCAGGAGTCCCCTCAGGAACAGAAACCTGCCCCGCGGGTCCACCTCGCGGGCCTGCAAGGTCCAAGGGAGCCGGTTAGAGATCATAATGGAGACGCCCCGAGATTTAGCCTCGGCGTTGGGAGCATGATATACACATGGGTAAAACCTGTTCTGCAGGAGGGGGAATGCTCCCTCTCGAAAGTGCGTCTCCTGTATGAAGGCGACATCTGCGCGCAGTCGCTTCAGCTCACCCAGTAGGACACGCCGCTTCTCGGGCACATTAAGCCCTCTGGCATTGAGCGTGGTCACCCGCACGGGATCCATGAGGCCAAGCAAGAAGAGAAGATACTTTGGTGTACAGAAGGGGGGGGACCAGGATATCAGAGATATAGGGTAGGAGACCCGAGTAGAGACTAGGGACAGGTGGGGGAGGGGGAGGGGGGGTACGGGGGGGAAGGAGGGAAGGAAACCAGTAGGAGAGGTAGGGGGACAAGAACCGTTAGGTCTAGGAAGAGGGAACAAGGGGAAGAAGAAGGCAGACAACAAGGGAGGATACGTAGAAGTGGTAGTGGACAAGACAAAAAAAAAAAAAAAAACAACCAAAAACTTTAAGACGTCCCGGGACCCCTCCTCTGAGAGGGTGGAGTCACTCCTAGGGACGTAGGCCTATTGGGGACAAAGACCTGAGAACTAGAAACGGAAGCGGGAGAGTCGAGCCCATGAGCCAGAACTCCCCCATCCGTTGGCGCGTATCAGGAGAGGGGACGGACGGGGGAGGGAGACGAAACTCCCCCCCCCGCCCGGCGCCCCGACATAAAAAAGAAAAAGACTGCCAATTATTAAAGTGCAAAATCAGAGGAACAATAAAAAGGGAAAAAACATTCCGAACTTAACGATACTGCAACGAGCACAACCCGCGACAGCCGCCACCCGCCCCGCATAACCAGGAAAGGGTAAGGACGGCGGCCAGCGAATGAACCTGGGAATCAATCACCTGGAACTAAACACTCTCCAAGCCCCTGGATCCGGGGGGGAAGGCCCCCACCGTCTATGCCCGTAAAAAGCCCTGCACCCAAGGGCGGGCTGGTAACTTCATCACAGTGGGCTCGGAGGTGCAGGACTGCTGATTGTACGCCCCCCTGAGATATAGGACAGACAGTAACCCTGAGATACATGAGCCAACTAGACCCCCACAATCCCACACCCTCCCCCCTCCAGATCAGAGCCCCACCCTCCGCCCACAGCAGAAACCCCTCAGGGGGCCCCCCCGCTCCCCCCACCCCGTAGAACCCGCCACCCAACACAGGGAACAAGGTCCAGGAGGGCAGGACCACCTCCCCACCATCCCCCCCATCCAACTCTACCTCCCGGCCCCCACCCCGACCAAAAGCAACCCGGTACCACCACCAGTCACACCAAGTCCGGACCAGGACCAATACCCCTCCCCCACATCCCCCAACCATGTACCGCAATATGTCAAGGTCCCACGGGGGTAAGCAAGGATCATGTGCCCCCCTCACTTCAAGGCACGTATGGCAGAGACACCGGGGACAGAGTCAGCGAGGGGGATCTGGCAGACATCGGGACAACACAACGTCACTAGGGATAGGGCTGGCGAGGGGGAGCCAGGAGTCACCAGGGCAGCACGAAGTTCAGAAGCAGCAGTCTGAGGACCCCAGCCCCCTCGGCAGTGGTCCGGTCCAGCCCGGGGAACGACAAATGGGGTGACCACCGTGTCCAAAAAGGTGCCTCGGGGGGCAGACAGCCGGGCAGTCCGTTAACGGCGTAGCCGCATGAAAAACAGTCACTGGAGGGGGACATGGGAACCTCATGCAGGGGAGCCGTTGAGGGAGCGTGGGCAGCCCCCAATGGTGGAGACAGAAGCGTGGGGCATCAAAGGCACAGGCGGATCAATGGCCACGGGGCACACGTAAAAGGCATCAGGGACTAGCCGCCTAACACATGGCGGCGAAGCAGTCGGGTAGGGGGAAGCGGGGGGGGTCCAGCCCAGCGGCTCCAGCAAAGAAGGGGAAAGTCTCACCTCGAGGGAAGGCTCAGCAGTCCAGGGACCAAGAACATCAGTCCTCATTCACCGCTGCCGCCGGCCCAGGAATCAGTCTGCGGCGACCCCGCGGTGTACGTGGCGGAAGGCCTCCCTCCCGCCCGGGCGTATAAGGTGCCCTGCGACCCGGAGCCGGGAGGTGCTGCAACCAGTTGGGGACCTCAAATGGGGGGACCCCCAGGAATGTAAAGAGTGCTTGTAAATCCTCCGGGTGGCGTAGTGTCATCAAAGCTTGGCCCTTCCGGATCGTCAGGGCGAAGGGGAAGCCCCAACGATACGTGCAACCCTGCTGCCGGATACGATCCAGAAGTGGCCTCAGCAGGGCTCTGCGCTGAAGGGTGGCCCGCGACAGGTCCGGCAGGATCTTAATCTTGGCTCCATCGAAGTCGACCTCACCTGCCTCCCAGGCTTGTCTGATGATGGCATCCTTGTGCGCGTAGCGGTGCAGCCGGCAGATGACATCGCGCGGCCGATCAGCATCCGAGGACCGGGGCCCCAAGGCACGGTGCACCCGGTCAAACTCCAGCGATGCGGGAGGGATGTCCGGAACCAGACGGTGACAAATGGCGTGGACCGTGGGCTGCAGCGTATCCCGCTCCGTGGCCTCAGGTAACCCACGCAGCCGCAGGTTGTTTCTTCGGCTGCGGTCCTCCATCTCCTCTAATCGCAGCTGCAAGTCAGTGACATGTTGCTCCTGTGCCACCCGTGCGGTCTCTAGCAGGGCCACCCGCGCTTCCAACGACTGGAACGAAGACTCCCCTTCGATCACCCGGTCAGTGAGGTCCTGAACATCCGAGCGAACCGCCTGGATATCCCTGGCGTGGGCCTCTTCAAGCCTCAGGGCCAAGGCCTCAAAGTCCTTCTTCGTAGGCAAGGCCTGGATCAGTGCCCGCAAGTCACCAGTATCCCCCAGCGGCAGTGTAACAGTCATGGGGGGAGCAGCGGGCGGCAGGCGCGGGGACCCCAAGTCCAACGGCCGGGGTGTAGCCGGGGAAGTCGGAGCCGACGCCATGGCGCCGGGGGGGACCACACGTGTTGGGGCCTGTCCCGCGCGGGCTGTCGAAGATCGGGTCCCCGGGAAGTATCTGTGCAGTTCCGAGCCAGGCGAGGTACGGAGAGGCTTCCTGGGTCCTCTCCTACGGCCGGTGCTCATTCCGGGATGATGGTTGGCAGTCTATACGTGGTGGACAGAGAGAGACGGCGGGAGCTCCAGAGAAATGCGACCTCACTCCGCCATGTCTAGGACACGCCCCTCCGTCTCTGTGGTTTTCATTAGTAAGCCTATTCAGTATGTAAAATGCTTTTAATTTGTTCAAGGCAATTCTCATTTAGAAGAGGGTCATTTAGTTTATCCTTGTGGAAGAGATGATCATGATCCAAAATAGAATCTTGTCTATATTCCCATGGCACACCTTCCTGGATCACAGGCTCAACTGTAGTGGGTGCTGTTGCAATTACCAGCTGGATACTGGATATCACAGAACAATGTACTGTACATTAGTGATGTCGCGAGCCTAGAATTTGCCTTTCCACGAATGTTCGCGAACCGGCGAACCGGGCGAACCGCCATAGACTTTAATAGGCAGGCAAATTTTAAAACCCACAGGGACTCTTTCTGGCCACAATAGTGATGGAAAAGTTGTTTCAAGGGGACTAACACCTGGACTGTGGCATGCCGGAGGGGGATCCATGGCAAAACTCCCATGGAAAATTACGTAGTTGACGCAGAGTCGGGTTTTAATCCATAAAGGGCATTAATCACCTAACATTCCTAAATAGTTTGGAATAACGTGCTTTAAAACATCCAGTGTGTGTATACGATCAGGTATGATGTTGTATCAATCAGGTAGTGTAAGGGTTACGCCCGCTTCACAGTGACAGACCAAACTCTGACAAACCAAACTCCCTGTTTAACAGTCAGTCAGTCAGTCCATTTGCACAACCGCAAACTCCCCATTTGCACAACGTTGGATACCAAGCTAGCCATGTCCCGTTCCTTGTCCTCACTGACGTTATTGAAGGTCTCTTCCTCCACCCAGCCACGTACAACACCAAGGGTCCCCGAAAGGTGACAACAAGCCCCCTGGGACGCCTGCTGTGGTTGGTCTTCCACCTCCTCAAAGCCACCTTCCTCCTCTGACTTCTCTTCTTCAGACTCCTCTCTATGCGTTGCCACAGGTCCAGCAATCGACAACGACAAGGCTGCTTCTGGTGGTGATGGTGACCACAACTCTTCCTCTTCATGCTCATCTTTGGCCTGATCCAGCACTCTTCGCAGGGCACGCTCCAGAAAAAACGCATATGGGATGAGGTCGATGATGTTGCCTTGGGTTTGACTGACCAGGTTTGTCACCTCCGCAAAAGGACGCATGAGCCTACAGCCATTGTGCATGAGCATTCAGTAACACGACCAAAAAATACCCAGCTCCGCAGAGGCTGTCCTCTTTTTTTTAAATTAAAAAAATCTGTTCTTATCAGTTTAATCCCTGTTACGTTACGTCCCCTATCAGGGGCCGGTGTACGGAATAGATTTTAGAAACCGGGAGATGGAAAAAGATGGTTGGTCTGTCCTCTTACTTCCAATTTTGGGCACTGCGCGTGCGCCGTGCAATGTACTGTGCCATCCTATATGAGTGGTGTGTTAAGTGGTACTATTCTTATCAGTTTAATCCCTGTTACGTCCCCTATCAGGGGACGTGTATCGAATAGATTTTAGACAACCGCAAAGAGTTGTCAATAGTTGACACACTCATGACATAAATTTTATTCCTCTATGCGTCAATCTTGCTGTAGTGATGACTGTGCTCATGCGCACGTTTGGGAGATTGCAGGCGATGGCGGTTTTTCAAAGCCTATGGTCGTGCTGAGGTAGTTCAGTGACAATTAAGTGACCCAGAAAACAATGATTCTGCAGTGTGGGCCCATTGTTGGCCTAGTAGGCTTTAATGATCACCCAAGATGATCATAAAGAAAATTAATGTTTTTTCTATCAAAAATTATCCAGCGGATCGCTTTTGGTCTGTTCACAATGAAGCAACAACCTTATCATCTGGGGTGTGCCAACATTGTCAACACACTCTTAGAGGTGATCGCTTCATTGTGATACGCAAGCCCCTTCACCACAACAAGGTAACGATCACGAAGGGGAATTGACACATGTATGTGCCTTTTTTTTGTGTTTTGCAGCCACAGTGTAGCACCAGAGGCCAGAAAAATAAGGCATGTACACATGCCTGAAAAAGTAGGTATTGTTGCAGCCGCTGCTGTAGCAGCGGCCGGAAAAATTGAGGTTTCCAGGCAGAAAGTTCATTAAAACTTTGCGGCTTGAACCGAAGTTGGTGGCGGAGAAGTCACGTAAGTCATCCGGCATGCAGAGATAAAATACAGCAGCGTGTGGACCATTTTTAGCCCAAGGCATCTCATCAGGCCTTTTTTAGTCAAATGCATCCCCCACTGTCAGTCCCTTCGGGATCCATGCCTCATTCATCTTAATAAAGGTGAGGTAATCTAGACTTTTTTGACCTAGGCGACTTCTCTTCTCAGTGACAATACCTCCTGCTGCGCTGAAGGTCCTTTCTGACAGGACACTTGAAGCGGGGCAGGCCAGAAGTTCTATCGCAAATTGGGATAGCTCAGGCCACAGGTCAAGCCCACACACCCAGTAGTCAAGGGGTTCATCGCTCCTCAGAGTGTCGATATCTGCAGTTAAGGCAAGGTAGTCTGCTACCTGTTGGTCGAGTCTTTCTCTGAGGGTGGACCCCGAAGGGCTGTGGCGATGCGTAGGACTTAAAAAGCTCTGCATGTCCTCCATCAACAACACGTCTGGAAAGCGCCCTGTCCTTGCCGGCGTGGTTGTGGTAGGAGGAGGATTACTTTCACCTCTTCCCCTGTTAGATTCCCGTTGTGCTGTGACATCACCCTTATACGCTGTGTAAAGCATACTTTTTAACATGTTTTGTAACTGCTGCATCCTTTGCGACTGCCGGAAATTCGGTAACATATCAGACACTTTCTGTTTATACCTGGGGTCTAGTAGCGTGGCCACCCAGTACAAGTCATTCTCCTTCAGCCTTTTTATACGAGGGTCCCTCAACAGGCATGACAGCATGAAAGACCCCATTTGCACAAGGTTGGATGCCGAGCTACTCATGTCCAATTCCTTGTCCTCACTGATGTCATTGAAGGTGTGTTCTTCCCCCCAGCCACGTACAACACCACGGGTACCAGATAGGTGACAACGAGCACCCTGGGATGCCTGCTGTGGTTGGTGTTCCTCCTCCTCAAAGCCACATTCCTCCTCTGACTCCTCTTCCTCAGACTCCTCTTCCAGCGTTGCCGCAGATCCAGCAAGCGATGATAAGGCTGTTTCTGGTGGTGATGGGGACCACAACTCTTCCTCTTCACGCTCATCTACGGCCTGATCCAGCACTCTTCGCAGGGCACGCTCCAGGAAGAAAACATATGGGATGATGTCGCTGATGGTGCCTTCGGTGCGACTGACTAGGTTTGTCACCTCCTCAAAAGGACGCATGAGCCTACAGGCATTGCGCATGAGCGTCCAGTAACGTGGCAAAAAAATACCCAGCTCCGCAGAGGCTGTCCTAGCACCCCGGTCATACAAATACTCGTTGACGGCTTTTTCTTGTTGGAGCAGGCGGTCGAACATTAGGAGTGTTGAATTCCAACGCGTCGGGCTGTCGCAAATCAAGCGCCTCACTGGCATGTTGTTTCGCCGCTGAATATCTGAAAAGTACGCCATGGCCGTGTAGGAACGCCTGAAATGGCCACACACCTTCCTGGCCTGCTTGAGGACGTCCTGTAAGCCTGGGTACTTATGCACAAAGCGTTGTACAATCAGATTCAACACATGTGCCATGCACGGCACATGTGTCAACTTGCCCAAATTCAATGCCGCCAACAAATTGCTTCCGTTGTCACACGCCACTTTGCCGATCTTGGTGCAGGGTCAGCCACTGATCCACCTGTGCGTTCAGGGCGGACAGTAGTGCTGGTCCGGTGTGACTCTCTGCTTTCAGGCAAGTCAACCCCAAGACAGCGTGACACTGTCGTATCCGGCATGTGGAATAGCCCCTGGGGAGCTGGGGGGGGTGCAGTTGGTGTGGAGCAAGACGCAACAACAGAAGAGGACTCAGCCGAGAAGGTTTGCAAAGAGGATGGAGTAGGAGGAGTAGAGGAGGTGGCAGCAGGCCTGCCTGCAAGTCGTGGTGGTGTCACCAACTCCTCTGCAGAGCCACGCATTCCATGCTTGGCAGCCGCCAACAGGTTTACCCAATGTGCAGTGTAAGTGATATACCTGCCTTGACCGTGCTTTGCAGACCAGCTATCAGTGGGCAGATGGACCCTTGCCCCAACACTGTGTGCCAGACATGACATGACTTCCTTTTCCACAATAGAGTACAGGTTGGGGATTGCCTTTTGTGAAAAAAAATTTCGGCCAGGTACCTTCCACTGCGGTGTCCCAATAGCGACAAATTTTTTGAAGGCCTTAGACTCCACCAGCTTGTATAGTAAAAGCTGGCGGGCTAAGAGTTCCGACAAGCCAGCTGTCAGACGCCGGGCAAGGGGGTGACTCTGTGACATTGGCTTCTTACGCTCAAATGTTTCCTTGACAGACACCTGACTGTGGGCAGATGAGCAGGAACTGCTGAAGGTGAGAGGCGGAGTGGCGGGTTGTTGATAGGGGGCAAGGAGGACAGCAGTGGTTGACGTGGCTGAAGATGCTGGACCAGGAGGAGGATGGTGGCTTTGAGTTTGTGTGCTGCTTTTACTCATGTCTTGATCCCATAGGCGTTTGTGATGTGAGACCATGTGCCTTCGCAAAGCAGTTGTACCTAGGTGGGTGTTGGACTTCCCAACGACTCAGTTTCTTTTGGCACAGGTTGCAAATGGCATCGCTGCTAGCAGAGGCAGACACACAAAAAAATGCCACACTGCTGAGCTTTGCAATGACGGCATTCTGGTGGTGGCAACAGCTTGCGTTGATTGGCGTGCTGTCTGGCTGACCCCGGGTGCCGATACATGCTGTCTGACTGTGCCACTAGCTCCTTGCGATGACCTCCCCCTGCTTCCAACTCGTCTCCTCCTCCTCTCTGTCTCCCCATCTGAACTTTCCCCCTCTTCTTCTGCTCTTCGAGCAGGCACCCAGGTGACATCCACGGACACATCGCCATCATCAGCCGCTTCACTTGACAACTCAGCAAAGGCAGCAGTAGCAGGTACAACATCATCATCATCATCACAATGTACGTCCATGTGTATAATGCTGCCTGACTGAGAAATACCCCCGTTATCTACATCCTCTGGCACTAATGGTTGCGCATCACTTATTTCTTCCAACTGATATGTAAATAACTCCTCTGACAGATCAAGTGAAGTGGCTGTGGTGCTAGTGTTGGTGGTGGTGCCGGCGGGCGGGCGAGTGGTAAATTGAGAGGTACCCGAAGCTGAGCTGGAGGAGGATGGTGCATTAAGGTTCCGAGCGGAAGCTGTAGAAGATTGGGTGTCCTGTGTAAGCCAGTCAACTATGTCCTCAGAATTTTTTGAGTTCAGGGTACGTGGCTTCTGAACACTGGGCATTATTCTAGGGCCAAAGGAAATCACAGCACCACGACCACGATGGCCCCTGCGGGGTGGCCTGCCTCTGCCTGTAATTTTTTTTAGATTTGTGGTACTATGCGTGCAAGCTGCTGTGCCACCGTATATATGAGTGGTGGGCACTGCAGTGGGCACAGTACACTCTGTGGACCAGACACTCACTGGCAGGCCAGGCAACTGCAATTATAAAAAAATATATATATTTTTAATTTGCAAGCTACTGCACCACCGTATATATGAGTGGTGGGCACTGCAGTGGGCACAGTACACTCTGTGGACCTGACAGTCACTGGCAGGCCAGGCAACTGCAATTAGAAAAAAATATATATTCTTAATTTGCAAGCTGCTGTGCCACCGTATATATTAGTGGTGGGCACTGCAGTGGGCTCAGTACACTCTGTGGACCTGACAGTCACTGGCAGGCCAGGCAACTGCAATTATAAAAAAATATATATATTCTTAATTTGCAAGCTGCTGTGCCACCGTATATATGAGTGGTGGGCACTGCAGTGGGCACAGTACACTCTGTGGACCTGACAGTCACTGGCAGGCCAGGCAACTGCAATTATAAAAAATATATATTTTTTTCAATTTGCAAGCTGCTGTGCCACCGTATATATGAGTGGTGGGCACTGCAGTGGGCACAGTACACTCTGTGGACCTGACAAAAAAAATATTTTTTAAACTGCAAGGTACTGTGCCACCCGATATGAGTGTGGTGTGCACACACTATAGTCTGTGGTGGGTCTGTGGCCTCTCACACACAGGGGGCAGGAAACTGCACAATAGATATATATATGTATATATATATATATATATATATATATATATATATATATATATATATATAAAAAAATTACTTAAATACCAGCCCTAAAAAGGGCTTTTTGGGGTGCTGTCAGGATGCTGTCCTTACAGCAGGAGTGGACCGAGAACACTATCTATAATCATAGGCGTGCGCACAGGGTGTGCCGGGTGTGCCTAGGCACACCCTAATCACCTAGGGCACATTAGCATTATCGCTCTGTTTGCCAGTGAGGAGATGGGAAAGATCTCCCTCGGACCTGCTCTGCCATAAGAGAAGTGCCACACACTTCTATTTCACTTTGCCAGCAGGGAGAGTAATGTATCGGGGCCATGTACATGTAGGCAAACACATGCATATGTATTTAAACTTTGGGGTGCACACCCTAATGCAATAGGCTGCGCACACCTATGTCTATAATCTAATAAGACTAACAACTGTCCCTATTAACAGCAGCAGCAGCAGCACTCTCCCTGCTCTCACTACTAACACTGCTTCAGAATGATCTAAGATGGATGCTGCCCTTTTTATAGGAGGTGGGAGGGTGTGGGAGGGAGGGTATGCTGATTGGCTGGAATGTGTCTGCTGACTGTGAGGTACAGGGTCAAAGTTTGCCTCAATGATGAAGTATAGGAGGCAGACCGAACATCGCATATGTTCGCCCGCAGCGGCGGACGCGAACAAGCGATGTTCGCCGGGAACTGTCCGCCGGCGAACACTTCAGGACATCTCTACTGTACATATTCGCCAATACACCATGGATCTTCATTTGCAGTCCAAAGTTTTTATTGTAGAGATCACATGCCTGACGAAGCGGTCCTCCGTGGCTCCGAAATATTGCACTTGTTCTTTTGTGATGTGATCTCTACAATAAAAGCTTTGGACTGCAAATGAAGATCCATGGTGTGCTGGCGAATACGTACATTGTGGTGTAAGTTACATTCACAGCTTTATAAATATGCACTATATAGCATGTAATGTAGAAAAAAATTCAAAAAGATATAAAGAAGTTGTGGCACCTTTATGGCTTTATATGCTCTTTTGTTTTCAGTGTGCCTTTAACCAACAATGGCATCTTGATTAGGTGCAACCCTAGAGAGTAATGGCTGAAAGCAGGTCCTATTTTCTTTGGCGGGCCTAGGGTTGCCACCTCATCCCTTTAAACCAGGACACACATTAATTACACAGGTTCTGTGGCTGATTAGGGGGTAATTAAACTTATTCAGTGCCTTCTGTGCATTATCTCAGCCTCATAACCTGTGTAAATAATGTGTCCTGGTTTAAAGGGATGAGGTGGCAACCCTAGTGCATGCAGGACAACTAGAGAGAACACTACTTTTGTACACACATGTACAAAAAGATGTAATTACTGAGTGGTCATATGAAAATTAGGTGCTGATAAATTCATTGAGTCAGCATCTACTATTTAGGAATTTGATGAGGAAGATAGGGACAGAATATGATGTTTGTAATATAACTGCAGTGTGGTATTATCACAACAGGGCTGTACTATATCATAGGACACATTTTTTTTTTCTTCAGTCTCTTGTATATGTTTAATCAATGAGCTTTTTTCATCACCAGTGAGTTGTTTTATGGATTTTTTGTGGCTGCAAAAGTTTTTGCCAAAAATGTAACAATTTGTTCACACTCTATGGCAGTCTTTCTCAACGATTTTAACACAGGGGAACACTTGAAATGGTCTCAAGGAACACTCTGATAATATTTATCATATCCAAAGCTCACAATACATTAGTATAAACAGTAAGTTATGGATATAAGAATAAAAGAATATTCTTACATCTATATTTATTTTTAGATAAAAAAAATAAAAAATGGAATAAGGATTATGGCGTACCTTGCCTATTTGACACTCAGGGTGACTCATTGTCCTTAGTGGTTACCTCAAACACTGTATTGCCGATGTTGTCATGTCATCCCAGAAATTAGGATCTTTCTTATCGTCTTGTATGAAGTGCCGTTGTGCACCTTTTTCAAACAGTCTTTCTTTCATGTTATATTGATGGGGTCGTTGTGCAGAACAAGTAGTACAAGGGAGGATAGTACACGGAGAGATCTCAGCAGGCCAACACAGTCACCTGGGATCCCCATCTGGCCAGCTATACATGTAGGGTATGTACATGTTTAGTATTATACAAATGGTCCTCCATTATCAGCAAAGGTTTTGAGTGTTTTTATAAATTATAAATTATATCTAATATAATTTTTATTCTCATTGCTATTTTACGTACTATGCATATATATATGGATGTTAATATAATTTTAGCTGCACTTTTAGATGCAATTTTATTTAGTCTTGTATACATGTGTTATTGGTTTGATTATGAAAATACAGTACGGTTATCACATGGGTACCATGAATCCACCCTGCTAGGGCTTAAATGGCAGTGCAACAAGAGGGAGGGGCTCCTAAGACCTCAAGGATGATGTTTGAGCAATATACTGCTATTTAAACTTGTGAGTAGGTCATGACACAGTGGCTCTGAGGAAGAGGCTAAGCCTCGAAACACGTCAGCCGTCATCTCAACAGGACTATGGACATGGACTATTCCTGACACTCAAGCGATTGAGTTTGATATGATCATTTTTAACTTCTGTTTGTGAGTAGCCATTTTTATGATTTATTAATAAAGCCATACTATTGAGGATAATGCGCTAGGTCGGTGCGCCCTTTTTTGTTTTCTTTTGTTTTAAAAAACTGTATCAGGGGCAGGTAGAACATTAGTCCTTTTCACTGATATTGGACCTCTATGGTCTCTGTGTGTCATACGTGTGTTCATATGTCTTGGAGTGGGTGAACTGAGAGGGTTCACCATAGGAGAAATTTGGGTCATTCTTAGTGTCTTCAATTATTTTGATGAACTCGCAGAAGTAGGAAAAAGGTGCAAAGACAACTTGATGTTTTTCCTTATACTTTTATCCAAGCGCTGCCCATTATTCTTGAATGCCATATGGTAGCTTGAGAACAATAGGGTTGATGCCACGAGGAGTGTCAAGATAACTGAGACCAGGTGAGTTGATGTCAGCCTTAGCAAGTTGAAGCTCTAATAGAACATCGCTGAGTTCTTGAAACTTTAGATTGTCTTTAGAAGAAATCTTTGGGAAGCTTTGCAACCTTTTAAATAAGGCATCTTCAAAGGCCTCTGGTCTGCCAAAGGTACGTTCAAGTCTGTGCCAAGCAGCATTAAGGCCTGCAGCAGGGTTGTCAATATAAACTGCTTTGAGCCTCTTGATGCGTTCAGTAGACTGGGGACCTAGCCATCTGATGAGCAGATCTAATTCCTCTGTGGCATTGATGTCTAGGTCATTGTGGCATTGAAGGTGGATTTCCAGCCTCTGTAATTTTCAGGCTTGTCATCAAACTTGGTGAAGCCTGTCTTATCGAGCTCTCTGTGGAGCATGTATTTAGTAAACTGTGACATGTCTGTGTTTTCAGACTTTGGGTGCATGACTGCAGGTGGAACAGAGTTAGTTGCGATGGCTGGTGCATTAACGTTGAGTGACTTGGAAACATATGTCAGAGCTAGGGCTTTCAATGCTAGAACTGGCTTAAAGTTTATTGACATGTTAGTTTGTAGCTGTGGAATAGTGCGCTTGCTAGGAGCTACTTGGTTAGTGCCAAAGTAAGGTGGACAGTCTATTATATGCATGCCAGTGTCTGCTGCTTGCTGAGATGCTGCAGTATGATATACTGGAAGATAAAAAGGCAAATTGTCTTGAGGTACAGTAGTTGCAGAGAAGAGAGTTTGATTGGGTGCTTTGGCTGCTGTGACAGGGAATTGACATTCTGGAGAGGTATGTGAAGAATCTGATGCATAAGATACAACTGAGTGTCTGCAATTGTTGTCTCTTTCGCTTTCACTAGCAGCTTGTTCTAAGACCCTTAACCTTGCCATGGCTGTGGCATGCTCACACTGTTTTTCCAAAACTTCAATTTCTGCTTTCTGGCGTGCAGCTTCAGTTTCCTTCTTTGCTTTCTGGCATGCAGCTTCAGCTTTCCTTTCTGTTTTCTTTTGGGTGAAAGCTGCCTGAATTTAAGAAGCTTCAGCATCAGCACATGCTTTATGAGCTGCTGACTGAGTCTAGAAGATCTTGAATGTAGGGATTTTGAAGATCTTGTGGAGCTTTTTTGTAGATGTAGAGCGATAAGATCTGGATTCATGGAGCTGTGTAATTCTTAGTTCTGCCTTTGTTGTTTGCACCCCTAAATTGTCTCTTTCAAGATTGGGCTCCTCAAATCCCCTTAATTCTTCCAATGACCCTTGGGTGTTGTACCGCTTTAAGAGATCAGTATATTTAACACACAATCTTTGATAACTCTTATAAGCATCATTCAATTGCTTGATAGCGCCCTCTGATTGTAATGGCTCATGAGATTGTTGGGAGAGAGCAGACATGCATTTAACAGTATTAGACCATAAGTCATTGATATTAAACAGCAGTTATTCCTTGTTAGCTTTAAGATTTTCTTGCAGTTTCCATGTTGGTTTGGTTAAGCGTTTTTCTCTTTTGTTTGGTTCAGGGTTTAATTCCTGATCTGGAAGGAGTTTTGATTCTGGTTGTGTATTCGTTTCCCCAGATTGTATATTGCTTTGAAACATTGTGGCTAACAAGGAAAAGCCATGTGCTAATGTATACAGAGGCAATGTATAAACTGTTTTTATGGCACAGTTTAATGAACATGCACAGCAGTAATATCATCCTGACACTGATGGGTGTTATGCTGAGATTTGCTTGCAGGCACATACTGACTTGTGTAGTAATGGCTGCACTGTCTGCTAGCTGCTATTTCCAGTGTCCATATAAAATCTCACTGTGTATCCAGAGCTAGCAAGGATCCTATGAAAGACATTTCACTGATCATTCTAATGATCTTTTGACTGTTATGCATCTCCAGTCTAATCTTTGAAAGTGTGATCTCTGTAACTTAAAGTTGTGATGAGATAGTGATAACCCACAATCTTAGCTGAATTACCAAGCAGTGACTCGATCAAGACAACACCTTGAAGATCTTGTGAAGTTTAATCCATAAACTGTGAGGATCTTACAACAATGAACATTGGATAGGTCAAAAGATCATAATGTGATCCACTCCATGAAACGTGAGGCTGAGATGCATTACTGGGAAAAAATGAACAAAGGGGTGGAGCTATCTATACACGATAAACTGAGCTAAGGGGAGGGGAGGATTTAGGGGCAGGAGAATACATATAACATTTAGAGGGATATCTCAAAGTATGTGAAACATGACACAGGACTTCTCTATAAAATATTAATTCAGGAATAATAATAAAATAAAACAAATTATAATAATATTTAATAATATTGGCCAGAGAAGAAAAAGTGTAAAATGCAGTGCTCCCTCAGATTGGTGTTAAGTGGAAAATTGACCCCTAACATTGATGGCCAGTGGAGAATTTTCACCTTACAACACCTTTAGTACACTGGTGGTCAGCGAGATGAATGAGACTCTTTCAGATAGCTAAAAAGATCATTGGTGTCCATGGTTGCTTTTCCGAGAGGCAGAAATTGCTCATTGTTTGAGGAGCGACTAACAACCTCTGGAGGAGCCCTAGGTGAAAAAGGCTGCTTTAAAGGCTTTTAAGGCAGATTGTGGTAAATACTATATTGAGTTTAATGCTAAAAAGGTCATTTTTGAAAATAGTTTTTTTTGCAAACAAAATTCAGATTCTAAATTGATGGACTGCTTATGCAATTTTTGCCCTTGACTGCATGCTGATTTAGTTTTGATAATGATGAATAAAAACAATATAAGGGTCCTTTCACATGATGCGCCATCCGTTCTCTGCTCAGCGGGGGATCAATCTGCCGATCCCGGCTGAGCAGGCAGGTGACAGCTCCGCCTGCGCTCTGTGTGCGGAGACGGAGCAGTCAGATCCCCGCTGTCCTCCATGGGGGAATCAGATGAGAACGGACCACCTGTCCGGTCTCATCTAATCCCATCCGATCTGCTGGACGGATGGAAAATACGGATCGGAATCCGATAGCAGCGGGTGTCTGCGGACATGTCTCCGCTGACTTATATGGATGCATGTAGAATCTGATCAGGTCCGCCTAAAAAACTGACAGGCGGATCTGATTGGATCGTTCGTGTGAAAGGACCCTAACAAATATGTCCACCAATGTGGTTTTTTAAAATGACATCATTTACGGACACCAGTATTTCTCTTAGCCTCTTTTCCAACATATACATTATCTTTACATGGAAAAGGGGGCTGGAAGGTCAGATGACTACAGAGGTTACTCAAACTTGCCACAGCAATCTCTAGATAACTGTGTACAGTTGTAGACATCCCTTAATCATGAACAGTTGCAGCATTGTGTGATATTGACTGCAGATCTCTTTGAGGCTTCATTTCTTCTGTGCTGACTTTGTCAATTAGAGGCAGAGGTTGGTCCTTACTGGTGGGGTGCACCTTTGAAGCATTAAGGAGGATTTTTTTGTGACTGATCATTACAATAGTTCTTGATATACCTGTCCTACTAAATTTGTAAAAGAAAAGAAAAAAAAATTCCAAGGCAGGTATAGAAAACCTGGAATCCTTATATTTCCCTCTTTAAAGATGTTAAACAATTCGTTTTGGCTGTTAATTTAATTGATGAAATCATCTAACATCTCACTGTGTGGTACCCAAAGCAGGATACAGGCATTCTGATGTGTAAAGCAGGTTAGCATGATCCAGTGCTCAGGGATAAAACAGGTGCTGTACGTGTGGGTGGTCAGAGGAAGGAGCAGACTTGGTAGGCTGTCAATTATCAGCATTAGCCTTGAAGTCCTAATTAGCTATGTTTGTGCAGTGTCTCAATTACTTCCAGTTCTACTCCTGGCTGTTACAAAAAGATTGTGGGCCACTTCTGGCAGGAACCTGGGCTTTAATGCACACAGATAAAGACGACATTTCCTAATGACTAATATCTTTCTCATTGGGCTCCAGTTTACTCACATGGGAATCCTATCATTTTGTAATTCCTGCTGTTCACTTTTCCTGCTTTTAAGATCAAACAGAGAAAGTCTTCATCCGGCTTCACTTGTGCATAAAGTACTGCAATATAAAACCGTTGAATCTTTTAGAATTAACTGTTTCGCACCATCAATTTTATCAGTACTTGACCCAGCTGGTAATTATCTTACCACTAGAGAACTCATGGGTTGAAAACTGTGTTGTATATAAATGTCATAACATTTTTTTTAAAGGTAATGTACTGTATAATCTTGATTTGTATCATATATTCTTGTAAATTTTTTGTTTTATATAGAAATGCAGAAAATGTCAGCTTAAAGTTTATTTAAAGCCACAAATTCGGGCTAGAGTGGGGCAGGATTAAACCCTTTATCAGGTTTCAATTGACTTCTGTGTCCCCAATAGGGAGATTCATCCTCTCAAAGATCACAACAGAGACTGTAAAATCAGACTTTATTGGTTACTAGCAATTGGAAGATTTCCTCTATTGTGAAATTTGAGGATTCATTTCTCCACAATGCCTCTAGCTAAAAATGTTAATGGCAAATTGTTTTTTAGTGTTTTTATTGCTTGCTCAGAAAATATAAATATGGGCAAAGGTCCAATTTATTGTAAATACTCTTATCAATGCACCCTAATTTTTAAAAAATATTTTAATATACATAGGTTGTGGCGGAACGCCAGGGCCCGATCCCAAATGTGACCTTTGTGACCCTGGTAGTTCAACCACTGGACTGTCTGTAGTTTTTTTTATTTTTGTTATCTTATTTTTTTAATATTTTTTTTACCATTTTATTTTGTTTTTATTTTTGTTACAATATTATTTTTTTACAAGTTTTTATGAACCCGTTGGGGAAACAGGAAAAGGAGATTGAGGACATTGCCCTCGATCTCCATCTCTGCAGCCTCAGCTGTACAGAATAAATGGACAGGAATAGCTCTGTACAGAGCTCCTCGTTCACTCACAAACCTATCACTGACACTATTCATTCAGACAAAGAAGGGGCCAGTAAATGACACATTTACCAACACCTTTCCTGCTCTCCAGCCTGACAGATTCCCCCAAGGAAGGGGGAGCCCAGCAGAGCTGCGAGGGGTGAGGGTGGGGGAGAGCACAGGGGGGCTGGGAGAGGGGACAGGGGCTTGGAGGGAGTATTAAGAAGCTGGATAGGAGGGGCGGCAGGGGCGGCCTCATATGAAGGAACTTATCCACTCCCTCCTGCAGCTGCTGAATGCCTGTGGGAGGAAGAGGAGGAGAAGAAGGAATTCAGCAGCTGTAGGAGGGAGGAGATTGGTTCCTCTATATGCCGCAACCCCTCCTATCCAGGTGTACAGGGGGCCACGTGGGCCACTCTGGAGCATGGGGCGGGGTCATAATTGCGACCCCTGCAATCACTGTAGGTTTGCCCCTGCCCAGATAACAAGGATAACTTAAATGGTAAGTCTGTTAACTTGCTGTACATTTTTATTGGCAAGTTGTACACTTTGCAGTGCACTTGAAGCACACGTTCTAGTTGACACTTTTCCAATAAGTAGCAAATTTGTGTGGCAAGTCTCTAGCAAGAGCAAAGTTGCAGTGGTGAGTCTACAGAAAAAAATTCTGCAAGTCTACAGCATGACAACTCAGTCACAGTGACCCCTGTGGTGGGATGACTATTGCACAACATAAATGAACCAGAACTTGCAGCAGACTTGCAGAATGTTTGCAAAGAAAGTTGATCTGAAATGATGCAATACGGACTTGCTGCAATTGTGCAACAAACATGTGAAGCCTGGCAAGTCTAGCAAAAGCTTAGCAAATCATCTTCAAACTTGCAGCACAATTGCTTGCTATCTGGGTGCTTGGAGCATCCAGGACCTATCCAACTAAATAGGCAGGCTGAGCTTCCTGCTTTGCAAGTGTAACACAAAGGTTGTGGTTTACTGTTGCTTGTCACAATGCATCACTGAAAGTAATGTGCACTACCTTTATATCTATTTTAACTGTTGGTAAGCAGAGTACTGAATCGTTTAGTACTCCCCATAGCAGTTAATCAGAAATCACATACAAGTAGAAATATGGAAGTCATATCAAAAAATATTTAAAATTATGCACTGAAGGATTAGATAAAATTATGCAGTCAAAAAATACACTGTACTTTCAATAAAATAGGCAATAAAATAAAAAACAGCAGTTAAAAAATGCTTAACTGGATAGCAAACTGGTCTTACATTCAAAGTCAAGAATAAACATTTGTAGGACAAAAGTCTTTCTTAAATGAAGAATTACACTTGACTATGCTCCCCAATAAAGCTGAAAGTAGCTTGTTTGTTTAAAGTACGAGGCAGTTATGTTAATCCTTGCCCTGTTTGTATTTCTTTAGAATAGCGTTAAAGAGGTGCACACTATAGAAATTTCTTATAGTGTGTAAGGGGAGGATCAGGTCTTTGAAGGTTTCGTTTGGTAAGCACTGTGGACAGATGGAACCCGTTTTGAGAATGAAAGATCTGTTTCTGCTATTTATGATAATTAGCGCAAAGTCATTTTTAGAAGCTTTGGAGTAGATTGTGTAATGAAGCTATGTTAAATGTATTGTCCTTGCTAGTCTATGAAAGTCTCAGCTCCATTGAGAGCCAGTATCCAGCACCATGGAAGAAGACAATAAGCTGGGCTCAATGTTGATAGCAAGGGAACGCCTCACCTTGTTCTCCAGGCACATCTTTTCAGGGACAGATTTTCTGGGCTGTAAAGCTCAGTGATCATTCAGTCAGGTAAAGAAGCCTGCAGTCTTTTTCACAGCAATATGAGGCATATGGATAATTATTTTTAATTATAAAGCATACACATTGAGCGAATGGAAAGAAATATATCCGATCTTGAATATCTATACTAGAGTATGAGATGTAATTGTAAATGGTGTTGCATAATAGTAGCTAACTTGATTGTGCTGTAATATCTATTTTACAATCAGTAAACTTTGATGATGTATCTGAATATAGATAAGTGATGCTTTACAACTTGCATTTTGGGCAATATGATCTTTTTGCTGATATGCCGAATGAAGTGAAATTTATTTGCTTGTGTCCAATGACTTACTGCATTGTCAGTAACATTATAGCTAGAATGTGGCATTCAATTGTTCTTTATTTTAATGATACAATTTCCCTCACCTACATCCTCTCTAGGAGCTAACAAGCCGCCGCTGCAATGACTAGCACCACTCTACCATTAACATTTAAAAATGAAATAATTATTATCCCAAAAGTGGTCATAGTACAAAATGTGGTTGCTCTAACTAGTATACACTGCAACCTAGGGATTGTCAGAATAGTAATCAGTTTAAGCTCAGTGGCTTGAATTCTAGTTGTCTGTTAGTGAAAAAAAAGCAAGACTTGTAACCTCCTAGCAGTGTCTGTCAAATTATCTTGATGCTTTTGCAATAAATCTACAAAAAAATATATAGCCTTTTCAATGCCAAATGTGATTAATTATGTAACAGGTAATTAGAAAGACAGATACATCCATTGCATAGGAAAAAAATGTTTTTTTAGGCAGAAAAGGTCAGATGTCCTTGATCACCATGGGACAGGCAATGTTGAATAAAAAAAAACATCCTAACACCCTTAAATGTCCTTATTTAAAATAATCAGAATCTCTGTCTTTTTCAGTTCACCAAAACTGCTACTAAGTAATCTGGGGAGTGGGTGTGGGTTTGTTTTAATATTTAAAGCAGAACGTTACTCTCCTAACATTAACTATTTTTAATCCTAATGCTGCTAGCATTAGTAAATAGATAAGAAAGTATAAAATATTTACTTGATTTATTTTATTTTATTTTATTTTGTCATATTATGTCATACATTCAAGGAGTCTCCATGGGCTTTTTTTTCTTTCCTTTGGAGGAAGAGAGGAGGGTCTTTCTCAGCAAAGCACACTCTCCTGCCTTCATGCCTGAGTTAAGAGCTGGTGGATTCCAGAAAGTAAATGCTACATTAATTATTTGCCCTTTTGCAAGATAACCACAATTAGAAAAGTTGGTGGTGGTTTAACCACTTAAGCCCCGGAAGATTTTACCCCCATTCCGACCAGGGGGTATTTTGCGATTCGGCACTGCGTGAATTTAACGCACAATTGCGCGGTCGTGCGACGCTGTACCTAAACGAATTTGACGTCCTTTTTTTCCCACAAACAGAGCTTTCTTTTGGTGGTATTTGATCACCTGTGCGATTTTTTGATCACGCGCTATAAACAAAAAAAGAGCGTCAATTTTGCAAAAATAGCAATATTTTTCACATTTTTTTATATGAAATTCCCCCCAAAAAAAATGTAAAAATCAAAATTTTTAAAAATTTTCGGCCAATTTGTTTTATGCTACCTATGTTTGGTAAAAAAAATCGCAAAAAGCGTATTTTGATTGGTTTGCGCAAAAGTTATCGCGTTTACTAACAAAGGGAAAGATTTTTGTCATTTTTGTTGTTTTTTTTTTTAACGCGTAATGGCGGCGATCTGCGATTTTTTTTGCGGTACTGCGACATTGCGGCGGACAGATCGGACCCTTGACTGACATTTTTGACACTTTTGGGGTTACCAGTGACATTTCTACAGTAATCAGTGCTATACATATGCACTGTTACTGTAAAAATACACTGGTAGTGAAGGGGTTAACTTTATTTGGAAGGGAGGGGCTGTGTGTGTCCCTAGGGGCGTGGTTTCTACTGTGATTGGCTGTGGCTCTAGCTGTAAGGACACTGATCAACGGATCTACATACCAGATCCGTTTTATCAGTGTCTTTGCAGCGAGGAGAATGACAGGCAGTTTGTTTACACAAGCTGCCTGACATTCTCCCTCTCCCCCGCCGATCGCCGAGTGGCCGGCGGACATCGGGTCCGCTGGTCACACGCGCGGGGGGGTCCGTGACCACGCGGGAGCGGGAGCGCGCCTCCGGGGGCGCGCGCTCGCTCCCTAGACCCTCACAAGCAAGCAACGTAGCCCTACGTTAGTTTGCCTGTGAGGGGCTGACCGCCGACGTAGATAGTCGTGCGGCGGTCGGCAAGTGGTTAAAGTGATTATTCAACAAAATAAAGCATGGAGACATGGATGGATGGGGGAATTTGCTTAGAATAGTACAAAATAATTAAAATGCATTTTCAGTTACCTTACTTTAATGCCAGGTCTTTCTTGACTTAAAAACCCCCAAAAGTTTACTTAACCAGGAAAAGCCTGCTTTCATTTTCAGTGCCATTGCAGAATAGTTCTCTTTCAGATATTAATATAGTCATACTTGACCCCGAGATTGTGGCAGATTCCCAAAGTCTGGTCTCCTATTTACCTTATTCACTAAATGTTAACTATTGCAGCTTAATTTTAATCATATAACCCAGTAACAGTTTTAGATTGTAAGCTCTAACGAGCAGGGCCTTCTGGTTCCTCCTGTATTAATTGTATTGTAATTGTACTGTCTGTTCTCATGTTGTAAAGTGCTGCGCAAACTGTTGGCGCTAAATAAGTCTTGTATAAAAATAATAATAATAAAAAGAGTAGTGGAAACGCACAGCAAAAAATATAATTAAAATAAAGTGTATAATCAAAAAACACCAAATGCACACACCCCGTGTAACAGGTGAAAATTAACAATAAACTAATAATTGAGTAAATCAATGTGCAATAGGGGAAAAATCTCAATAAATCAATAAATGCACAAAATAAATTAATATTCAAAATGTGATCGCAATAATGTGACCATATCATCTAATTACATGCATATATAATTAGTCCACAATCCATTTCTTGTGCTTCAAAACTAATGATGAATGGTGAATCTGAAAAAAATATAATTGCCTACTTAAAATAAGCTCAATCCAGGTCCAAAAACATTGGATCAAACTCGTAGAATGCAGAATCCAGCAATACTATGTGGACATTGTTATATAAGAGTTTTGATACACAGACTGCAGGTCGAGCCACACCAAAGAGGCAGCGGGAGATTAGGGAAGTTAACAAATGGCTGAGAAGCTGGTGTAGTAGGGAGGGTTTCGGGTTCCTGGAGAACTGGGCCGACTTATCAGGCGGCCACAGGCTCTTTGGTAGGGACGGATTGCACCTAAATGGGGAGGGTGCAGCCGTACTGGGTGAGAAGATGGCCATAAAGTTAGAGGGGCTTTTAAAATAGGTGATGGGGGGGAGGGTACAGATGTAGAATTAGCCAGTGGAGAGCAAGATTCAGAGGGCACAAATGGGGACAAAAAAGAGGGCACAAATGAGGATAGCGGTAGGGTGTTCAGAGCTCCTAAACCCAAGGTGGGTATGGGGAAAAATCACAAGAGCAGCCTAAAAACATCAAATGAGGATATATGTAACCGGTCAAAATTACGAGGTTTGTATACCAATGCCAGAAGCCTGGCCAACAAGATGGGAGAGCTGGAGCTGCTGATGTTTGAGGAGGACTTAGATTTTGTGGGGATAACAGAGACGTGGTTCGACAGCTCTCATGACTGCATGGCGACCATTCAGGGGTATTCCCTTTATCGCAGAGATAGAGAAGGTAAAAAAGGGGGAGGGGTATGTCCGTATATTAAGAACAGTGTACAGGTAAATATGAGGGATGATGTTAATAATGGAGCTATGGACGAGGTAGAATCCGTATGGGTAGAACTTCAAAGGGAAGGCACTGGGGGGGAAGGTAATATTGGGCGTATGCTATAGGCCCCCCAACCAGAGGGAGGAGGGGGAGGCGGTCCTCCTTTTACAGATAGGATTGGCAGCAAAGTTGGGAAATGTCATTATAATGGGGGACTTTAATTATCCAGATATAGACTGGGCAGAAGGAACCGCGCATTCAGCCAAGGCTCGGCAGTTCCTAAATGTTTTGCAGGATAATTTCATGGGTCAGATGGTGAATGCACTGACAAGAAACAACGCGGTACTTGACCTACTGATTACCAACAATACAGACCTGCTAACGGATATAGAAATACGGGGCAACTTAGGAAACAGTGACCATAGGTCAATTAGTTTCAGTATTAATCATAGTAATAGGAAACATAAGGGTAATATAAGAACACTGAATTTCAAAAGAGCCAATTTCCCAAAACTGCACTCTCTGCTAGAAAATATCAAATGGGATAGAACCCTGGGAACAAAGAACACAGAGGAAAAATGGGAGTGCTGCAAGAGCATACTTAACAAAGGGATTGGCCAGTGCATTCCAAAGGTAAATAAATTTAAAAGAGCAAAACGAAACCCTGGGGGGCTAAACTCCAACATAAAAATGCATATAAAGGGGTCATTGGCAGCATTCAAGCATTACAAAGAGTGTAATAAGAAATGTAAAGATGAAATCAAGGTGGCTAAAATAGAACACGAGAGACATATTGCGGAAGAGAGTAAAAAGAACCCCAAGAAATTCTTTAAGTATATAAACAGTAAGAAAGCGAGGCCAGAACACATTGGCCCCATAAAAGGCGACAAAGGAGATTTGGCCACAGAGGACAGAAAAAAGGCGGTAGTGTTAAATAATTTCTTCTCTTCAGTCTTCACAAAAGAATTGGGGGGCTACACTAACCCAGCTTGTAAGGCCAAACTAAATAACCCCCCTTTAGGAAGTACTGCCATGGCTAACAGAAGATAAACTTAGAACTAAACTAGAGAAACTTAACATAAATAAATCATCGGGACCGGGTGGCTTGCACTCGAGGGTTCTTAAAGAGCTCAGCCAGGTGATTGCCAGACCATTATTCTTGATCTTTAAGGATAGTTAACAGACAGGTATGGTGCCAGCTGATTGGAAAAAAGCCAATATTTAAAAAAGGGCCGAGATATATCCCGGGTAACTATAGGCCGGTCAGCCTAACATCAGTAGTCTGCAAGATTTTGGAGGGGATGTTAAGGGACCACATACAAGACTTTAGTAATGAAAATGGTATTATTAGTAGTAATCAGCATGGATTCATGAAAAAACGTTCTTGCCAAACCAATCTATTAACCTTTTATGATGAAGTGAGCTGCCACCTAGATAAAGGTAAGCCTGTGGATGTGGTGTATCTGGACTTTGCAAAGACCTTTGACACCGTTCCCCACAAACGCTTACTGTTCAAACTAAGGAAGGTAGGTATGGACCATAAGATGAGTACCTGGATAGAGAACTGGCTCCAGGGGAGAGAGCAAAGTGTGGTGATTAATGGGGAGTACTCGGATTGGGCGGGTGTGGAAAGTGGGGTCCCCCAAGGTTCTGTCCTGGGGCCAATTCTGTTTAATATATTCATAAATGATCTAGAGGAGGGGATATCTAGTACAATCTTAGTATTTGCGGATGATACTAAACTAAGCATGCCAATATGTTCTATGCAGGATGTGGAAACCTTACAAGTGGACCTGAACAAAATAATGGGGTGGGCAACCACATGGCAGATGAGGTTTAATGTTGAAAAATGTAAAGTAATGCACTTAGGTGCCAGAAACCAGAAAGCAAGCTACTCACTGGGGGGGGGGGGGGGAACCTCTGGGTGAGTCTAGGATGGAAAAGGACCTGGGGGTACTGGTAGACAACAGGCTTCGCAGTGACATGCAATGCCTAGCCGCTGCAAGCAAAGCGAACAGAATACTGGGATGTATAAAAAAGGGGATTCACTCCAGAAATAAAGAGATTATTCTCCCACTCTACAAGACTCTGGTCCGGCCACATCTGGAGTATGCTGTCCAGTTCTGGGCACCGGTCCTCAGGAAGGATGTGCTGGAACTGGAGAGAGTCCAGAGAATAATTAGGGGAATGGAGGACATCAGCTATGAGGAAAGACTACAAGCACTGAACTTATTCCCTCTGGAGAAGAGACGATTGAGGGGGGATATGATATCAATGTACAAATACTGTACTGGCGACCCTAGCATAAGGAACAAACTATTCAGAGAAAGGGAATACAATAAGACACGTGGCCACTCACTAAAACTAGAGGAAAGGCGGTTTAACCTTAAAATACGTAGAAGGTTATTCACTGTAAGAGCAGTAAGGATGTGGAATTCTCTTCCGCAAACAGTTGTATCAGCAGGGAGCATCGATAGTTTCAAAAAACTATTAGATTGGCACCTTAAAGACCACAACATACAGGGGTATACAATGTACGGTTAACAACAAACACAGGCACACATCATAGGTTGAACTGGATGGACTGATGTCTTTTTTCGACCTCACAAACTATGTAACTATGTAGCCCAATTTAGGCCAAATGTCAAATGTATTAAAATGCAAAACATCAAACATCCAAAAACACTATTTATGTGGAAATGTAATTAATTGAACCTGAAGGTATCAAATATAAGAACCTGACAAACTTTCTTTCACAATGACTAATATATTCTTTAAATTTATATACATTCAACATAAAAATTAGTCTTTCAGCAAATTTGTATGGATTGTGACCAAGCTATTAGTATTGGATCCTAAATTAAAGAGGTCACTTTTACTAGTAGCATTGTTTTTGTCAGCAGGAATGTAACAGCTCAATTATTGCCCAAAATGTATAGTCTTCTAAAGAGAGGTTAATGATTTTGCAAGCTGTCACTGGATTCCTTTTATCTTAATCAAGTTATAATATCAGGCCTGCATTTAGGAGCCCACTTACTTTATTCAATGAGGAAAATTTGCAGACAAATTTCTATCAGCAGGACATGAGAGTTTTCCTGCGATGCTGCATAAAGAATATCAACAACCTCTCTCCATCTCCCATGCTGAGAGTTCACTGCAGCCCAGCACCATGCTGTTTCTCTACACTGCCACAAGCCTGGGAATCACAAGACAGCCCTTTGAATTAGGAGTCAATTATTTGTCTTGAGATAATAAATGAAATACAAGAGCACAATGTAGCTATCTGTCTTGGGTTGATACTGTTGCTTCTAAAGTGACAAGCTTCTCAATCACTTTGTATAATGCCCATTGCCAGCTCTTAGAAAGGACTCAATGGTTTTGGTAGAGCTAAGTCCAGAATAGTCTTAAAGGCTAAGTCCAGGTTTTAAATCATCAGGTTGATTTACTAAAGCCAAATAGACTGTTCACTTTGCGAGGAAAATTTCTCTTAGCTTAGTGAATGTGGTGAAAATTAACTTTGCAAAGAATACTCAATCATGTGGAAGGAGAATACAAAAAATGCTATAATGCTTGCACATGGCTGGATGATCAAAGTCAGCAGAACTTACCTTATTTATTAAGCTAAGAGAAAAAAAAAACTTGCAAAGTGATCAGCCTTTTTCCATTTGGTAAACCATATACCCTGTATTTTATATTACACCCATATTTAGCATGCAACATGAAGCATGGTTGTATGCACATTGATCATGGGAATCATTTTGGTGCATTTACAAGGATTTGTTTAGAAAAGGTGGACAATTGCCTAATTAAGTTATAGAAAAGGATAACTGTTACAAAGTTATCCTATGTGATACTTTTAATCAACTTATATTACCACACAGGCTAGTTTTATAAAGTACAGTTCCCAGGGCCAAAATTACGCTCATCCACACATTACCAACTACTCAGTCCCCGGACTAGGGTTCCCACTTCATCCTTTAAACCCGAACACATATGAATTACACAGATTCTGAGGCTAATTTAATTCAGATGGGGCACCAAGCAAGTGAGTTTAATTACCACCTTCATCAGCCACAGAACCTGTGCATTTCATGTGTTCGGTTTAAAAAGGGATGAGGTGGCAACCCTACTCCAGACGTCAGCGATAGGTTTAGAATTGAAATAACAGCATTGTCCTGATTTGAGTGAAGACTATAAATCCCAACAGAGTACTAAGACAGGATAATACAGTTTTAGAAGGTGTATATAGATAAGTATAGTGATAGAGGTGTGAAGATATGATTTGTGGTGATAAGGGTAGTCCGTGCTTGGAATACAGCTGTAAAAATTGCTGACTCCATAATTTCTGGCATGGAAAAAAAAAAAAAAACGAAAAGTTCACTTATCCTTTCACTGCCACATATCATAATGGTAAATAGATCTCCTTTTTAATGATACAATTCCTCCTAATTTAGGGTGATAGAAATGGTTCTGAAGTGAATTTAAAGTTCCAGTTCCAGTTACATTACCATAAACGTTTCTAAAGATAGTTTAGATGGTCAATGGCAGCTGAAGTTTTCAGACAGCTTAGATTCAAAGAAATGGCTAGTCTAACTGATCTTGTAAAGTAGCAATGTACACAAAAATCTATTTCAGTGTTACAAGCTGAAGAATTGCTGGGTGCTAACACTCTTATTTTATTAATCCGGAAAATGATTTGTATATAGGTTTTGCAGCCATTAGAAACAAAAGCTCAGGTAGGTATCTTAGTGTGAGGGTGACCTTTCACACGAGCAGACGCACATGCCGATTACAATGGATAAAGCACAATGCAGGCTGAAGCTGGTCAGTGCAGTGACCCTGCCAGCAACAGCTACCTGCTGCTCAGCACAATGACATAGTTCCACAGTCTGCTTTCCGAGATAAAAAAGAAGGACCAATATAATAATGGGATCTCTACTGCTGCTCTCTTCATACAGCTGACTCAACCCCTTTTAGAGTAAAAAGCTCCTCGATAATAAAGAAATAACAGACCAGGAATAATGGCCTTTAGAAGACATCTTAACATAGTGATGAAAAAATGTCAACATCTGTGGATCTTTCTCTACAAACAAATGGGACCTCTAATGAATACGCTCTGCCCGAAGAATTCAAAGAACGGGTGCATTTTTTTCTGGTTTGTCTGCCCTCTGCTGTTGTAGCACTTGAACCAAAAACTAATGTTCGCCCATTGGTCTATTAGGAAATCAATGGTGGAATGAATGGATTATTAAGAAATCTTGCTTCAAAAGTTCAGGAAGACACATGACTAGTGAGACAAGGCGGGCGGCACACAGATGTCAGGGAAAAGAGCTGTTTGCTGAAACAGGACATACATTGTATCTAGACTTCCTAACTGATCTCAGAGCTCAGCAGTAAGGCTGAAGTAGGTGTAATCCTCTTAAAAACCGTGTTTTTACAAAATAAGCAGATATAATGTGAGTGTAAGACTCACTTTGTTATAATGTCTTTGATTCTGAGGCACAGATGTTCAGTAGTATTGTGATTTAGAGAAATCCTAATGCAGGAGATGTGTTAAAATAATTTGTAAAAAATTGGCATGTTTCAACCTAAGCCCCCTTTTCTTTGTGATGTACAAAGTTATGCAGACTTTTGCTTTTCCTTACATGGGGAGGCTTTGTTGGACAAAACCATTTAGGACCCGCATTCCTCCCAAGTCTATTAGAGGTATGCCCCTTAAATGCCGACCATCAAATTACATGTTTTGCTAATCCCGGAATGACTTTAAATGTCTTTAAAAGAACAGAACAATATATTCAGACATGGTAGAGTTCAAGCCTTCTTAAATAGGACATAATGAAAAATGCCACAGATACGCTAAAACCTCATTGCTTAGTATTCTGGGAAAATTGTAAGCCAGTAATGATTTATATGAGTCTATAGAAGGAATATTAAATACAGAAATGTTTATTGAAATAATGATATAGGCCCCATTTTGCACTTGCATGTTCAACAGACCAAAAAAAAAAATGGAAAATGTGTTAGTTGCAAAAACATGGAGAATGTTGCTAATACTGAAACTCAATAATAAGTGTGAATTACAGAAACATCCGTCTTGCTCTGGATTACTGCCACTGAAATAACTAGTGGTTACTTAATACCCCACTTTTGTGACTGTTGTGCTTTTTATTCATTGAAGGTCAGGAAAAATGTTTAACTACTTCAATACCGGGTACTTTTATCCCATTCCTGCTCAGGCCAGTTTTCAGCTTTCAGCGCTGTCACACCTTGAATGACAATTGCGCAGTCATGCAACACTGCACCCAAACTAAATTTTTATAATTTTGTTAACACAGCTAGAGCTTTTTTTTTTTTTATGGTATTTAATCACCACTAGATTTTTTATTTTTTTGAAAAATAAACAAGAAAATACTGAAAATTTTGCAAATAAAACGTGTTTTTCTTTGCTTCTGTTATAAAATTTTGCAAATAAATAATCGCTCTTCATAAATTTAGGCCAAAATGTATTCTGCTATATTTCTTTTGTGTAAATAACCCAAATCCGTGTATTTTATTTCGTCTGTAGAAAAGTTATAGAGTCCGCAAACTATGGTATGTATCTGAAAATCGATCAATTCTGATGTACTGAGGGCCTATCTCGTTTCTTGAGGTCCAAAAATGTCAGGACAGTACAAATATCCCCAAAATTACCCCTTTTTTAGAAAGTAGACAGTCCAAGGTATTTAGTACGAGGCATGGCAAGCTTTTTGATGTTTTTTGTTATAATTTTTTGAAAAATTAAGAAATTTAAAAAAAAATGTCACTAATTTTTTTTTACATACTTTCACTAGTGTCGTACAGCATCATCATTTAACTGATGTGGTGGTGATCTGACTGGAGAGTATGAAAAAAAAAATGTAATTATTTTTTTTCTATTTTTGTCTTTTTCGGTACATTTATTTTTTTTTTTTTAACAATTTTAACAAATTTAACACTCTGTGTCCAGAGCAATATAATATTATCATAGTGATATTGTACTACTCTGTGAAAAGTGATCAGTATTTTTTTTTTTTTTTTTTACACATTATAATTGCTTATAGCAATGAATGTCATTGCTATAAGTAAGCATTTTTACTGAATGGAATTGATTCATTCAGTTTATTTTGTTGTGATTAGCTGTGATTGGCCCAGTCTGTACCATGTGATCACTGTGACCAATCACAGCTAGCAACACAATTGTACACAATGGATGGCATGAAAGGAAGCTATCCATTGTTTACAAATGTCATGTGATCTGCTGAGACTGGTTAAATGGTACAAGCAGAGGGCAGGTACACTGATCAGTCATTGGCTGTGTCCGAGGCGCGACCTGGGTGGAGCTGGTTAGCAGACGCTCATTTTTTTCATAGTTTCTGCATACAGTTTCAACCAACATATAAAAAATAAAAGAACATCATGTACACTAAGAATATGCTTACATGAATTTAAAGACTAACTCCAGGCTTTTTGTGACTTTAAATAGTTAGTTGGGACCAGCTGGTCCAAACTAATTTTTTGCATCACTAACAGATGCGCCTGCTGGGAGCGCTGTATAAACTGTATGTATCATCAGCTACATACAGTATACAGAGCTGTGTTCCAGCAGTGGGATGGGGACTTCCTCTCTGGCTCCTGGAATAAAATCAAGTTGGGATGAGTGCTGCTCAGCCATTCACAGGAAGGATTGTATTTCATCAATGAACATAGGGCTATCTCTGATTGGCTAGCATGGAAAGGTGCGTGGCATACTTCCCAGAAGAGCTGAATCTGTTATAGCTGCAAAGGGTGGACAAACTTAATATTGAACCCTACGGACTAAGACTGGGATATCATTAAAGTTCATGTGTGTGTAAAGACAGGCGTCCCAATACTTTTGGTAATATAGTGTATGTCACTAGTGTATTACACTTCTGGGGACAAAGAAAGATGAATAAACACACACTATTTGGGCCCCTGTACCCATGTGAATAAGCAAAATGTTTGCGCTCTTTGGTTAAGAAGAGAGCCAATACATTGCTTTTTTTCCACTCATCAGCGTTTTTCAAACACTGCTCATTGTGAAGGTTAACCATTGACAATTTTTAAGTACATCTCTCATCGGGTTAAAAAATTGAGATTTCACTCAAAAGGGATCCATATAATCTGCTGGACTGGGATGTGGAGAATAGGCAAGAAGTGTTACGGAAATTTCTGGTTGAGACTCTGAAAACAAAAGTTAAATCTGCAATTGCAGGAACAGATTCACAGGATGCAATCACTGTGTTTAAGGCTCGGTTCACATTGGTGTGATGCGGGAAATCCAGCATCGCACCTGACTTGCAGGCAGTTCACACTGCCATATGCGAAATGCTGGGAGTGTCAATACAAAGTTAATGACACCTCCAGATTGGTTCGCATATCGCAGTGCGAACTGCCAATTCAAACAGGAATCAGATTGCATAGATAGGTGTGAACACCCATGCGATCCGATTCTGGTGCAAAAGGGGTCCTGCATGAGTTTGGTCCGAATGCAATGCGAATTCAACCATACAATCTGTATGGCTGAATTTGCATCACACAGAAATCGCATGTGATTTGCACAGCAGTGCGGTGCGAATCACATGCAATGTCTTCCATCGCACCAATGTGAACCCAGTCTAAAGGAGAAGTCCAGCCTAACATTAAAATCACTACATCTATAGACATCTACAATCTAACACTAACCTATCTAGCCATGTAAAGAAGAAATCAGTATACATACCTTTTCTGAAGCCGATCAGACCCAATCCCATGCTGAGCTGTCAGCTGCGGTTTCGCTGTGTAGGTGGGTGCAGAAGTGATAGCCCCATAGTAACTCTATGGGTAATGTCACTTCCCATTCATTTCACAGGCATTGTTGACCGTTGTGTCCTCTGCAGAGCTTCCGCTGCTGGAGATCAGACTGGAGCGGCTTAAAAAAAGTAAGTATACTGATATTTTTTTTTACAGGGCTCTTTCTTTACATGGCTAGATAGGTTAGTGTTAGATTGTGGATGTCCATAGACATAGCAATTTTAGTGTTAGGCTGGACTTCTCCTTTAAAGTATTCCATCTGAAAAAATGTTTTATTACATTTTAGTTTATACAGAAGATAAAGAAGGGGTGGTATGAGATGTTATTAACCACTTTACCACCGGAGGATTTTGCTGTCTTACGTCCAGGCCACTTTTTGCGATTCGGCACTGTGCGACTTTAACTGACAATTGCGTGGTCATGCGACACCTTACCCAAACAAAATTTACATCCTTTTTTTCCCACAAACAGAGCTTTCTTTTGGTGGTATTGATCACCTGTGCGATTTTTACTTTTTGTGCTATAAACAAAAAAAGAGCATACATTTTGAAAAAATAACAATATTTTTCACATTTTTTATATGAAATCCCCCCCAAAAAATGTAAAAATCAAAATTTTTTTAAATTTTTGGCCAATTTGTTTTCTGCTACCTAAAAAAAATCACAATAAGCATATTTTGATTGGTTTGCGCAAAAGTTATTGCGTTTACTAACTAAGGGAAAGATTTCTGTCATTTTTGGTGTTTTTTATTTAACGAGTAATGGCGGCGATCTGCGACAGAGGTGACAGGGGTGACTGTGTGACACAGGGACAGATCGCAGGTTCAGCTATGCTGAACCCTGCAATCTGTCACTGTCTGTCACTTAGGAGATCCGCCCGCTTTGTTTACACAAACGGGCGGATCTCCAAACTCAATTCCCCGATGATCGACTCCCGCTGTGACTGAATGCGCGTGCGCCGCCCAAAAGGGGAGGAGTCCAGCGATTTAGGTCTACGTTGCTGGACGGGAACAAGCCACTTTGCCGCAGTACCAGCTCAGTGAGCGGTTGGCAAGTGGTTAAAGCGAAGTTCCAGCCACAAAAAAAATGTCAACATACATACCCCCCGGACAGTCAGGGCTAGTACATTCCACAATGGATAGCCTCTGATCTGTCCCGGTTCGCACTTACCTTTTAGAAGAAATACTTACTTTTAAAATTTCTTCTCCAGCGCTGCCATCTCAGATGTGGGCAGCTTGAAGCCAGTGCGATCCTCTTCTGCATCCTCTTCCGTCCTCTTCGGGCCCACGATGCACTGCGCCGGCCCCGCCGTCACTTCCGGGTCTGCAGCGTCATCCCTGCACAGCTTCTGGGCATTCCCAGAAGCTGTTTAGCAAGGTATGACGCGCCTGCACCGGAACTGACGTCGGGGATGGTGCAGGCGCCTTGATTCCTGGGAGCGATGACGTTCAGCTCCCAGGAATCATTGCAAAGCAGAAGTGACGGTGCGGGCCGCGGCCGCCGAGGGAGGAAGAGGAAGAAAGGTGAGTATGTTTCTGCAATTACAAGGTAAGTAAAAAAAAAAAACAATCGTAACTACCCGTTTCTTTTTCAGGTGAGCTATAGCAAGCGGATGGCCCAAAATCGACTATGTCGATTTTGTGGCTGGAACTCCGCTTTAAAGACTAGCAAATAGAAATAATGTTAATAAAAACTAGCGAATAGAAACAATGTCATAACCTTGATAAGGGAAAGGAAAGAAAGAGATAGAGAGAGCTTCTAGCAAAATTGTGTCTGTGTGTTAGGTGAAGGTTAGGTGTTAGATGAAGGCACATTACAACATTGCATGCAAGATAGAGTCTATTGTGCTTACATGATCAATATAATGAAAGTCCATGTCAGAAGTCTTTTATATCATGTTTTATTTAGGACATTTTGGGAATGCTTTCTGAAGACCTAGAGATTGCCTCAACTGCCATTAAAAATTCTGCTTGCAAAAGCAAGCACTTCCATTGTGAAGAAGTACCTATTATTGTTCTTTTCAGCCCTGACATGTTTCAGTTTGGGCAGGTATTGTTGGAAGCGATCAATGACCTTGCATTGATCATGTTGTGTATCGACACCCTTAGGCAGGCCATAGATGAAGCGATTTTGTTTCCTGCAACCGTAGGTTGTGGGAAAGAATATTGCTCAATTCCCCCATCAACAAGTCTTTGATGTGGAACTATTGTGTTCTCCTGGTGGGGGAAGCATCTCTGCTGGGAGAACACAGTGATTATTGCTAGCGGCTATAGCCACTGGCATTAATTACATGTAAAAATCCGACGTGCTGGTTGTACCCAAGTCAGTTGATGGATGGACTTGGGTACAGTCAGCCTGCCCATAGATGGATTGAATCTCGGCCAGTGTCCCTGCTGAACCAGCCGAGATTTGAAGCATCTATGGCTGGCATTAAAGTTATCCCCTTTACCTGGATTTTCTAAACTTGAATCCTTTATCTTCTACATAGTCTAATTTTTTGAATGATCATAGCTTTTTACCATGTATTGTGCAACAGTGCCTGATAAAACCTATGAGTCTACAATCAAGCAGATATGACTAGTGGCTTTGATATGCATTGTGAAAAGGTTATGGTATTTACATTTCAATGCCTTTTTTTGCATAGAATGGTTAATGGTTGGAACAAGTGTCAAATTTGTATTGCTGTCTGTGTTCCTTTTCGGGAGATTTCTATTCACTTCATATTATGTCACTGACAGAGTAAGCTGGCCATAGATGAATTGTTTTTTTTTTTTTTTTCAGCCAGAGGGCTGAAGAAAAAATAGATTCCTCCATCCACACAATCGAGGTGGATAGAGGAATCCTTCCAACTGAGAGATTGTATTCTGACAGTGGGGACTCTCTGCTGCCAGAATACACTGATCAGCGGCTGCAGCCATTGATTGGGAACAATTTTCCAACAAGCCTGTTCAACAGAATTCTATCATTAGAACAACTTCTGTCAAGCAGCAGTGGCCACATGTGGATCAAAATTTGGATATTTTCTGCTAAACCTGAGGAATATTGATCCATCTATGACCAGCTTAAGTGGGGAGAACTGCTCAGACAAAGACACTGAGAGCAATCAAAGCTCGTGGGAAAGTTTACAATAACTGTCAGTTGCAATGCACAACAATAATACAAATAAAAACCTTTTTGTAGGGAATTATGTACATGTCTGTATATAGAGCTATTGTTATATTTACATTTATTTATTTATTTATTTACATTTATTTATTTATTTTTATTTATTTATTTACATTTATTTATTTACATTTATTTATATTTTGTTATATTTACATTTATTATATTTATATATTTATTTAATGCTTAAATATCTCCAAATCATCCGACTGCAATATTGATAATTGATTATTCTCGTACTATAGCTTGTAAAGTCAATCAATTAATAATTCAAAGCACTAACCCAGCCACTGATTCAATATATTGCAAGATATTAGACAGGACAAATAAATGATAAAATATAAATTGAGACCATTGGCTGATTTTACAAAGATATCAACTGATGCTGGTATATACTGTATTCGAAATAAAAGCAACATTTTTATTCCAGAGGCTTGATGGTTAAAAGACTCTTTATGTGCAAATCGATGTATTTATGTGCAAGAAACAAATGACTGATAATATATACTATGTGCCAGCAATGGTGTACAACTGGATAAGGCAAACCTACTAAGTAGAAATACACCAAAAATTTAAGTTCAATGCTGCTAAATCAGAACATATACAGTATGTGTATATTTAACCCCAAACAAGTACATTTATATAATAGTGAAAGTCCATTAAAACAAATATAAATCCTTATAATCGTGAAATGTCCAAAAAAAATCATTGAAAGAGGTGAGTTTTTGGATCTTATAATGGAAAGTTAGATAGTCATTTCTGCCACCATCCCGAGAAAATATTATGTAGGTTGTGGTGCCTCAGGTCAGGTATGGGATTTTAAGGGCAGGAGTAAAGGAAGTATGCAGTAGTAAATAAAATAAAATTTATTATACAGTGTATTTATATACAACAATGAAGTGAATATATGGGTAAAGTCCCATTGTGCGGGTGAAGAGGAAATATAAGTTGTGTTACATGTGATAAGTACGTGACTTGAAAAAAATATCGTGGATGGTCCAGCTCTGCAGTTCCTCTTGTCAAAGGACAGGGATTGGTGCAGAGAGGGGACCTGATCGGTAATCCGACATGTTTCGACCTATCATGGCCTTTATCAAGGATGTATCACCGATTCTAAGAATAATTGAAATAAATATAAATATCAGATCATGATATCATGGTGATTCAAAAAGGAGCAAAAACAATTAGTATAAAGTATGGTTAACATACATATTTGTCCACTTCTTAGGGTATTGCCTCCCCACAGTTTCTCCAGGTGCTACAGGAACAGTGTGCTGTGTTGGTGAGAAAATGACGAATTTAGAAAGGAAATAGGTATAGAGAGGATTCTCATAAAAATAATAGTGATAATTACTTCTTGGGTAGCATATCTGGTCCCAGGGTCCAATGTGGTTGAGGTTTGGAGAACTCCCACATTGATAGTGATCGTCTGTAATTATAGATTGTGTAGGCTTGTTTTTGGGGCAGTAAAATATGGGGTACATGCCGATGATTGTAAGTACATAAATTGTTGTGAAAAAAGTTAGGTTTGGTTTAGGAGATATGGTAAGTCTCCTACCAAATCTAAACTTACATTTGGTTAGGTTCCTGTATGGTATAACAACCGTTGCAGGATCGTTGGTGTGGTCCGTTTGGAGAGGATTCCTGTGAAAAATGAACAGCCGTTGTCTGCAAGGTCCGTGTTCCTCCCTGGGTTCGGGAGAGACTGAGACATTTGCAGTGTTCCCCGGCCTTTTAAGGGCAGTCACGCATGCGCCGTTGTGCGCTGTGTGATGCCGATAGGCGGAGTCCGTGATACGGTATGAGGTGCGCCTGCGTAGAGCTGGAAGCCGCATCCCTTGTAACCGTGCGGACGTGCCTTCGTGGCCGCCGACACGGAGTAGAAGCCGAGATCCCTGATAGGGATAGAGGAAGGTAGAGAGACCCCCCCATCGGTTTCAGATGCCCCGATCCCGAAGGATTCGGGGCTTACCGTGCCGGGAGCTCCTGGAGGTTGAGGGATAGAGGCAAAAGGAAGTTGGACAATCTGGTTTATTATAATAAACTTGAATATGCGATGGTGCACTGTGCAACAATGTCATCACATATATGTGTCGATAATACAGTTGCAGTATTGTAACATTAATTAGGACATTTAGTAAAAAAAAAAAAAAAAACGATTGCAGCAATATATTAAGAAGAAACGTCTGTGAGAGAGTGTGGATGGGTCGGGGGGAGAGAATATGGTCGGTTTAACCAGTTAAAGGATACTGGGTAAAGTGGCCCAATGATGTTGTATGGGAATCAACAGGTCTTTGTGAACCATAGAGGAGTCGGGAGTGCGAGGTTGTATGAATCTTGGAAGGGGGGTCAGTTTAGACTGTACATATACTTTTAAGAGTTCCAGGACAGATTCTGTGTCCCGGTGAGGGAGTTTAGTCTTTTTTCCCCGATGAAAAGCCTTGTAAGAAGGGACGGAAGCTTTGTGCTTCATTTAACCCGGGCGGGATAGTAGCTTTAAGTCGCGAAATCCATCGCATTTCCAGTTGTAATAAGGTTTTATTCCAATCACCCCCTCGTAACGGGATGTGGATCCTGTCCAGGGCCATGAATTTGATTTTAGGCATTTTGTAGTTGTGGTAATCTTTTACGTGTCTCCCTAGTGGGACATAGAAGTTGCCAACATGCATGGTCTGAAGATGTTGACTTACTCGTTTACCAAACTCCTGTCGGGTTTTCCCTATATAGAAGGACCCGCATTCGCAGGTCATCATGTAAACTATTCCCCTGGTCTTGCAGTTGCAAAAATGTTTTGGGTGAAATGGGTCACCATTAGGTAATGTGGTATTGATCGTTTGGCAAATAACAGAACATTGGGCACAGGACCCGCAAGGGAAAGTGCCTTTTGTTTTGCAGGGGTCTTTTTTGGATCCTTCTTTGAATTCGCTTTTTACCAGTTGTTGTTGTAACGAGCCGGCTTTTCTGAAAGTGATGGGTGGATGTTGTGGTAAGAGTTTAGAGGTGCTGGGTTCTTCCAGAAGGATGGACCAGTTTTTTGTGAGGATATTTCTGATTTGCTGGTGTTCGTTGGTGAATCTGATGATTATTCGGGTATCTGGTTCAGTTTGAGTTGGTTTTTTGTTTTTGAAGAGCAGTGTTTCTCTGTCTTGTTGATTGGCACGATTGAAGGCCTTGCGTAGTGATGTTTTAGTGTAGCCTCTTTGTGATAGTCGAGTAGTTAGTGCATTGGCTTCTATTTGGAATTTTGCTGGATTTGAACAATTCCTCTTTAGCCTTAAGTATTGGCTATAGGGTATTGAGTTAATTAGAGGTTGAGGGTGAAAACTTGAGGCATGAAGAATCGAGTTGCCTGCTGTATCCTTTCTGTACAGTGTGGTGGAGATTTTGCCCATAGTATCTTTATATATTAAGGTGTCGAGGAAAGATACTTGTTGTTTGTTGTAGGTCATCGTGAAGAACATATTGTGTTCATTCTGGTTCATCCTGGTTAATAGATCTTTTATCATGTATTCCGGTCCATTCCATATAATCAATATATCGTCAATATATCTTTGCCATATAAGGATTTTGTCAGCGTAGATGGTGTTTTCCTCGTTTGATAAAAATTCTTGCTCCCATGAGCCTAGGTAGATATTGGCATAGGATGGGGCACAGCTAGTTCCCATGGCTACCCCACATGTTTGGATGTAGTAGTTGCCGCCAAAGGTAAAGATGTTGTGGTTGAGTATATATTCCAGCATGTCAATGATGAAATTATTGAAGTTTTGGTCTCGTTCACTGTGGCAGTGAAGTTTGTTTTCAACTGCCTGTAGTCCTTTGGTGTGGGGTATATTGTTGTATAATGATTCGACGTCTATGGTAATTAGGTATGTTTCTTCTGGTACAGTGATGTCATTGAGTATCCTGAGGAGATGAAGGGTATCTTGGGTATATGAGGGTAGTTCTTTAACATGAGGGCGTAAGTATCTGTCTATGACCCTGCTCATAGATTCTGAAATGCTTCCATTGCCCGAGATGATTGGTCTTCCTGGTGGATCATGCAAGTTCTTGTGTAGTTTCGGTAGGGCGTATAGTGTGGGGGTTTTTGGATGTGGTGTTCTGATATATTCCCACAATGTTTGGGAGATGATGCCATTCTTGAAGGCATTATCGACTTTAGAGTAGAACATTTCTTCATAGGATTTTGTCATTATGGGGAGGATCTTCTTGTAGCATTTAGTATTCGAAAGTATTGTATGACACATGTGTTTATATTTTTCTTTGTTCATGATGACTACATTTCCTCCCTTGTCTGAGGGCTTGATAATGATGTCATCATTATTTCTAAGTTCCTGGAGGGCTTGCTTTTGCTTGTTTGTTAAGTTAGACGTGTGTTGTTTCTCTTTAATTGATTCTATATCTTTGATAGTTTGTCGGACGAAAAGTGCAATTGCTGGATTGATGTTGAGGGATGGGAATTTATTGGATTTCCTTTTGAAGGACAGTTGGTCAGGCGGTGTTTCCCGTTCTTCTTCGTCCGATTCTTTATCTGATTCAGTTGGATCATCCCAATCATCTAGGTCACTCTCCTGAAGTAGTAAGTTGAGGTCGCGGATGGCTCTGAACTCAGCCGCAGTTAATGTGGATGTAGGTTGTGAGGGTTGAGGTTGTTTTTGATAGAAGGTTTTGAGTAATAAATTTCTGGCAAATAGGTTCACATCTTTGATGGTTTCGAATCTATCAAGGCTGGTATTTGGGCAAAAAGAAAGTCCTAAGGATAGTACTTCTTTTTGGTCATTCGTCAGTGTATGAGATGATAGATTTATGACCGTTTTTCTTCCTCCCGTTTCTTCTCCGATTGGTGTTTCTTTGGCGGTTTCGAAGTTGTTTTCCCTAAAAAAACCCCTTGTTGTTGTTTGGGGTCCACTTTAGATCTTGTAAAGAAATTATGAGGTTTGAGGGGTGGGTTCATGTTTCCCGAGTGTGTCCTTTGTTCCTCTGCAGGATTGGTTTCTTGGGGTTCCGTTTCCTGGTAGTTATCCTCGTTAGTTTTATGTTGGGCTTCATGTTGTTTTGAAGGTTCCCTTCTTCTATTTTTGTATTGTTCAGTACCAGAGTTATAGGAAGATGAATCCGAGGAGTAGTATGGTTGTCCCATTCTATCTTTGGAAACACTATATTTCTACTAAATTACAATTCTTGGTTGCTAAGCAGCAAGCACCTACCTACCCAATCCAGGCTAACATAGCCTTCATTGTGGAACTTCTTCCACAGTTTCAGTAAGGCATTGTTAAAACCTGTTTTCCACCAACACCTTTCTCCTACAAAGAAAGGATGACAGAAGAAGAAGAAAAAGATGTGGGAGATCTGGTTGACGATGAATGGGAGACCCTTATGTCGGGCATCCAAACCAGTTTTAAAGTCAAAGAACAAACTGAATCAGATATCCTGGCACTATTCAGGACACTCCAAAAACACCTGGAGAGAAAGTCTGCGCTCCACTGGCACATTAAGACTTTTGAACGCTATATCAGCGAGAAAATCAACCCTGTAGGTTTAAGAATCCAAATTTTCCCTACTATGGAAAACATCACAACCCAACTCAAAAAAGAATGGGAAAACCAACTAAACGAATGTTCACGGAATTTAATGATCCTCTTGCAAGAAGAATATTTAAGACAAATAAAAACCCTAGATCTTGACATCAAAAAAACCTACGAACAACTAGCCCCTCTCAAAAAGGCACAACTATACAGTGAACAGGAAAATAAACTTAAATCACATTTAGAAGAATATGGTAAAGATATCCTCCGGAAAAAAGAAAGAAAATATTGGCGCGATAAGAACGCCTTTGCCCAAGGCAGAGCCTATAGATGGGCCAATCAACGCTCCAACCGAAGAAATCAGTATGGCAAACCCACGGATAGAATGGGACAACCATACTACTCCTCGGATTCATCTTCCTATAACTCTGGTACTGAACAATACAAAAATAGAAGAAGGGAACCTTCAAAACAACATGAAGCCCAACATAAAACTAACGAGGATAACTACCAGGAAACGGAACCCCAAGAAACCAATCCTGTAGAGGAACAAGGGACACACTCGGGAAACATGAACCCACCCCTCAAACCTCATAATTTCTTTACAAGATCTAAAGTGGACCCCAAACAACAACAAGGGGTTTTTTTTAGGGAAAACAACTTCGAAACCGCCAAAGAAACACCAATCGGAGAAGAAACGGGAGGAAGAAAAACGGTCATAAATCTATCATCTCATACACTGACGAATGACCAAAAAGAAGTACTATCCTTAGGACTTTCTTTTTGCCCAAATACCAGCCTTGATAGATTCGAAACCATCAAAGATGTGAACCTATTTGCCAGAAATTTATTACTCAAAACCTTCTATCAAAAACAACCTCAACCCTCACAACCTACATCCACATTAACTGCGGCTGAGTTCAGAGCCATCCGCGACCTCAACTTACTACTTCAGGAGAGTGACCTAGATGATTGGGATGATCCAACTGAATCAGATAAAGAATCGGACGAAGAAGAACGGGAAACACCGCCTGACCAACTGTCCTTCAAAAGGAAATCCAATAAATTCCCATCCCTCAACATCAATCCAGCAATTGCACTTTTCGTCCGACAAACTACCAAAGATATAGAATCAATTAAAGAGAAACAACACACGTCTAACTTAACAAACAAGCAAAAGCAAGCCCTCCAGGAACTTAGAAATAATGATGACATCATTATCAAGCCCTCAGACAAGGGAGGAAATGTAGTCATCATGAACAAAGAAAAATATAAACACATGTGTCATACAATACTTTCGAATACTAAATGCTACAAGAAGATCCTCCCCATAATGACAAAATCCTATGAAGAAATGTTCTACTCTAAAGTCGATAATGCCTTCAAGAATGGCATCATCTCCCAAACATTGTGGGAATATATCAGAACACCACATCCAAAAACCCCCACACTATACGCCCTACCGAAACTACACAAGAACTTGCATGATCCACCAGGAAGACCAATCATCTCGGGCAATGGAAGCATTTCAGAATCTATGAGCAGGGTCATAGACAGATACTTACGCCCTCATGTTAAAGAACTACCCTCATATACCCAAGATACCCTTCATCTCCTCAGGATACTCAATGACATCACTGTACCAGAAGAAACATACCTAATTACCATAGACGTCGAATCATTATACAACAATATACCCCACACCAAAGGACTACAGGCAGTTGAAAACAAACTTCACTGCCACAGTGAACGAGACCAAAACTTCAATAATTTCATCATTGACATGCTGGAATATATACTCAACCACAACATCTTTACCTTTGGCGGCAACTACTACATCCAAACATGTGGGGTAGCCATGGGAACTAGCTGTGCCCCATCCTATGCCAATATCTACCTAGGCTCATGGGAGCAAGAATTTTTATCAAACGAGGAAAACACCATCTACGCTGACAAAATCCTTATATGGCAAAGATATATTGACGATATATTGATTATATGGAATGGACCGGAATACATGATAAAAGATCTATTAACCAGGATGAACCAGAATGAACACAATATGTTCTTCACGATGACCTACAACAAACAACAAGTATCTTTCCTCGACACCTTAATATATAAAGATACTATGGGCAAAATCTCCACCACACTGTACAGAAAGGATACAGCAGGCAACTCGATTCTTCATGCCTCAAGTTTTCACCCTCAACCTCTAATTAACTCAATACCCTATAGCCAATACTTAAGGCTAAAGAGGAATTGTTCAAATCCAGCAAAATTCCAAATAGAAGCCAATGCACTAACTACTCGACTATCACAAAGAGGCTACACTAAAACATCACTACGCAAGGCCTTCAATCGTGCCAATCAACAAGACAGAGAAACACTGCTCTTCAAAAACAAAAAACCAACTCAAACTGAACCAGATACCCGAATAATCATCAGATTCACCAACGAACACCAGCAAATCAGAAATATCCTCACAAAAAACTGGTCCATCCTTCTGGAAGAACCCAGCACCTCTAAACTCTTACCACAACATCCACCCATCACTTTCAGAAAAGCCGGCTCGTTACAACAACAACTGGTAAAAAGCGAATTCAAAGAAGGATCCAAAAAAGACCCCTGCAAAACAAAAGGCACTTTCCCTTGCGGGTCCTGTGCCCAATGTTCTGTTATTTGCCAAACGATCAATACCACATTACCTAATGGTGACCCATTTCACCCAAAACATTTTTGCAACTGCAAGACCAGGGGAATAGTTTACATGATGACCTGCGAATGCGGGTCCTTCTATATAGGGAAAACCCGACAGGAGTTTGGTAAACGAGTAAGTCAACATCTTCAGACCATGCATGTTGGCAACTTCTATGTCCCACTAGGGAGACACGTAAAAGATTACCACAACTACAAAATGCCTAAAATCAAATTCATGGCCCTGGACAGGATCCACATCCCGTTACGAGGGGGTGATTGGAATAAAACCTTATTACAACTGGAAATGCGATGGATTTCGCGACTTAAAGCTACTATCCCGCCCGGGTTAAATGAAGCACAAAGCTTCCGTCCCTTCTTACAAGGCTTTTCATCGGGGAAAAAAGACTAAACTCCCTCACCGGGACACAGAATCTGTCCTGGAACTCTTAAAAGTATATGTACAGTCTAAACTGACCCCCCTTCCAAGATTCATACAACCTCGCACTCCCGACTCCTCTATGGTTCACAAAGACCTGTTGATTCCCATACAACATCATTGGGCCACTTTACCCAGTATCCTTTAACTGGTTAAACCGACCATATTCTCTCCCCCCGACCCATCCACACTCTCTCACAGACGTTTCTTCTTAATATATTGCTGCAATCGTTTTTTTTTTTTTTTTACTAAATGTCCTAATTAATGTTACAATACTGCAACTGTATTATCGACACATATATGTGATGACATTGTTGCACAGTGCACCATCGCATATTCAAGTTTATTATAATAAACCAGATTGTCCAACTTCCTTTTGCCTCTATCCCTCAACCTCCAGGAGCTCCCGGCACGGTAAGCCCCGAATCCTTCGGGATCGGGGCATCTGAAACCGATGGGGGGGTCTCTCTACCTTCCTCTATCCCTATCAGGGATCTCGGCTTCTACTCCGTGTCGGCGGCCACGAAGGCACGTCCGCACGGTTACAAGGGATGCGGCTTCCAGCTCTACGCAGGCGCACCTCATACCGTATCACGGACTCCGCCTATCGGCATCACACAGCGCACAACGGCACATGCGTGACTGCCCTTAAAAGGCCGGGGAACACTGCAAATGTCTCAGTCTCTCCCGAACCCAGGGAGGAACACGGACCTTGCAGACAACGGCTGTTCATTTTTCACAGGAATCCTCTCCAAACGGACCACACCAACGATCCTGCAACGGTTGTTATACCATACAGGAACCTAACCAAATGTAAGTTTAGATTTGGTAGGAGACTTACCATATCTCCTAAACCAAACCTAACTTTTTTCACAACAATTTATGTACTTACAATCATCGGCATGTACCCCATATTTTACTGCCCCAAAAACAAGCCTACACAATCTATAATTACAGACGATCACTATCAATGTGGGAGTTCTCCAAACCTCAACCACATTGGACCCTGGGACCAGATATGCTACCCAAGAAGTAATTATCACTATTATTTTTATGAGAATCCTCTCTATACCTATTTCCTTTCTAAATTCGTCATTTTCTCACCAACACAGCACACTGTTCCTGTAGCACCTGGAGAAACTGTGGGGAGGCAATACCCTAAGAAGTGGACAAATATGTATGTTAACCATACTTTATACTAATTGTTTTTGCTCCTTTTTGAATCACCATGATATCATGATCTGATATTTATATTTATTTCAATTATTCTTAGAATCGGTGATACATCCTTGATAAAGGCCATGATAGGCCGAAACATGTCGGATTACCGATCAGGTCCCCTCTCTGCACCAATCCCTGTCCTTTGACAAGAGGAACTGCAGAGCTGGACCATCCACGATATTTTTTTCAAGTCACGTACTTATCACATGTAACACAACTTATATTTCCTCTTCACCCGCACAATGGGACTTTACCCATATATTCACTTCATTGTTGTATATAAATACACTGTATAATAAATTTTATTTTATTTACTACTGCATACTTCCTTTACTCCTGCCCTTAAAATCCCATACCTGACCTGAGGCACCACAACCTACATAATAAGTCCAAAAAAAATCAAATGTGAAAAAAAGGAAAGTTCAATTCGCAAAGACCTTTTTTTACAAAAGTACCAGAAATGTAAAAAAATAATATATATATATATATATATATATAAATTAAGCATAATCCTTCCACAGTCCATATAATTCACAAGTGTCCCCACATTCCAACTTCCAGTGCATTCACTATCGAGCGACACCACATTAGGGAGCCTCTTACTAGATGATGTGGACCATTGGAAAATTGGTCAGAAGTTCTTGTATAATTCTTTTAAACAGGATCCTCCAGACACCAGACATGTCTCCCATCAGGATTACCTCACCAATATTGCAAATATGTCAGGAGATAAAATATATATGCCCATAGTGTATACCCTAAAAATCTATTTATTAAAAAAATATATTAATAATAATATTTAAAAAAAAAAAAGCACTCGCATTGATAAAACACACAATAGCAATTGATGCGTGGGAAAGCACATATAGCGGAAGTAAAAATACTTGTCCAAAGTAATAAAGCCGTAATGTCATAGCCACACCCAATGCGTTTTGTCAGAGAGATGACGTCATCGGGGGATTGGCTAGGATTTCAGAGGCTTGATGGTTAAAAGATTCCTTATGTGCAAATAGATGTATTTATGTGCAAAAACCACACATATGTTGAAGCAATGGAAAACAACTGCTTAAAAAAAATGGCTGATAATAAATTCTTTGTGTCAACAATGGTGTACAACTGGTAAAGGCAAAATGACTACGTAGCCAAGTGCCAAAAATTTAATTTCTTTGAAAACCAGGATTGCTTTTATTGTAATAATAATATGCGGTACAGAGTGTACCAAACAACGGCAAGGTACATAACCGTATACAGTAAACCCCCCTCCATTGCGGGGGTTACGTTCCGGACCCAGCCGCGAAAAGTGAAATTCCGCGAAATAGGAAAACCCTATTAAAATGCATTGTAGGCATGTTTTTTTACTGTCACTGTACGTGTAGAAGCATTTTAAGGTCTTTAAACACACTTTTAAAACAATAGAAACTCATTTAAACACATAAAAGATACTAAGAGACATAGCAAGAGCTATGGAAAACACAAAAATATTTCATTTTTAATGATTTATACAGTAAAATAACATTACAAAAAAAACCGCGAATTACCGGGACCGCAAAAACTGAACCGCGATGTAGCGGGGGATTACTGTATCCACAGTTGCATAACTGAAGAAAATAAGGTAAAATAAAGGTGAGAGTAATTCCATTCTCAAGAGAGGCATATAGTGTACAATCATTTTATAAAAGATCCAGAATATTACAGTAAGGTTCATAGGGACAGCCACGGTTACCAAATCTTATCGAATTTCCCCTGACAATTCCTACTGAGGTAGGTTAATTTGTACATGGGTAATCCAGTGCAGATTCCCATGAGGCACAGGAAGGGGGAGAGGGGGGAAATCCAATTATGAAGTATTTCTTTTTTAGCATAAAACAATAGATATGAGAGCAAGAGTTTCGTACATCTAGGCCGCTGCTCGTCTTCATGAATACCTAATAAGGCCAGTTCAGGAGTCATTGGGAGGGACAGTTGTAGACGGATATTGATAAGATCAAACACATCCGTCCAGTACTGGGCCACGCTTGGACAAGTCCAGAACATGTGGAAGAAAGAGCCGTATGAAGAATGACAACGGGTACAATCTGGAGATCTAGATGGGTAGATTTTATGTAGTTTTTGAGGTGTATAACACACTCTATGTAGAAATGTAGTTTAGAGCAACTTATCCCTAGATGAAATGACCAGTTTAGAGTTGCTTTCAAAGCATTCCTCCCACATCTCTCTGTCTAGAGCAGGAATATCCATACTCCATTGTTCCCAGAGTTTCCCTATCTTTGGAGAATCTACACTTCGTAGAATTGAATACAACGCTGATTGGGGTTTAATGAGCTCCTCCCGTGCAAGAATTGTGTCTATTTCCAAAGAAGATGGGTTAGGGAGCTAAAATTGAGCTGCATGACACAATTGCCAGTATCGCTAGGCTTCAGTGGAATCTGGTGGGCCCGCTCCACCGTGTAGTGCGGGGAGAACTGGGCCCAAGGCAACAGGGAACGCAGCAGCTCTTCCACAAAAACTGAAGGGTTCCGGCCCTCAGAGCCCTCCGGTAGTCCCGCGGTAGTGCCACGGCTCCTGTTCTCCGCGTCCTCTACCCGATACACTAGGGCTCTCATCTTGGTCTGCAGGGAGCAGATTGAGGAAGCATGTTCTGCCACAGTATCAATCAGCCCAACATCTAGCTGGACAGCCTCAATCTTATAAGTCAGTACCACTTGACACGCTGTAATAGCCGCCATGACCGCCTGTATGCCCGGCAGTGAGGAGACAAGCGTTTCCACAGGGTCCATTGGCAACGCCATATTGGAATGGTGTGCGGGAGACTCCACTGAGGAAGGCCCAGGACTCACTGGCATGTCGGCTCCCGGTGGGAAATTAAGCTTCTTTTTCCTCTTCTGCTTGCCAGAGCTCCTATAAGGCATACAGAGCTAGAGTAATGTCCTTGCAGAGCAAAAGGGGCCCAAATAAATGAAGGATTCAAGTTGTCTCCAGCAGAGCTTCGGGAAACATGTCTACTTGGTCATCTAGGGGTTATTATGCTGTGGTAATGATTATCCCACAAGTGGTTATTGCTGGTTGTGGGATTGAGAAGGACTATACATGTGGAGATTTAGTGTTGCACCCTTGAGGGTTACCCCTTGGCAGGACACTGATGTGAAATTATTAGCAAGCTCTGTACCATCAGTTGGGAACTATTACTAATCAAAGGTATGAGACCCCACAGCATAACCCACATCCTGTGCAATATTTAAAGAAGAATGCTTTTCAGTTCACCTGATAATCTGTTGCATTGCCATGTGAATGTTGGGAACAATCTGTATAAAGAGTTACATAGTTACATAATTAGTGAGGTTGAAAAAAGACACCAGTCCATCCAGTTCAACATATGTTGAGTGTGTGTGTGTGTGTTTGCTGTTAATAGTGCATCGTATACCCCTGTATGTTGTGGTCGTTAGGGTGTCCATCTAATAGGTTTTTTAAACTGTCGATGCTCCCTGCTGTTACCACTGCTTGTGGAAGAGAATTCCACATCCTTACAGCACTGACAATAAAGAAACCTTCACGCAGTTTAAAGTTAAACTGCTTCTCATCTAATTTTAGTGAATGGCCATGTGTCTTTTTAAATTCCCTTTCACTGAAAATTTGTTCCCTATGCTAGAGTCACCAGTACGGTATTTGTACATTGATATCATATCCCCTCTCAAGCCTTTCTTCTCCAGAGAGAATAAGTTCAATGCTTGTAGTCTTTCCTCATAGCTGATGTCCTCCATTCCCCTGATTATCTTTGTTGTCCTTCTCTGGACTCTCTCCATTTCCAGCAAATCCTTCCTGAGGACCGATGCCCAGAACCAGACAGCATACTCAAGATGCAGCCGGACCAGAGTGTTGTAGAGTGGGAGACTTATTGTTTTATCTCTGGTGTGAATCCCCTTTTTTATACATGCCAATATTCTGTTGGCTTTGCTTGCAGCAGCTTGGCATTGCAAGCCATTGCTGAGCTTGTTGTCTACCAGGACCCCCAGGTCCTTTTCAATCTTAGATTCCTCCAGAGATTCTCCCCTAGCGAGTAACTTTTGTTTGTATTTCTGGCACCCAAATGCATTACCTTACATTTTTCAACAATAAACCTCATTTGCCATGTTGTTGCCCACCCCGTTATTTTGTGCAGGTCTTCCTGTAAGGTTTTCACGTCCTGTGTTGAAGTTATTACCCTGCTTAGGTTAGTATCATCTGCAAATACTGAGATTGTGCTGTTTAGCCCATCCTCTAGATCAGGGATCCTCAAACTACAGCCCTCCAGCTGTTGCAGAACTACACATCCCATGAGGCATTGTAAAACTCTGACATTCACAGACATGACTAGGCATGATGGGAATTGTAGTTCCTGAACAGCTGGAGGGCCGTAGTTTGAAGACCCCTGCTCTAGATCATTTATGAATAAATTGAACAAGATTGGTCCCAGGACAGATCCTTGGGGGACCCCACTTTCCACACCAGACAAATCCGAGTACTCCCCATTTATCACCATCCTCTGTACTCACCCCTGGAGCCAGTTTTCAATCCAGGTACTCACCCTATGGTCCATACCTACGTACCTTAGTTTGTACAGTAAGCGTTTGTGGGGAACTGTATCAAATGCCTTTGCAAAGTCCAGATACACTACATCTACAGGCTTTCCGTTATGTAGATGGTAGTTCACTTCTTCATAGAAGGTTAATAGATTGGTCTGGCAAGAACGATTCTTCATGAATCCATGCTGATTACCACTGAGGCTGTGGGAGGCTGTAATAGGCCTATTACCCTCAAAAGTCTGGTGAGTGAGGGACTAAGAGGGGAGCACCGTGTGTAATCACCTGGCACATATGTAAAGAAGATTCACCTATTTAAGCACAAGAGCACTTTTAGGAAGAATTTGGCACATCATTTATTATGAATAGACTTTTTATTGGAGATATTTATTTATTTATTTATATATGAGTATATAAATAATCATTTTGCACGTGCACAATTTATGGTCAAAGAATGGATATGTTGTTTGATTGATGTATTTATTTATTTATTCATATACAATACAATTTGGCATGTGTACACTTTATCACTAATATATAGCACCTTATTTTTAATGTATTTATTAAGATTAATTGAGTACAATTAATTTAATTTAAGCACTAATATAAATTTAAGTTGCGCTGACACCTATATCTTTATTAACAATGGGTGGTAACTCACAGAATAAAGCGGTACCATAATTGTAATACCCAAGAAATAATAAAAATTATATTTACAGCATGTGGTTCCCCCATGCTGCCAGCAAGCAAAAAAAGTATAAGATAAGCTCTAACAGATTGATGCAGCACTAAGAGTATGATTCAGTCAATGTATTACGCATCTCAGCAAGCTGATATATTCAGTTCCAAAAAACGTAATAAAAACAATGACACAAAGGGGTTGGTTTACAAAGGCAAATAGACTGTGCACTTTGCAAGTGCAGTTGCACTCTGCAAGGGTGTTTGCTCCAGAGCTCAAGAAATGAGGGGAAGCTCTGCTGATTTCCATCACCCAATCATGTGCAGGCAAAATGCTGTTTTTTTTTTTTGTTCCTTGCACGTGATTGGGTATTCTTTGCAAAGTGGAGCTTCACCTCATTTACTAAGCTCTGGAGCAAAAGCCAATGCAAATTGCAACTGCACTTGCAAAGTGCACAGTCTATTAGTAAATCAGCCCCTGAGATTCTAACCCTTCTCCACTGTATCCATTTTTTTTGGGCTGTGATTGATAAGGTTCTTTATGGTAGGTTTTCAGTTATCAACAACATATTTGTGACATTTAATCAACACAGGGTAATGTGCTGGAAATATTAACTGTTCAAAAGGAAAATGCAGTTTGTGTTTGTGTTGAAACTTGTGGGCAGCTAGAGAATGATATCAATGCCTTGAAGGGCTCATAGATATTTTCTCTTTCCACATCCAGGTGTGCAGTTTTTTTTTTCTGTATAAGTCTTTTGTACGTATGCTGTCTTTTCCAGGTCAGCCTGAACCCTATGTTATTATGTATGTACAGTAGATGGGATATGTGTGTTGTTCTAAATGTTAGCATTTTATAAAGTGTAGGACAGTAACATATAAAATCTGAAAGCTAGAATGATACAAAGTGTAATATAGAGTGTGATCCCACATATTAATGATAATGAGAGCAACAATAGGCCACCATTAATTGTTGGACATGGTTTATTTTTGGGGAGGAATTTACATGAACAGATCTGCAAACAGCCCAAGCTCTGCAAAGCAAACTAAAATGATTTGTGGTCTATATTTTAGATTTTAAAAGTTTATACATGTATAAACTCTTGTATTATATTTATTTTTCAACTTATATTATAGTATATGTTTGATACATGACACAGAATGCCCAAAGAACAGAGTAGCTGCCTGCTTTTTTATCACATGTTGATGGAAATATCAACAGATATCTGATAAGGGATGAATTGCCACTGATGAGGAATTCAGATTTTAGCTAGAGCTATTGAGTTCTGTAAACAACCGGCTTAAGTGAAAAGAGAGGCCAGAAAATGTTAGGCTTCATGCATACTGGATGTTTTGCCTTTCCTCCTGACAGCAGTGTTTTGGCAGAAAAAGAACTTGATGCCTGAAAACATGTGTAACACATTTAGGCGTGTCAAAGGATTGGGCATTAATTCATTTCATTGGCCAGAATAATTTATTCATTTATTCTTGCCATTTATTCTGGTCATTGAAATGAATTAACACTCAAAGGCTAAACATGCCTACTGCTTAGGTGCATTTAGACGCGTTTCCACACGTTTAGGCACGTTTCCAGACAATAAGCCTTTTTTATGCCAAAATGCTAATGCTCCAGGACGCATTGCCATTTATTTATTTTTTTTTACCTCTAAAAATCCCTGCCTTTAAAGAGGTTGTACACCGAGAAAAATTTTTTTTCTCTTCTTTACATCCTGAAAGAGAAACCCATAATGAGCTAGTATGCATCGCATACTAGCTCATTATGAAATACTTACCTTAGAACGAGCCCCCGCTGTGCCGTCCGCTTACCTGTATGACGGGCGACATGTATAGTCGCCCGTCTTCCGGGATCGCGGCATCCGGCCATCTGATTGGCCGGAGCCGCGGTGACGTCACTCCCGCGCACGCGAGCGGGAGCCGACGGTCACGGCACAGGGCTCTGAAGGAACGGCATGATCTGCCGTTCCTTCAGAGCGCATGCGCCAGCGATGTCACTGGCTGCATTAAAGGTAAATATCTCCTAAACGGTGCATGTTTAGGAGATATTTACAGTACCTATAGGTAAGCCTTAATATAGGCTTACCTATAGGTACAACTTCCTGAGGAGGGTTTACTTCCTCTTTAAACTCCTCTAAACGTCTATGAGAGCATCGACACCTTGTCTAACATGCAGGGGCATATAGAGGCAGGAAAAAAAACGCCAGGCAACCCTAAGAGCAGCAGAAAAAATATCCAGTGTGCATGAGGCTTTAACTACTTGATAATAAATGAACTAGAAAAAAGATGGTGCGAAGAGGAGGAGGATGACTGATCTTCAATACTGGAATATTTTCTCTGCGATGCCTCCACAAATTCAGTGAGGATCAGCCTAACCGCACACAACACAAGCAAAAAATATTTCCCAACTAGAAGTGGGAAAGAAAGAAGGTTTTTTGGCTAGATCCTAAATTAGAGAGACAATAAAAAATAATGATTCCAAATATTTTAAATCACTAGATGAAAAAAATGTGTATATGTCATAACACAAACATGTGGGCTTGTATAAAGTGACATGAAAAAGAACAGTGGCAACATGGAACATAAAGAAACAAGACAAGACAACATGAATACATATAATAACTGCAACCGGCCGGTGTATATTAAATTCCAATGACAGGGGTAATGAAATATATCCACAGCCAATGCTGTATGTGTCAATATATATGAAATATAAAGTATAACCCTGGCCAACAAAAAAGTCCCCTAGGAAGCTCGGGCTGAAATAAGAAGTCCATATGTTGCATGAATATGCTTTTCTGTGTCAAAAGATAGCAAAAAAAACTGTAGCCCAATAGCCACCAATGTTCCTGTTCCTGAGTTAATAAATCATGAATAAAGTCCCGTATTGAGATGCAAATGTTGTATGATACAAACTTGCTGAATTAAGATATTGGTGACAGGATACAAAAAATGGCTGTGAATTTTGTGGAGTGTATAGGGTATTTGGTGACCCGATATCCTACAATCTTCACAGCAGTTTAGAAAAGCAGATGTGTATTGTATAGAGGACTGGCTACTATTGTATCTGGTAGACAACTCCCTTGCAACCATGTATAATGGGAAGATTTGGCAGATCGGCGTTAGCTACATTGGTGCAGAAGATGTTGCTTTTCCCATATACATAGAGGGAATAGAATGTCACTGATACTGGTATACACAGAGCTTGACTGCGCTGAAGTTACAAATAACAAACGACTGAGCGTGAATAGTTCAACCTGTGTCACAGTGCTCTTTACTAGAGTTGAGCGAACACCTGGATGTTCGGGTTCGGCGGGTTCGGCCGAACTTGAAAAAAAAGTCTGGGTTCGTGACCCGAACTTAACCCGAACTTTACCCCGATCCCGAACCCCATTGAAGTCAATGGTGACACAAACATTTGAGCACTAAAATGTCTCTAAAAAAAACATGGAAAGGGCTAGAGGGCTGCAAGTGGCAGCAAAATCTTCTTAAGAGCATGGCAAGTGCTCTGCAAACAAATGTGGATAGGGAAATAACTTAAAATAACAGAAAAAAACAGAAAAATAAAAATTAATCATCTTGATCTAGGAGGACGAGGCCCATATGGAATAGGAGGTTGAGGTGGCGGTGGATGTTCCCCTTGAATTGGTGCTTTTTGAATAGCAGATTAGAACTGCAATGTCTAAAGCTGCATGTCAGTGTCACAGTAAAGTACGAATGAAAAACTGAAAAATAATTTTCCCCTTAAATTGGTGATTTTTGAATAGCAGATTAGAAAAGCAGTGTCTAAACGCTGTATGTCACAGTAAAATATGAAGGAAAAAAATTATTTTTTTTAAATCCAGATTAAGCAGACACTTATGCACTGAGCTTGCATTACATGGCCACTACACGCCACACACCTAACAGACTGATAAAAGTTTTTTTTTTCTCCCTCCTCCTCACTGGGCTCAGGTCAGGGCAAAAAGATTGTGCACAGAGATAATCTCCAATCTCTCCCTCTGCAGCATCAGGAACCTCTCCCTACAGTAGTTAGAGCAGAGTGGCATGCGGCGCTATGTGACTCCAGCTTATATAGAGGCTGGGTCACATGCTGCACTGGCCAATCACAGCCATGCCATTAGTATACAGGGATTAAAAATATTTGGAATCATTTATTTTTTTGTCTCTCTGCCTAATTTAGGATCTAGCCAAAAAAAAACCTTATTTCTTTCCCACTTCTAGTTGGGAAATATTTTTTGCTTAACTACTTGATGCCCATCCACAGCAGTTTTCCTGCAGGCGAGCGACACAGACAGGCTACACAACGTATCTGTACATCGCCACCTGTTTTCCGGTGCCCTTTGCAGACCCGTGCTGTGATTGGACACAGCATGAGTTTCGCAGCAGATTTCAGCCAATAATTTTGATCAGTGATTACAGAAACACAGAACTCTGCGTGAATTTAAACAGTGATCTGATTGTCTCTTCTCCCTGCAAAGGAGGGGGAAAAAACAGCCATATCAGAAAGTAAAAGCAGCACCTATTGTACACATTATACATTGCTAGGCGCACAGTTAACCCTTGTTTGCCCCTGGATGTTAACCCCTTCCCAGCCAGTGTCAATAATACAGTGTTAATGTACAGTATTATCACTGATCACTGTATTAGTGTCACTAGCTACATTAGTGTCAGTTAGGGACCCTCCCATATAGTGTCTGTTAATGCCAGATTTCCCGCCACCCTATCACAGTCACACTATAAGTCGCTGATCACCACCACTACAGTATAGCACAGGCGTCTTCAAACTATGGCCCTCCAGTTGTTCAGGAACTATAATTCCCATCATGCCTAGTCATGTCTGTGAATGTCAGAGTTTTACAATGCCTCATGGGATGTGTAGTTCCGCAACAGCTGCAGGGCCGTAGTTGGAGGATCCCTGGTATAGCATATATAGCTGCATAAGTTTCAGTATATGTGACCAAAGGCAATTAACTAAGTAAAAAAAATGATTAAACAACTGTTTTATATATCCACGAAAACAAATATTCAAGTTGCTGCTAAAACGCCATTGAGTGATGTCACTTCACCTCTACACCAATAAAGTAGCACATTATTATGTAGCACAACTTAAAATGATCTTCTTTTTTATTTTTTCCCCCTACAAAAACAAACATGTCATACTTACCTGCTCTGTGCAGTTGGTTTTGCACAGAGCAGCCCTGATCCTCCTCTTCTCGGGCCCCTCTTCGGCTCTCCTGGCCCCTCTCTCCTGTCAAGTGCCCCCACAGCAAGTCACAGCTCCCTGTGTCTTTTTAGACATGGAGCCTCCTTTCTGCCCGCCCCCTCTCTCTCCTGATTTGCTAACTGACTTTGATTTACAGCCAATGGCGCCACTGCTGTGTCTCAGCCAATCAGTCCTGGTGAGTCCCGGACGACCGAGGAACTCGTGGACTTTGCTGGAGGAAGATTGGGGCTCAGGTAAGTATTAGGGGGCTAAGAGGGGCTGCTGCACACAGAAGGTTTTTTATCTTAATGCATAGAATGCATTAGGATAAAAAAAAAAAGTTCTCCCTTTACAACTCCTTTAATCTCAAAAGTAGCATCAACAAAAGTCCGAATAACACAAAATCCATACACAATCATGCTGCCAACCACCAGCGTGTATGGTGTATACAAATATCTTTCAAATTGTCACATGCCACCCAGGCTCTGCATGCTTCCACCTCATATAAACAGTGAATGCTCACCTCCAATTTATGACTTTAATGGTGAATCAAGGTCAAATGTGCTTTTTTTGACCCCTTCTGGGCTATGCTCAGAGTTGTTTCCTGGACATGCTCCTTGCTTCCACCACTTACATGCTACATATACACTATATAGTCAAAAGTATTGGGACACCTGCCTTTACACACACATGAACTTTAATGGCATCCCAGTCTTACTCCATAGGGTTCAATATTGAGTTGGCCCACCCTTTGCAGCTATAACAGCTTCATGTCTTCTGGGAAGGCTATCCACAAGGTTTAGGAGTGTGTCTATGGGAATGTTTGACCATTCTTCCAGAAGCGCATTTGTGAGGTCAGGCACTGATGTTGGATGAGAAGGCCTGGCTCACAGTCTCCGCTTTGATTTATCCCAAAAGTATTCTATCAGGTTAAGGTCAGGACTCTATGCAGGCTTGTCAAGTTCCTCCATCCAAAACTTGCTCATCCATGTATTTATGGACCTGACCATTATTTATACCCTGGGGAGAAAGCATTTTTGACTATGTGAGCATTCGCACGTGTTGTCCCAGTCTGGATCTGGGCTGTGTATGCTTCTTTTGAGGTCTGGTTATAGCATTCAGGTTGCTGTCTCAATAGTTAGGCACAGGTACAGTATGCTTAAAGGTGCAGTGGTCATATCTTTGTCCATGTGTACAAGATGAACCAGGAGATGGATCCGAGATTGTTTGGAGTTTATTAGCTGTTTATGGAAAGTTGCCAATTTGTGAATAAAGGGCAGCTTCTGGTGAGTGCAGTGTGCAAATAGTTGGAGGAAGAGCACAGTTGTGGTGTCCCGGAATATTTTCACAAATTCTGGACTGTTATATCACTTTTATAAATATTAGTGCACTGGTTGTATTGTACTGACAATTTGTTTATATGATATTTTTTTAATTTTTTATTTTTTATTCTCTTTCTACTAAATTATATTTTGATGCATTTGATGGCACAGTATTGATTTTTAATTGGAAAAAAAATACATGAGAATGTGGTTATGAATCCCAAGAATAATATCATTTGGAATAATTAAAATTTACATTTTTGGATTTTGTTAAGGTCTGATGGCAAGCAGCGTCTTTCCGCTCATTTGTTTTAAAATTTGTTGAATTGAATATTCGTCCATATTATTTACAAATTTGTTTGGGCAGGTGTTAGTACACTGCATAATAGCAACAATACTATTGTCCTTTCTTTACATGTCTACCCTGCACAACAATCTCGAGATATTTTCTGATTTACAACACATACACACAGTTTGCCTTCAGTTTACTCATATTGCGCTGACCCCAGCATGCACAACCTTTGTTACTGTCCAAGTTAATTAACAAATAGTCCCATCAGCTCATTATGTCACCTATAAAAGAGGCCAAACTTTGATGCTGTAGGCCTAATTTACTAAATCAAGGTAAAGTGCAGTGAAGTAAAGAGTAGCTGAGCTGTGTTTACTCTAAACATTCAGTTTTGTGAAGGGAAAGAGCTGGATGTTTGAACTGAACGCAGGTGCCATTCACTTCAATGCATTACGCTTCGTCTAGCTTCACCTTAGTAAATGAACCCTAATGAATCACTTGTATGAAAAGGCTAAACATCTGCAAGGGTTTTGACCATGTACACATTAAGTTTTACATTTTTATATTGACACCAATGTGTACTGATCAGAATATAATGTTTTAAATGCTTTTATAGAGCCTAAAATATTTTCTACTATCTAGTAGATACATCTCCTATCACTAGCCACAAATCCCACAATCTTATCGCATTCTGCACAGACAGAAGAAATTTGTTTCAAATTGATTCCTACTCAGGTTCACAATTATTCACAGTCTCCAACTTCTTAAACTTTATTTTTGCCTCGTGAATTTCTACCTTCTCCTTCTAGGTCTCCTTCCTTGTTTCCCATTTCCTGTTTATTGGCATTGACTTTAGAAACTCATTATAAAACTCTTCTAAATAAACCCAGATAACAAAACAAATTACCGTATATACTCGAGTATAAGTCGACCCGAATATAAGCCGAGGCCCCTAATTTTACCACAATAAAGTGGGAAAACGTATTGACTCGAGTATAAGCCTAGGGTGGGAAATGCAGCAGCTACTGGACCCAACTGGACCACCACGAGACACTAAACAGGGGCTGCGGGCATGGTACAGGAGATGGCGCAGGTTATGGTATAGGCATGGCACAGGTCATGGTAAGGGCATGGCACAGGTCATGGCACAGGTGATGGTACAGGCATGGCACAGGTCATGGTACAGGCATGGTACAGGCATGGCACAGGTCATGGTACAGGCATGGCACAGGTCATGGTACAGGCATTGCACAGGTCATGGTACAGGCATGGCACAGTAGGTATAGGCATGGCACAGTATGTACAGGCATGGCACAGGAGATGCATTGCTGCGGGCAAGGTATAGGAGAATGTCCTGCACCATGCCCGCAGCACTGCATGAGGAAATGATGGGCTGCGGAGGAGTCTCACTTACCTTTTGGTGAGGCGCCTTCGATTTAAAAATTATGCCGCCCGGCGCCAATACGTCACCACGAATGCGCCGCCGATGCTCGGGAAAGCCCGTACACGTTCGGCTATTCCCGGGCATGCGGCACATGCGTGGTGACACGTCGGTGCCGGGCGGCGCCATTTTTAAAAAGACAGTGACTCGAGTATAAGCCGAGGGGGGCATTTTCAGCATGAAAAAACATGCTGAAAATCTCGGCTTATACTCGAGTATATAGGGTAAAAAGTTTGCCTTCCCCCACCTCATTATCTATCTCTTTATCCTCTTACTACTCTTCTAAACACCTCTTTCTTCCATTAATCTATATGTTTATAACTTTTGGATGTCTAGTACTCTTTAAACTGATGTATAATAATAGGAATAACAATAAAAACATCATTACAAGAACATTGTACATATAAAATATTCCTTCTGTAATCACTGGTTATCCTATGTACGATGGTTATTGTATTGTTGAATTGCATTTTATGTGTGTTGATCCTTTACCTTTCTTCAATATAAATCTATTGTAATCTTTTGTAATAAAAACCTAACAAGTATGGAAGAATGCAAAGTAAACTATGAAAAGTTCTATATAAATAAATCCCGACCCACACTCCACACTTATGTCTCTAAACCCTTACCCCTAAACTCAAACATAGGGGATTTCCTGACTTTTCACATGGTTCGGACAGTAGAGGCCTAAAGCAAATTGAGGCAAACAAATACTGAATAAGAGATTTCCTAAGTTCCGATGGATGGTTCATCCTGGAGGAGATAAAATCAATTTTGAAACCGCCTGTGAGCTACTGGAGCGCACTACAGTTCAGACATTTCATCTCCTCTGTCCCATGCCACACTGTTCTAATTAGACTGCTTATAATGTTTAGAGACCTCCGCTTAGGCAAAACCTCACCAAGGCCCCACCCTATATTCAGAAATGGGAAAGTGTGTTGAATGTTAACTTCTTCCCCAAATAAATGGACTCAGTTTTGTACCTAGCATACACATCTTCCCTAGCTAGTCAGTTGCATGAATACGGATGTAAAATTATGTCCTGGTGGTAGAGGGTTCTATCTATATATACTGGGCATCACTAAATGGCGGACCGCGGTCCACCTCCGGCCCAAGCTACTGCTCTATCTGGACCTCCGCGACTGCGCCATTTAGCTGACGCTATCCCCAGCCTCCACCGCTGTCATTAGCAGAGCAGATCAGGGGTGGGATAATTCTAGACTGGTGGTGGTACCAGCACTGCACAGAGAGAGGCAGCTGCCTGAATCAACTTTTCACATTAGCCAGGAGGTGATTGGCTGCTAGGAGGCGGTCCTAGCAACCAATCACCAGCTTGCTAATTTGAACAGTTAACCCAGCAGCTCCCACGTCCCATCCAGTGCTTCTGTGCCTCTGCTTTCAGTTCAGGATTGTCCCACCTCCCTCTCCTTGCTTTGTGTAAGGTAGGAGAGTGAAGGGAGGAAAGGACATAGCTGTGAACTTGTGAAGGATGGGGAGCAGGGTCATGTACAGGGGGACAGTGCTGTGTGTGTGTGTGTGGGGGTCATGTAAAGGGGAACAATATTGTGGGTGGATGTGAAGGGGGCAGTGCTGTGGGGGGTGATATGTTAAGAGGGCAGTGCTATGTGTGGGGGTGGAGAGTGGTGATGTAAAGAGGGACAGTGCTGTGGGAGGGGCAGATGTGAAATGGGCAATGCTGTGGGGGTGACATGTGAAGGTAGACAATGTTATGGGGGGTATGTGAAGGGGGCAGTGCTGTGTGGGGGGTGTGAAGGGGGTAGTGCTGTGGGGGTGTGTGAAAGGGGCAGTGCTTTGGGGGTGATATGTGAAGGTGACTGTGCTGTGTGTAGGGGGGTGATGTAAAGGGGGACATTGCTGTGGGAGGGGCGTACATGAAAGGGGCAGTGCTGTGGGGATGACATGTGAAGGGGGACAATGTTGGGGGGGTATGTGAAGGGGGCAGTGCTGTGGGGGGCATGTGAAGGGGGTAGTGCTGTGGGGGGATGTGAAAGGAGCAGTGCTTTGGGGGTGATATGTGAAGGGGGACAGTGTTGTGGGGGAGATGTGAAGGGAACAGTGCTGTGGGCGAGATGTGAAAGACAGTGCTGTGGAGGGGGGGTGTGAAAGGGCCAGTGCTTTGGGGGCGATATGTGAAGGGGGACAGTGTTGTGGGGGAGATGTGAAGGGAACAGTGCTGTGGGCGAGATGTGAAAGACAGTGCTGTGGAGGGGGGGGGGGGGTGTGAAAGGGCCAGTGCTTTGGGGGCGATATGTGAAGGTGACTGTGCTGTGTGTAGGGGGGGGGGTTGATGTACAGGGGGACAGTGCTGTGCGGGGGAAGTGAAAGGGGCAGTGTTGTGGGAATGATGTGTGAAGGGGGGCAGTGCTGTGCGGGGAAAGTGAAAGGGACAGTGCTTTGAGGGTGATATGTGAAGGGAGACAGTGTTGTGGGGGAATATGTGAAGGGGGCAGTGCTGTGGGGGGTATGGTGAAGGGGCAGTGCTGTGGGGGGTATGGTGAAGGGGCAGTGCTGTGGGGATGATATGTGAAGGGGGGCAGTGCTGTGCGGGGAAAGTGAAAGGGGAAGTGCTTTGGTGGTGATATGTGAAGGGGGACAAAGTTGTGGAGGAATATGTGAAGAGGGTAGTGCTGTGGGGGGTATGGTGAAGGGGCAGTGCTGCGGGGATGATATGTGAAGAAAGACAGTGCTGTGTGTGGGAGGTGGTGATGTAAAGGAGAACAATGCTGTGCGGGGGAAGTAAAGGGGGCAGTGCTGTGATGGAGAAGATGCGAAGGGGGACAAGCAGCTGCACACAAAATGCGGTGCTGCACAGAAATTGTGCAGTGGTACCATTGGCTCTTAAACGCACTGAAATACAAGGTGCAGTTCATCTTTACCTGCCAGTGACCAGCGCTGACCCCCCTCCCTCCTCAGGATCTATCCCAAATACCCTTCCTTCCCTTTCCCCCTTTTCTTTCTTATTGTCAATCACCTTCTGTCATCATCGCATCACTAGACTTCCAATCCCTTCTTCCTCATTGAAGCCAACTCCTAATACATATACAACTAAACTCACATCTCAACCGTTCCTCATCAAACACGCACTAACAAGCAAAAGTCCCTCATGCATTTTATATACCATAAAAACTGAAGTTTACCAGGATTGCATCCCTGGGCAGTTGGATGCCAAACTCATGCATATGCAGATACACAAGGTTATCCTTTAGTCGTTGTTTGGACCAACACGCAACATCATTGAAACATTTATTGTTACCTTTGACGATTTCCTGTTCTAATGCTGTTTGTGTGCTCTTTGTAAAATGCTTAAATGGCATTTGACAATGAAACCTGTATGACTATGTTGCTGCACTCCTTTTATACAGCAACACATTAAAAAAACACACAACAATAAAAAAAGAAACCTGATGTTTTATTTAAATAGGTGTCTAGACACTTATCTATTCTTTTTATTGCTCAGAAAAAAAATAGATACACGTGGTCAACAATGATCTCTTTTAAGCATTGCTGCAGTGCACGTGTGAAGACATTAACCACTTAAGCCCCGGAAGATTTTACCCCCTTCCTGACCAGGGGGTATTTTGCGATTCGGCACTGCGTGATTTTAACGGACAATTGCGCGGTCGTGCGACCTTGTACCTAAACGAATTTGACGTCCTTTTTTTCCCACAAATAGAGCTTTCTTTTGGTGGTATTTGATCACCTGTGCGATTTTTTGATCATGCGATATAATCAAAAAAATAGCGACAATTTTGCAAAAATAACAATATTTTTCACATTTTTTTTATATGAAATTCCCCCAAAAAATGTAAAAATTTAAGTTTTTTTTAAATTTCTTGCCAATATGTTTTCTGCTACCTATGTTTGGTAAAAAAAATCACAATAAGCGTATTTTGATTGGTTTGCGCAAAAGTTATTGCATTTACTAACTAAGGGAAAGATTTTTGTCATTTTTGTTGTTTTTTTTTTTAACGAGTAATGGCGGCGATCTGCGATTTTTTTTGTGGGACTGCGACATTGCGGCGGACAGATCGGACCCTTGACTGACATTTTTGACACTTTTGGGGGTACCAGTGACATTACTACAGTAATCAGTGCTATACATATGCACTGTTACTGTAAAAATTACGCTGGCAGGGAAGGGGTTAACTTTATTGGCGAGGGAGGGGTTAAGTGTGTCCCTAGGGGCATGCTTCTAACTGTGCAGGGATGTGGCTGTGTGTGTAACAGCACAGATCATCGGTCCTACATAGCAGGACCGTTAGATCAGTGCTTTTACACAGGGAAGAATGACAGGCGGCTTTGTTTACATTAGCCGCCTGCCTTTCTCCCTTCACAGAGGATGATCGCGAGTGACCGGCGGACATCAGGTCCGCCGGTCACACGCACGGAGGTGTCCGTGAACGAGCCAAAGCAGGAGCGCGCCTCCAGTGGTGCGTGCTCGCCCGCTATTGGCTCCCAGGCTAGTGACGTACCGGTATGTCACTTTGCCTGGCCAGGGCTGACCACCGCAGTATATGTACTTGCGGCGGTCGGCAACCGGTTAAACATACTTGGAGTGTGGGAGGAAACCGGAGTACCTAGAGGAAACATACACAAGCACAGGGAGAACATGCAAACTCTGTGCAGGTAGTGCCATGGTTTGGATTCGAACCAAGGACCCTAGTGCTGCTTACAGGAGGAAAAAGCCAGTGTAACAGAGAGATTACCTGTTTTGTGCTGCTGCTCCTTCTTTGCCCAATCAGCACAATATACTAAAGGGGTGTTCCTAATAACGTTTCTGTAAACTACTTTACTGAACAAGGCCCTGTATGGAATATTAACCTATGTGTAACAACAAACATAAACGCTTCATGCCTCAAGTAATCGAAAGCTGATACTGCCCATTCCCACCATTCATATTATCAAAAGGGAGTTAATCAAAATAATTTTAAGAAACAAACATCCCTTTAGTATATTGTCCTGTTTACAGCAAATATAAAAAAGAAACATCTCAGATTGCTACAGGGCTTTTTGTGGTTGTTCATTTCCACACACTCCTCTTCTAAAAACATCTTTTGTTCCAGGTTCCATGAGCCATGTGTGAATAGAAAATCTCTGAAACAGATGAGCGCTTATCTGTTAAGGGCACAAAAGTGGAAAATCATTGTCTTGTAAAAGTCTCGTAATTAGGGCTAGTAGCAGCCTTTTCGAAGACTTAAGTGTGGTTCATTCTTGGCTAATCATGCATAGGCCTAAGATGCCCTTAATTTCCAGGGCTGTCCTCAACTTGCTCTTACAAAAAAAATAATGGTTTGTATTTACCTTTGCTCCTACAATGGAACTCACTATCACTATGTTCAGGAACCAAAAATGCAATGACTTGCTCCTTTCAGCCGTAACCCTCCAATCTTTCCTTTGCACACCCATGTTAGACTGATCGCTGATGAACAGATGTTTCAGCAAGGCATTTGTCCATCCCATCCCACGTTGATGAAGTAATGTGAACTGGAACCTATTCCAATTATCTACCTGACTTGGTTGATGCAAAACAAAGATGTTAAAAAGTTATTTCCCTGTTCTTCGTAGAAAAATAAATGATTGTACCTTACAAGAATTTTTGTTGGTATATATGAGTAAGTTAGCACTTCCAACACTTAAACATACGTCTTATCATTCTATAATTACCCAAAAAATGACACATCTTAGCCTGAGCAAATACTTATCAATTTTCTCACATCACATGCTATTAGCTAACTTTTTGCAGCCCTAAAATGTGTCTGTAAAATTATTTTCAAATTCATATCTAGGGAAGTCCTGTAAAACATATTACAAACAGAGATACAAGTAAATATGTAGCTGTCAGTAAAAAGAAAAAGGCATTGTGATTAAATAATGGTTTAGCACTAATCTATATGACATGAGATGGAGCATGAAAGATCCATCTGCAGAATGATCTTTATAAGGAATGATCATTCCATAAATATGTACAATTGAAAAACAAAAAAGAACAAAGGCAGTATCTTTGCCACTATGCAAGATGCATGAGCCCATTGGCGGTTTCCCGCCATTGTGATGCTGGAGGGGCGGTAATTGGCCAGCTTTCAGGCTATTTAGCTGGGCACACCCCATGTAATAGCCACCATCTATTCAGGAAGGACCTGGTCATTTTGTGACAGGACATATTGGAGACAGACTGTTGCAGGTTTTCAGTGCCCACACATATTTCCACACTGCGCTTCTTGGGGTTATCCCAGGGGATTGCCTTGCAGTGTCTGGTCTCCCTCCCCTCCACAACTTTGGGGTTGAACAATGTGGACCATTGGGTAGTTTTATCCGGCTGCCTTACCCATTCATATTTGAGAGACCCGTGAATTCAATTAAATATACTATATCACTGAACATGTATAGAGATCTTTAGAATTATTCTACCAATTTATAACTATTGTGTACGTTTATGAAAGGGTGAATTTTTTTCTCTGTTCGCTTCTCGGCAGTTCTCCGGGGAAAATTATCTCCTCTGGCACCCTTTTTATGAAGCGGAGAACTTCAGTTCTCCCAGGGTGATCAGAGGAGAACTGTTTTCTCGGAGAACTGCCTAGATCTGTGTAGAAGTGAATGGGAGCGCCTGTAATCTCGTGAGACAAAGCGAGATTACCGTAGTATGAAAATCACTGGCGCTCTTTAACAAGCAGTGATAAATTATCACTGCTGAGTACACGATCCCCACTAATGTTAATAAATAATAGTCCCCTTACATAAATATATATATATATATATATATATATATATATATATATATATATATATATATATATACACTGAATACACACACGCATACATTTTATATATATATATATACACATTAAATATATATCTACATGTATGTGTGTGAATATATATACATAAATATGGCAGGAGGACATGATTACTGTGTTGGGGGGTCTGAACGAGGAAGAAGGAAGTCGATAATCTTCGTTTTTCCCCCTCAGTTCTCCCCCGATTCTGTCTTCACTCCCCGCTTTACAAGCTCCGGGCTGGTGAATCTGGGAGTGTGAATTCTGGCACAGATCGCCAGTGAAGTGCGGGGATGGCAGCTTCATAACCTGGCTGTTTCTGTGTCAGGCAATGACAGATTCCCGTGTGAAGAGATGATCAGCGAAGAACATGTTCTCCGCTGATCATTTCTGTTTCATAAACTGAGAATGATTGGAAATGAGCTGTGATCAGAAGGATCACTGCTCATCTCCGTTTCATAAAAGGACACCTATATGTACCTCGCCTGAGGAAGCGAGTGATATCTCATGAAACGTGTAGAAAGAATCAGTACATAAGTATTTACCTTATGGAATTTAAGTTTAACTCTGATCTAAGTAATGATGGCTATTCATGTATACACATTTTGTAATTGTATGTGATATTAATATTTTAAATGTATGTAGTATTTGTTCTATGTCTTAATAAACCTTTTTGTACATTTTATATTTTTTGCTGTGCCTCGTCAAAAGTCACAAGGGCAATTTTACTTTGTGTATTACAAATGCAGTGAGAGAGCTGCACATTTTTATTTGGTTTGCTACAACACAAGCTACCTCTCCACAATGTTTTCTCTAGACTAACCCAACTTTCTGTTTTATGTCACATGCTTTGAACAACCTAGTTACTTTTTCTATTTGCTACTCGTATGTATAAAAACAATTGGTAAATGATCTCAAAGACTCTTTAACTTGTTGGAAAGAAGTGTTTGTCATTAATCAAAAATTAGCAAAGAACCTTTACATGATTGGCACATGTCATACTCAGATTATTTGCATTACTTGCAAATTTTGGACAATGTACACCCACTCTAAGAATTACTGGACTCCCGTGTCTTTTGGTAGTTATTGACATGCCATTTGCGAGGACAAGGTGGTGGCACGTTCTAGGGGGGAGGAAGATGCCTTCTTTCTCAGACCTGCCCAGAATCCGTATCGGACTATTTATATACAGGGCTGTACGCCACGCTGTCATACATGGGGCTAACATTGCGTTAAAAGAGAGGAAAACCTGCTCTACTGGACTATACTGAGTCAACAGCCCTGTGAACATATACATACATTAAAATTAAAAATTTAAAAAAAAGGATAAGGGAACAGCTGCCATGCTGTTTTTGATAACATCAAAAATTCTTATAATGAAAAAAAGGGCATGAAATAGTTGTACTTTATAATTGGACATTTTTTATATATACACTTTGTTTTAGTTTTTTTAGCACAAGGCACTTTACACTTTATTAGAGAATGATATATTGTGTTTTTTATTTGCACATGAATTAAGCAATATTGTGTTGCGTTTTTTTCACATGAATTAAGTAATATTTGATACATTGCACAGGGTATAGGTGATATATACTGTATATTTTGTAGGTTTGGCCATGGGATTGGCTCTTCCCTCCCTTTTCTTTCATTATGGGGCTAACATTAAAATTACTTTATCCACTTCCTTGCCGCAAAAGGAAACTTACCAAATGAACTATGCAAAAAAAGGTCTGGAGGACTACTAGGCTCAGCAAGCTTGCTATTGGAAAATATAAAATATGATAAAGCAAGAAAAAAAAAAGGGAAACAATCTAAAACAGAGATTTTTAAATTCTGCATCTAATTGGAAAAAAAAAAACAATTTGGTGTGTGCAATGTGTGCCTGGGCTGGACATGCTGGCAGGCAGGGGATTACCTCCTCACACTTCTCCCAGCTCTATGAACTGCTCCTGGCTCAGCACCTCTTCCTCAGGGCTCAGCCTCTCCTCCAGCCAGAGGTGCAGGGTGCTCTGGTGTCGGAAAACTACTCCAGATCCCCCATGTTCCTGCCGCCTTCCTGAACTGAGCCGCTGCCTCCCGCAATACCCTGGGGGAGGGTGGCAGCAGCAGTGGGGATGACAGGCCTTCACTGGAATTCACTCTGCTGCTCGTTCCTCTTGCCGCGTCAGCGGTGGCTGCGCTGCTCTCTTTCCGCTCCATCCTGGCCAAGACCCCGCAGCCCGTCCTGTAGCAGAGGCACCTGTCACTTACAAAAACCCAGGCACCAGGGTGCAATTTCTAGTGGCAATGGCGACCTAGAGCCTGGGATTTGTCGAGCCCTGATCTGTCTGTCTATCTGTCTGTCTGTCTATCTATCTAATCTATCTATCTCACAGTGAATACGTGTTTGTACTTTAACTGTAGATGAATGGAAGTCCAAAACTTTTTCATATGAAGGGACCCTTTAGAAAGGGACCCTGTCAAAAATCCAGTTCTGTAATGTGTCCTGTGCACGCTGCAGTGTTTTCCTGAAGTTAAGGGAGATGTTCTGTAGACCCAACAAACTTCCCGGAAGCATTGTACAAGGTAAAACTGCTGAGTGCACAGAACCCAATACAGTACTGGATCTCTGGTTGTATCAACAGGTGTTTTGTTGTGCCCTAGGGTGACAATGCTGTTCCTCCCTGGATTTAGTACAATGACTAAGCATTTTTACCCTAGGACAGAAAGTGTGTTACTGACAGGACCACCAGGCAAAATTAAAGGGAAAAAAATTCTGACAAATGAAAATCAATGCAGCCACCATTTTTATTTACTGGTTAGCTGCAATAAAATACTTATTTATTCTTGAGATATTCTTTAAGACTTTAAGGCATTATTCACATGTTTTCCAGATACAAGGCAAGCAAACACTTAGGTGCCTGATATTAACGAAGACCTTTTATGTCCAGGCAGTACTTGTTCTCTTTTTTTTCAGACCCATTGAACAAAAAGTCTGAATCTCCCATTTAACAGTGCTTGTTCAGTTCTACTGTTAAGTCCCATACACAAGGGCTGAATATTGGCCAAAATCAGCCAGTACAGTAGAAACCAGCTGACATTTTGCATGTGTGTGCAGAACCTTGTCCGACAGAAGGCGATCTCACAATCAGCTTCTGTTGAATAAGCAAGCTGGAAAACCAGAAGTCGATAAGGCATCCGATCAGTGCTCTCAACCAATGGCTGCAAGCCCTGACTGCACAGCAGTGAGATCACTGTACTAACATTGCATATTTAGTACAGGAACCTCCTCAGTTTTTTTTTTCTTCATTCAGCCTGCTGGGTTAAACTAAAAAAAACTTAGTGTGTGTACCAGGCATATCTTTATCAGTATTGCAAAGATTGCAGATGAAGGTTAAATGTTCCGTCTTCATTTGTTCAGGCATTATTATCCACACTTCCCCTAGCCATAGGCAGGTATATGTCTCATTGGGCTAAGTGTAGTGTGACATCTGCCTGTCTTCTAAGGAATCATCAGAGTTGCAAGTATTTTTGCCTGACTGGGTTAACATACAGCTTCAGCCTCATCCCGGAGAGAGGTCTGCTTCCTTTCTCCATGGGAAGAGAATTATTCATTCCTCATTATATAAACTTTTTACAGATTGTTACAAACTCTTAGTATGCAATGATGAGCCCTTCAGACATCCAGGAGCACTTGTATCCCTCTAGTGAACCCCATTAGCTGCCCGATTATCGGGATTTTTCTGAGACAATTAGGAAAATGAAAAGACAGCAGCTGGGAGAGGACAACTATAAATATAACATTCCAATTATAGATGAACTGAAGAGGTATACCGCTCGGCTTTAAGACCATGTAAAATAAATCTCAGGCATAGGTGTAATTATTCTACAGCTGTAAGCACAGATAAATGATTTTCTGGTGTGGTTGTGAAAGTGAATACTTCTTCTAGAGTTATTTTAGTAGCTGCCAGCAGACTTGCTTTGGGAATAGCTAAAAGGCCATAATGTTTGGAAGACCCTTCAGTCGGCTCAGTTAGCTGGTGGGTGTAATTCTAGCCTGGCTTAGTGGAGTTGTGTTGAGTGACAGAGTTCAGCTAGAGAAAAAAAAAAGATCTTCCTTTAAGACTAAACAAGCAGAGAATGGCTGGCTGCCTACCCTGCCTGCGGGTGCTCATTACCTGATACCTAAATCCTTTTTATCATAGTGTTAAAAGATAAACAAGGGCTTGTGGAAAGGTTTGTGCTCCAGGGCTGAAGTGTTGACTGAGGGCAGGGGGTCAGCTTTAAGCCAGGTGAGCACGTGTTGCCTCTTCAGCCTCTGATTACCGGAGAAGACACCTGAAAATCCTTGGGAGACTTACATACTAAGTAAACTATGGCTTTCTTCATTTCAGTACAGAAAGATTTATGGCAAATCGCTTGAACATCTGTAAACCGAAATTTGTCCAGGCAACTAACTCAGATTGAGCTTGGGTGCGACCAGCCTGATTATTAACAGATTAAAAATGACCAAATCTGCCCAACAGTTGGTATGTGTTTAGGAAGAGTTAAACCAAACCTCAATGAATGGAATGTGTTTAAAATAATTTCTACTGTTTCCTAAGGAACCTAAAAAATGAAGCTACCTGGGACCAGAGTAAAGGAGACCACAGATATAAAATGATCAGATACCAGATATCATAAAAAAGCATATGCTTCTGCTTATCCCTTTGATTATCTAGTTTTATTTCATTTCCAATATTCTCTCCACGTCTGATCACAGTTTGATGTTTGCGGGTAGTTTTAAGGTAATCAGGCCATGAAGAGAAGCTGAATGGTAAATCTCTCTGATTGTTACTGATCTTTGTGTTGCATACATACATAGGTGTCCTTTTATGAAACCGAGATGAGCAGTGATCCTGCTGATCGCAGCTCATTTCCGATCTTTATTGGTTTATGAAACAGAGATGATCGGGGGAGAACATGTTCTCCGCTGATCATCTCTACACATGGAGAATCTGTCATTGACTGATACAGAAATGGCCAGGTTATGAAGTTGCGATCTCCGCACTTTACTGGCGATCTCTGTCAGAATTCACACTCCCGGATTCGCCAGCCTGGAGGTGGTTAATGGGGGAGAGAAGACAGAATCGGAGGAGAACTGAGGGGGAAGGAGGAAGATTATCGACTTCTTTCTTCCTCGTTCAGACCCCCCAACACAGTAATCATGTACCCCTGCCATATTTATGTATATATATATATATATATATATATATATATACAGTATATACACATACATGTATATATATATATTTCATGTGTGTATATATATATATATATATATATATATATAAAATGTATGTGTATGCAGTATATATGTAAATTCATGTAGGGGGACTAATTATTTAATTAACATTAGTGGGGGTCGAACGCACATGTACTCAGCAGTGATAATCTATCACTGCTTTTTAAACGGTTTCTCGTACTGTAATCTCGATTTGTCTCACGAGATTACAGGCGGCCCCATTCACTTGTATACAGATCTCGGCCGTTCTCCGTGGAAAAACTTCTCCTCTGTTCACCCTGTGAGAACTGAAGTTCACCGCTTCATAAAAAGGGTGCCAGAGGTGATCATTTTCCCTGGAGAACTGCCGAGAAGTGAACGGTAAAAAAAAATTCACAGTTTCATAAATGGACACCATAGGCAGAGTCAGAAGTTCACTATTGGCTGCACTCAGAGCATGAGCTTCCCTTGGTGAAATAAGCCTTTCTGTTGCCTTCATTACATGTACCAGAAACTTAACATATTTGTTGATAGAAATTTAATTTGTTTTACTTTTGGGTCTTACATTATAAATTTATAATCACTTGACCATCTAACCTTCTCTTTACAAATTAAGTCAATCACACTGGAAAACAGCTGAAACTGAATAAAAGGGACAGAGAAACTTCTCAAATGTAATAATAAAAGCAAATATACTTTAAAGATTGCTTAAATTGAAAAATTGAAATTGTTCATAAAAAATGAAAGAAAAAAAAAGTCAACCTTTACAAATAGCCTTTTATGCTTTATGAATAAGAGGGAAGCCACATTGGCACATTTTACATGCAAGCTCTGTTTCCTGCTGCAGAGTGATTATATTTTACTGCCTCACTCTTAGTGCAAATCTGTCATAATGTTTAGTCCGGCTAAAAAACAGTACAAGAACTAGCTGTAGTGTATCCTGTAACTGATTTTTATTCAGCAGCAGAATAAAATGCGTAATACATCCATCTGTATACATCATGAAATCTTTAGCTATTGATGTCAAATCGATTTTCTGTGTCTGCAACATGTAAACAGAAAAGGAATCAATTCCCTTTGCCATCCAGCATAAGCCTATGGCATAAATAATTAAAATCAATGAATACAATAATAGTAGTTAAATAATAATTAAAAAATAATAGGGATAAGAAGGACAATGTGCACCTGATGTAGCCCAAGTCAAATTTTAATTGTATGTGATTCTAAAGGATGTATTTAAAAATAATAATAATGACAAACATGTTATACTTACCTGCTCTGTGCATTGGTTTTTCTTCTCTTCTTTTTGTGATCCCCTGCAGGTAGACCTGGCTCACCCCGCCGAGTGCCCCCAGTAGCAAGCCTTTTGCTATGGGGGCACTCGAGCAGGCTTTCGCCCAAACAGCACTTGGACATTATCCATTCAGTGCCAGTTCACACTAATGCGATCACAGACATAGCATATGATTCGGAGCGCACTGCTGAATTCGCACCACAATCGCAGTGAACTCGCACAGGACCCTTTTTTTGGTCCGCAGCATAATCGGATCTCATGGTGGTTCACTCCAGTGCAATCCGATTCCTGTGCGAACTGTCAGATCGCACTGCGATATGCGATCTGAGCTGGGGGTGTCGTTAACTTTGAATTGACACCCCCAGTGTATCGCATATGGCAGTGTGAACTGGCTGTACTGCGGATGCGATGCGGGAACACACAGTATATTTGCAGTGTTCCCGCATCGCAATAGTGTGAACTGACACAACATCAGAGCACGTCTCAGCCCCACCCCTGCTCTCCACACAGGCTCACTGGCCCAAAGGTTTCTGCTGCTGTGTGAGCCAATGAGGAGAGACAGACCTAGGAGAGCCGCTGCTCTCATGCACATCTCTAGATCGAGATGGGGCTCAGGTCAGGTAAGTAAAAGGGGGGCTGGAAGCGAAGCCGTATCCACAAGGTTCTTTACCCTAATGCATAGAATGCATTAAGGTAAAAACCTTCTGCCTTTAGAACCACTTTAAGCTGGACTGTCCCTAGCTAAATTTAGTGTTGTTTTGCAGCTAGGCTGTAACCGGCCTAAACTTTGTTTACACTTTCTGTGCACTGTAAGTTTTTTTCCTAAGCTCAGCGCATTGATTATGTCTGCTTGCTAATGTTGAGTTACATAGTTAGTGAGGTTGAAAAAAGACATCAGTCCATCCAGTTCAACCTATGATGCGTGTGTGTGTTTGCTGTTAACCATACATTGTATACCCCTGTATGTTGTGGTCTTTAAGGTGCCCATCTAATCGTTTTTTGAAACTTTTAATGCTCCCTGCTGATACGACTGTTTGTGGAAGAGAATTCCACACCCTTACTGCTCTTACAGTGAAGAACCCCCTGCGTATTTTAAGGTTAAACCGCCTTTCCTCTAGTTTTAGTGAGTGGCCACGTGTCTTATTGTATTTCCTTTCTCTGAATAGGTTTTTCCATATGCTAGGGTTGCCAGTACAATATTTTTACATTGATATGCATCTAGTATGAATGGGCCCTGAGTGGGGACTACCAGGAAGATGTTGCAGTAAATATTTTGGGGAAACCACCTTAATTTTAAGGGTTCATTCACATGGGCAGAAAAAACACTGTGTTTAGATGTGTACAGTGTATAGTTATTTTGCACATCTAAATGCAGCACTATAGCAGTCAATAAGCCCATAGACACAGCTATGTCTACATACATAAATGTGTGCTGAGTTTAGCCGTGCGCATAAAAATGAGGACACAGCTAAAAATTGTATGTAGCCATGATAGAATTATTGTGTTATTATATTGAACTGTGGTTCGGACCATGCCTGGCTGCTCTTTTAAGAACTTTATAAGGAGGATCGGTTTCTTCCTAGGAGAGTTGAACTGTATTATGGGAGATGTAGTTTGGAAGAGGGTGGAAACTATGCGTTAAAGGATTGACTGGATCACACTCCCAGGGAGCTTTGAGGGATCTGTGGAGGATCATGGGAGGAGGTATAAATTGGGGGCGGAGTCAGATGCGTATGCTCTTGCTTCGGGGACTCGTGGAATGCGGTGGTGCGGAGAAGAGCTGCGGAGAGAGACTGACCAGGGAGAGGCCTGAGAGTGCAGCCTAGAGTGGGGAAAGCGCATCCTGACTCGAGTGGATGGCGGAAGTTACAGAAGGGTGACCGGTCCAGTGTGAGCGCGGGAGAGACAGCGAGTGACGCTGAGAGAGTGGCCTAATCCAGAGTGTGCTAAGATTCTCGCCTGGGACGCAGCACCAAAAGGAGCGGTCTGGCAGGAGGACAAGAGGATCACTCGTGGACAGTGATGCTGCAGTCAAGTGCTGGGTGATCTTTGAGGAACCGCAAGTATATATAAATACACACAGAATACATCAGCAGTTAGGATTCCAATAACATTTGCGCCCTTTTGGATTACAAATATCACTAGAAGAGTGATTAAGAGCTCCAACTGCCGGCGAAGAAGCGCAAGGCCTTGCTAGCATAGTGACTACACTTTCTCTAAACCTTAAAGGGGGCCCCCAGCTATATAATGTTTCTGCCAGTTGTTTAGGCTGATTGTCTAACTGAATAGGAAGAAACAGATTATAGCTGAGGGTACTATTTCTGGGTTACATTACAGTCACTCTCATTACTGGGATTTTGGAGATTAACACCATACTTCTTGTGCTTACAAATTCTGATTTATTATTCTGTACCTGTTACCTTTATTTCATTCCAGTAAACAGTTACACTGGTATCTGAGTGTTGAGAGTATTACTATATAACTTCACAAAAATGACTGAACCTGTAGTGCCTAGCAGGTTGGATGTTTCTCAGGGTCCAGGGAGTGCAGAGGATGTTCTATTAACCAGCAGCCCCCAAGGGGGTCGTGCTACATTTATCTGCATAGATTTTCAGATTTTACGCGCATAAATGCATATAAATGCACATAAACATGAGTACTTTAGGTGTGTATTTTATGCAGGATCATGTAGCTCTGCTAGCAAGAACCTTTCTTACATGCAGAAAACATACAGACACATAGCCCCGCTTCCACTGGCAGGAAGAGTGTACATAACTGGGTACAAGCAGCAGAAGGTGTAAATACATAGATATATATTAAATCCTTTCTGTGCTAGGACATTTCCAATGTTGAGAGAAATTCACTCAACACCAAGAGCATTTGCAAAGTCTGAGTGCCATACCTAGCAATTACATCTCCTGCGCAAGGTACCCCCACTCCTCCTACATACTGGGGATCAAGAAGTCCGGTCAGTATGGGTAGGTAGGAGGGTTTTTAATTAAACATACACATTTTGATTCAGGTAGGTAACACACATTATCTGAATGGGCTACAAGCACACCACAACAGAGCACATAGTGTGCTGCTACATAGGTGCATTGGTTTAGTACGATGAGGTGGCATTCAAAGCATGTTGGGGTGACACAAGTTAAAAAGTTGACAAGATAAAGCATTGGATGCTAGATTACTTTGATTAAAATGTTGCTGTTACATTAGCTACAATGTACTTGTTAATTTTGATCTAGGAAATGAGAGTACCTATAATACAATAGCAAAACATGCTCTATCGCTTAGCTGCTGCTGTCTTGTAGTGTTCCATTAAATCAAAGCCAATAAAGAAGAACAAAATGTAATACTGTAATTGTAAACCTGCCAAGAAAAAAAAATTCTAACCACTATCTGAGCATGCTAGTTGACTGGCTACTATACTGATCTTCCAGTTTCAGAAGTTTAGTTTACTGATCTGAAGAAAGAATGCAGAACAGGAAAGTCAAAGATGGTTCATATTTTTTTTTTTTGTTTAGCCAGAAAAATGAACATATTCTTCAATGCACACAAACAAGGTGGGTGGAGGTAATTCCCCCACACTGGGACATTGTATTCTGACAGCAGGAATCTCCACTGTCAGAATGCACTGATCAGTGCCTGCAGCCCATTAACTTTAGTTGATGATCAACAAAAGTTTTCCCAGCATATCCGGTCGACAGACGTTGATCTAACAGGAACAGGGATGGCCACACCTCGTTGGTGTGGCTGGCTGATTTTGATCAGTCTTTGGCCAGCTTAACCACGCTAGCGGTATCCCCGAGCGTGACTCGGGGTAGGAATTTCCTGCTACTATCGGTATCCCCGAGTCACGCTCGGGGTGAATGGGCAGAGCTATGCAGACAGCGCAGCGGAGTGTCTTACCTTATCCTGGCGATCCAGCGATGAGCTCTCATTGCTGTGACCGCCAGCGAGATCTCCGCCGCTCGTCTGTCGGTAGGAGGACTTCCTGGTTCCGTTCCCTGCAGCAGCAATGCTGCATGGGAGCGGAACTGGGAGTAAAAATCAAAGTTACACCAAACACTAACATATAAAAATGAGGTGATACAGTGTAATCTGAGAGGATTACACTGTATCATTTTGGTAAAAGTCACAGTGCCCTCTCAGTGCCCCCTTGCCATTGTCGTTTGCGTGAAATAAAATAATCTGAAAATGGCATCAAAAAAGCGCTGTCCCGCATATGCGCTTTTGGATGAGATGAGCGACTTCGACAGCGGCAGCGACACGGAGCTGCTCGCAGAACAGAGCGACAGTGAGTCGTGCGGAGATCTGTCATCTGACTCTGACACCGACACTGATCGAGAAAGTGACGCCGATGATCCCGCACCTGACCTAGGTGATGTGCGCACTTGGTGCCCTTTAGACAGCGATGCGGACCAGGCAGCGCCCCCGAGATTCCGTTTCACTGGATCTCCGGGGATGAAGGTTGACGTGGAGAGTGACAACCCCCTGGCGTACCTCAAGTTATTTCTAACGGAGGAGGTAATTCTAAAAATAGTAGCTGAAACCAACCGCTACCATGAGCAGCAGTCCGCTACGCTGCGCGCCAAATTTTCCCGTTCCAGAAAATGGGAACCAGTCAGTAGAGAGGACATCTGGAAGTTTTTAGGACTCATCATCCTTCAGGGGGTGGTGGGCAAACCGCTCCAAGAAGGTATTGGACCACAAATAAGATGCTGGCCACTCCATTTTTTGGCACAGTGATGTCCGAGTACCGATTTTCTCTGATTATGAAAAATTTGCATTTTGCAAACAACGAGGAGTTTGATGAGGCCACGCATCCTGCGCCCAAACTCAAGAAAATCTGGGAGGTGAGCCAAATGATTGTCACCAACTTCCAGCAGACCTATGTGCCAGACAGGGATGTTTGTGTGGACGAAAGTCTCATGGCCTACAAGGGACGCCTGAGCTGGATCCAATATATTGCGTCCAAAAGAGCGCGGTTCGGGATCAAATTTTACATGCTCTGTGAGTCGTCCACAGGATATATATGGAATGCTGTAATTTACACCGGGAAAGGTACAAAATTCAATCCCAAGTACAGCGGCTATGGGATGGCTACATCCTCTGTCCTTTCACTGCTGGACCCCCTTTTGAACCAGGGATATTGCGTGACAACAAATAACTTTTATACCTCTCCGGAACTTTTTGAAGTTTTGCTCCGAAACAAAACAGATGGGTATGGTACTGTTAGGCCAAACCGGCGGGACATGCCATCAATGTTTAGCAAGAAAAAGCTAAAAAAAGGAGAGATGGTTGCCTTTCAAAAGGGTAAAATGATGGCAATGCGGTGGCGAGACAAAAAGGATGTGTGTCTCATGAGCACCGTGCACAACACCACCACATGGTCCGCACAAAACATGGAACAGATATGCAGAAGCCGCAAGTCGTGATCGACTACAATCACACGATGGGAGGTGTCGACCGAGCCGATCAGGCAATGACCTTTTACCCGGCGATGCGGAAGCAACAAAAAAAATACTACAAAAAGATTTTTAGGCATCTCCTTGAACAGTGCCTCTGGAACGCCTATATTCTTTACAAAGCCAACACTGCCATACCCCTCGTTCATTCGGACTTTATTTGGAAGGTGGCTGAGCAGATTTTCGTCAACCACCCGACACCATCATCAGTATCTGCTAACAGACCCGGACGACGTGCTGTTGACATTGGCAATCCAGAGCGTCTGACAGGCCGTCATTTTGTGGACTTTGTACCGCCCACCCCAAAAAAGTTGGCGCCTACCAGGATGTGCGTCATCTACTGTTCTAAAAAGGATGGCAATGGAAGAAAAGTCCGAAAGGAAACAAGGTACTATTGCCCAGATTGCAATGTCGGACTTTGTCTAGTGCCCTGCTTCAAACTTTTTCACACTCAGGATGTGTATTGAATTTCTTTGACAAATTTCATTATTTTTTCATTATTTTTTGAACTTCTTGAATAAAATTCTATTATTGATTGGATTATAATTCATGTGTTTGTGTTTCAAATTCATTACATCTTGGATGTCTACTAGAGTCTTGTTTTGATAAGTTTTAAGTCAGTAATTACTAAGAATTGTAGGCCTTTAATACATAACGCCAAATTTCCATGGAAAGAATTGTACCGCTTTTGGTACAGAATTCCTGACAGAATCATACCGCTAGGGAGGTTAAAGAAGTTGTAAACCCTTACATATATCTAATGAGTGACTGGCCTCAGGTAAAATACAGAGATTCAATAAATCCTCCTACATAAGTTGTACATGTCTATCTGCAGCCTTTGTTCTCTACATCCATTCAAAGGGACAGAGAGCTAAAGTTACACTCCACAGAGCTCAGTGAGTAGTCAGAAGTCAATCAGCTGGAGGTCCCTCCCCTGTCACCATTTTTATTTTGGTATCAGGAATACTTGTCAGAAGTGATTCACGCTGAATGAAGCAGCAGACAGTAGTGACACTTAGTACTCTTAATTGAGACAAGTACACACTGTAGAGGATTATGCTTTGTTTATATTTCATTATCCTCAATGTATGTACAGTCAGGTCCATAAATATTGGGACATCAACACAACTCTATTTTTTTTTGGCTATATACAGCACCACAATGGATTTGAAATGAAACAAACAAGCTGTGCTCTAACTGCAGACTTTCAGCTTTAATTTGAGGGTATTTACATCCAAATCAGGTGAACGGTGTAGGAATAACAACAGTTTGTATGTGTGCCTCCCACTTTTTAAGGGACCAAAAGTAATGGGACAGATTAACAATCATAAATTAAACTTTCACTTTTTAATACTTGGTTGCAAATCCTTTGCAGTCGATTACAGCCTGAAGTCTGGAATGCATAAACATCACCAGAAGCTGGGTTTCATCCCTGGTGATGCTCTGCCAGGCCTCTACTGCAACTGTCTTCAGTTCCTGCTTGTTCTTGGGGCATTTTCCCTTCAGTTTTGCCTTCAGCAAGTGAAATGCATGCTCAATCGGATTCAGGTCAGATGATTGACTTGGCCATTGAATAACATTCCACTTTTTTCCCTTAAAAACTCTTTGGTTGCTTTCACAGTATGCTTCGGGTCATTGTCCATCTGCACTGTGAAGCGCCCTCCGATGAGTTCTGAAGCATTTGGCTGAATATGAGCAGATAATATTGCCTGAAACCATTCAGAATTCATCCTGCTGCTTTTGTCAGCAGTCACATCATCAATAAATACAAGAGAACCAGTTCCATTGGCAGCCATGCATGCCCACACCAGGACACTACCACCACCATGCTTTACTGATGAGGTGGTATGCTTTGGATCATGAGCAGTTCCTTTCCTTCTCCATACCCTTCTCTTCCCATCACTCTGGTACAAGTTGATATTGGTCTCATCCGTCCATAGGATGTTGTTCCAGAACTGTGAAGGCTTTTTTAGATGTTGTTTGGCAAACTCTAATCTGGCCTTCCTGTTTTTGAGGCTCACCAATGGTTTACATCTTGTGGTGAACCCTCTGTATTCACTCTGGTGAAGTCTTCTCTTGATTGTTGACTTTGACACACATACACCTACCTCCTGGAGAGTGTTCTTGATCTCGCCAACTGTTGTGAAGGGCGTTTTCTTTACAAGGGAAAGAATTCTTCGGTCATCCACCACAGTTGTTTTCCGTGGTCTTCCGGGTCTTTTGGTGTTGCTGAGCTCACCGGTGCGTTCTTTCATTTTAAGGATGTTCCAAACAGTTGATTTGGCCACACCTAATGGTACTACCTCTCTGATGGGTTTGTTTTGTTTTTTCAGCCTAATGATGGCTTGCTTCACTGATAGTGACAGCTCTTTGGATCTTATTTTGAGAGTTGACAGCAACAGATTTCAAGTGCATTAGCACACCTTCCCAGCAAGGAGTGTTGTCTCCAAGGGTAAGAGAGGCTGGATTCACCCCTTTTTTATGGATAGTGTAGGACCCACTGATAATGGGGTACTTTGACGCAGTGGTGGGCTTGAGCACGATATGGCCATATGGTGGAACTAAATCCCCATTTTTATTTATGGATTGTCTCCATATTTGATAGTCATTTCTTTTGCATGGTTGCGCTATTCTTTTTTAATATACATGTTGCTTGGTCCATAGCTGGACCTGCTTTAGATATACATGTTCAAGGTTTGCTCCCCCAATTTTTTGCTTGTTTATTATGTATTCGGTCTGACCAGACTTCTGGGGTTGAGCATCCCATCCCCCACACACACCTGTACTCTATTGGTGTCCTCTATCAAGTAGATATAGGAGGAGTCCCCTGCAGTGCATTAGCACACCTTCCCAGCAAGGAGTGTTGTCTCCAAGGGTAAGAGAGGCTGGATTCACCCCTTTTTTATGGATAGTGTAGAACCCACTGATAATGGGGTACTTTGATGCAGTGGTGGGCTTGAGCACGATATGGCCATATGGTGGAACTAAATCCCCATTTTTATTTATGGATTGTCTCCATATTTGATAGTCATTTCTTTTGCATGGTTGCGCTATTCTTTTTTTAAAATAAATAGCACACTTGAAATTAACTCTGGACCTTTTATCTGCTCCTTGTAAATGGGATAATGAGGGAATAACACACACCTGGCCATGGAAGAGCTGAGCACCCAAT